>NC_090267.1:106426755-106736107 GCF_040414725.1 Anabrus simplex | reverse complement strand
TACCGTGTGCAGACATTTCGATTTGACGCCATCTGGCTGTCTGCTCGTCTCTTACGCTCCATAACAGAATCCATTATTCTCCTAGATAACCTATCTTCCTCCATTCACCTCACATGACCCCATCACCGAAGCTGGTTTATGCGTACCCAGTACCCTCCTGGCATTGTTCCCTCCTGTTTGTACCAGGAATCATTCTTGCTACGTTCATGTCTGTTACTTCTAGCTTATGAATAAGATATCCAGAGTCCACCCAGCTTTAATTGTTGATCGTAAAATATGTAAGCCTTATATTATTTGCAGTATCATGAAGATGTTATAGTGCAATATTTTCTTGCATGCAATAATGCCAGTATATCAATTTGAGGTGACAAAGAATGAATCTCATTCTTTTCACTAAGTATACTCAAAATAGTCTTCTTGGATGATAATATGCTTTATCGATGTAACAACATTACTTCTAGTTGGATATCTGAAATTAGGATATTGTCTGCACATGTATTTCTCTGCTGTAAACGGTGGACATGTGGAAGATGGTTAGTAAATTACATTTTTATGTTCGCTACCAAGGCATTCTTGAGAGAGAGAATTTCCTGAAGTAAAGACCTAATTAGTTTTTTGCAGAATGTTCTTTTTAAATTTTATATACTTGTGTCATATTGTAATATTCTTGTTCTTATGATTATTTTGTAATATTTTAAGTGTAACTTTTTTGTACACAGGAAATTTAGCCTTAAAACTTGGTCGTTATCGTGAAGCATGTGGAATCTACTCGGAATTATTGAAGAGAAATCCTGAAAATACTATGTATTATACAAAACTGCAGGAAGCCCAACAGTTAGAAACTCCAAGAGAGAAGTTGCAAATGTTCTTGGAATACCAAGAGACATTTCCACGGGCACTAGCTCCTAGGCGTCTGCCGCTGAACTATGCTTCAGGTAAAGAAATATTGGCCGTAACTAATATAAATTGCATGTTTGGTTTGTATGTTCAGGGAATAGTGGCTGTTTTTTGAGCTCGGTTGCATCATATTGAGTCTAGTATAAGCGAAATCTTGAGGTTTTGGATGGTTTCTCCTCACTCCTTGAAACAGCTCTTCTTGACGATTCAGGATATAGAGAAATCCAGATAAATATAAGAGAGGGAGAGGCAAAGGAATAGCAGGTAAATAAAAAACACATGACAAACACAGAAGAAGTGAAGAACCCAAATGGCTTAATGAAAATAATGGAAATGGAACAAACAAATGTTCCAAAATATGAATCTTCAAGAATATATAGTTGGGAAGAAAAATAGGATACACACAAGGAAGAGATCAGTGGCTGAGAGGGCAGCAAATAGACAAGTACTGCACATACATGTAAACACAAAAGAACAAGAAAAAAATTTCCATGTCATAGCACACCGCTATATACAGATACTGGTTCTCTCCTCATTGCATGTTTGTTCCGGTTCTGTAACATTACATAATTAAATATCACAAAATTATTTAATGAATCTCTGTATATTACAAGATACTTTTACTGTTATTTAAGTTTATTGAATGACCAGTTACACTACTGAACCTATACTAATGTTAATTATATGTGGAGGTATGTAATAGTTCAGAGACATCTCCTGCTTCACACTGAGATGGGGGGGTTCAATTCTTGGCTTGTGATCATGCTGACAAGGATTTCAGAATGGAAATTTTCTTTCCTATGGTTAGGATTCAGTGCAGTAATATATGTCATATGGCTGCTTCTTTCTCTGTCCAGTCAAATTAGGAACTTCCAAAAATTAGCGACTGCAATGGTTTTTTCATTTACAAGGATATTGAGGACAACACGGAACTTTTTCCATACCCCAGCTGTCATGCCATCAGTTGGTATCATTGCTGTGGGGATGAAGGGGATCTATCACATACTTCGTTTTCTCCACGTCCTGCAGTAGTAGTGTGTATTTCGACCTGATAGGGCTGTGCGGTACAGGTTTTCTATATTGAGGTTGATATGGTGCGTCCATTTGTGAATTGCATGGTTTTAGTATCAGCATTGTCCACCTATTTCATGTGAATGAAGTTCCAAACTGTTGTGGCACACTCTAAGGTAGATATGCTCATTGCTAGGGCAATGGTCTTAGTGTTCTTGGGTTGGTAAATCAGTTTTTGCTTGTCAGCTTCCAAATAATGTTTTGAGTGCAGAGCTATTCTTTGGTATTAGTAAAGCACGGCTTGAAGGTCATAGTTTGATCTAACGCGACACTCGGGTTTTAGGCATCACAGAGTTAAGAAGCCGTATTTCCTCGCCATGTTTCACTATTCCCAAGGTTAGAGGCACAAATTTGTGTCTTTTAGGTTTGGCATTAAGGGTATTACTGTTGTAGTGAAGAGATCATCTTGCGTCTTGGGGAGTTTCTCTTCTAGTGGCTACCACCATGTCATTGCTATAACTGTCAGGCATTATTTGATGTCTCATTATTCATGTGGTTATTTTATAGGGTTGGAGCTTGGATGCTCCCTCAAGGCACACCATTTTTGTGAACTTTCCATGTACTGTTGTTTCCCTGAAACATGGAGTTTCTGTTGTGAAGGAAGGTGTCAATTAATTGATGATCCTTCTCAATTCGTACACTTTCTATAATAGCTCTGAGGCTGTAGATTTTCTAAATCTGTGAAGTGATGTTATTGGTGAGCTAATGGTGTGGTATTTAAAAACTGTTTAAGGTGTGCATTTTTTTGAAAATTAAATGAAGATTTGGAATGATATCTTTATAATGTTTGTTTCACAGGTGATGAATTCAGGGCAGTAGTTGATAAATATTTGAGGCAAGGACTGCACAAAGGCGTTCCACCTCTATTTGTTGATCTCAGATCATTATATAAAGACCCTGAAAAAGTAGAAATAATTCAGACCTTAGTACTCCAGTATGTTGATATGTTGAAGAAAATAGGACGCTTTAGTGAAGAAGGTAAGCCATCACATAATTACCTACAAGAATTTCTTTTAATTTTGCAAACACTGCTGTTCTTTGTTTAGAATTTATGTTTCTGTTCATCATATGGAACTTTTTATAACGTATATCCACAAGGAATTTAAGACTCAAACTTTTTCTTGTTTTACTGTGGAAGGGCAAAGTGAAACGGGGATAATTTGATCAGCAAAGTGTGGTAGGCTGCTTGCTTCCCATCTTGATGATGAAGATTCAAAAACCTTTGAGTACAATTTGGAATGCTTTTCATCTAAAAAAGTCATTTGGTGTCAGGAATGGCATCAGGCCAAAACTCTAAATGAGTCAGGTTGGCTCCAATGATCCCAGTAATTAGAATGAGCTGGAGATCTTAGGTGTTTTAAGCAGATGCATTTCCAGCTACCTTTTTTATAGACATTTTTAGACTACAGTCACTTCATTACTTCTTGTTTCAGTGTTTTTCAATGTACTAATATGTATGCATATTCCTTTCGATTTTTACAGATGCGGAGAAAGAACCAGCGTCGGCTCTTCTCTGGACATATTATTATTTGGCACAGCATTATGACTATCTAGGCTGCACGGAAAAGGCTTTATTTTACATTGATGCTGCAATTGACCATACTCCTACACTGATTGAACTTTTTGTTACCAAAGGCAGGATATATAAGGTAATGGTTGATTTCAAGCACAACGAAACTCTTCATAGTGTAACTACATTTGGAGTTATAATCGATTGTGGTTCAGAATTTATCCAGAGTTACGAACATGCTAGTAATAGTATTGTAAATTGCACCTTCTGTCTGTAACCACTGAGCTCTAATGGGATAAAACATGCTCACAGTCAACATTGTTTGTTGGGGTCCACAATAAATCAAAACAAATAAAGAGAACTTGACTGCACCCCAGTTGATATAAGCATGATGTCACATTTCTCACTTTGAGTTCGATTTGGAGTGGATCTCTCAGGAGGGAACTGTAACCAGACCAGATTTCCTTTTGTGAAAGTATTGATGCACCAAACAGTTTCTCAAACTCAGCTTCTATCTGGTTATTCAAGATGATATTTTTAGGATACAGAACTTGAGAAATTGCAACAGAGTTACTGCAATTGGGGTCTTTGACTTTCTTTGAAGAATGAGCCACTTAGACAAAAATGTCTTTACATGCAGCTTGCTCTAAGGAAGTGAGCTTACCTAAGGCATTGTTAGTTTCTGCAGAATAATTCCCCTCATAAATGGCAAAAATGTCACCTCAAGCTTATGAAGTCTGGAGTACATCAAATATCATGAAAAAAAAAAAAAAAAAAGAGCATGATAACTAAAAACCGATAATTGTAAGAAAATGAAAAGCATACTACAGTATCAAATAGCATGTGTCTCGAGCATTTTTTTTATTAAATAAAGAGTTCGCCATGTAATGATGTACTAATTGATTTGACCACTGAACTTACACAAATACTCACAATTCTTGTTATCCGAACAGGAAACCTCCAAATTAATGAATGAATGAATTAATTAATCAATCGATATGAATTCTAAATTAGCAGCTGTAAGAGCACTTCCTAAAATACATACATCATCATCATCTCAAGGCTTTGCCTTGTTGCTGCAACTATTGATCTCTTCTCTCTGTGATCCTTTTCATCTCTCCATAACCTTGGCATCCCATCATCTCCACTAGCTCTTCAACGATCTTCTTCTGTGGTTTTCCCTCTGCCTTTCTTTCCTTTCACCTTGCCTGCGAACAAGTTCTTTTTTGAAGTCATTATGCCGGAGAATGTGACCAAAAACTGACGCTTTTATCCTTTTTATCATTGTTGTTAAATGTCTCTGGGTGTTTATTTCTCTAAGCCTTGCTTCATTAGTTTTCTTCTCAATCTAGCTAGTTCTTGTCATCTTCCTCCATAGCCACATTTCCACTGCCTCTAGTCGTTTCACGTCCTCCTTCAAGAGAGTCCATCCTTCACAGCCATATAGCAGCACACTCCAAATGAATGCTTTGATAAACAATTTCTTTTGTTCAGTATCTAAGGATTTATTAATTACGAGCTGCTGCTTCTCCTCAAAGGCTTTCTTACACAGGGAAATTCCTCTTTTTATTTCCACAGTGCATCTGTTGTCATCGGTAATAAGTGATCCTAAGTAGCAGAACTTGTGCACCTGTTTTATTAAAATATTTCCAATTCTGAGATGTGCTGCTGGCTTCATTTTAGATTTGCTTACAACCATAACATTTGTTTTATTTACATTAATGTTAAGTTGGAAATCTTTTAAGATGGATGTTAATTTGTTGAGCATGATCTGCATGTTCTTCTCATTGTCAGCCAGAAGTGCAATGTCATCGGCAAATCTAATACAGTGTACAATTGTTCCATTTATTTTAATACCAGGTGTTTTTGATTTAAAAATTTTCATGGCCTCTTCAATGTACAGATCAAACTGAAATGGTGATGAGGAACACCCCTGTCTTAATCCTTTCTTGATCCTCACCTTGCATACTGTTTCATTACTTTCATTGTTTATTCTTTGATGTAGAGGTTTAGTATTGCTTTTCTGTCTTTCCAGTCCAAATGAATATCCTTCATAATTCTGAACAGTCTTTTCCAATGAAAATTGTCAAAAGCTTTTTCCAGGTCTACGAAAGTTATGTATTTCTGTTAAGCTCTAGTCTTCCTTCCAAGATATTTTTAAGTGCTGTAATAGCTTCTCTCCTTCCTACTCCTTTCGTGAACCCAAACTGATCATCATCTAGCTGCAAAACAAAGCTTAGTATTCTGTAATTGGAACATTCTGTTGAATCTCCTTTTTTGTGCAGAAGTACTGTTTTGCTTTCTACAAAATCCTTGAAGAGTTTTTGAAGAGTTCATCCTTCATTTTTTTCCCCAGAGTTTTTCAACAGTTCAGCAGGCAGTTTGTCTGGTCCAGGAGCCTTTTTTTTTTTTTCTTCAGCTGTTGCCGGGCTGAGTGGCTCAGACGGTTGAGGCGCTGGCCTTCTGACTCCAACTTGGCAGGTTCGATCCTTTTTCACTTTACAATGGCGAAAAATGAGAGTATCCTCCTATTCAATACATCATATATTCCGTCATTAGACGGAGCAAACGAATTGAAGAACAAATTTAATACGGAATGATTCTAATATCTTGTAAAGGTTCGATCCTGGCTCAGTCCGGTGATATTTGAAGGTGCTCAAATACGTCAGCCTCGTGTTGGTAGATTTACTGGCACGTAAAAGAACTGCGGAACAAAATTCCGGCACCTCGGTGTCTCCGAAAACTGTTAAAGTTGTTGGTGGTACGTAAAGCAAATATTATTATTATTATTATTATTATTACTTTTTCAGCTGTTGCAGTGCTGTTTCGAATTCACTTCTCGCTATGGGAGGACCTAGTTCATCTTGTGAAACTTGCTTTTTTTTTTTTTTTTACTCATCTACATTGTCAATTTCTCCTCCATATACTCTTTCCATCTCTTCATTACCTCCTCATCTTCTATTTTTCCTTCCGTATCGTTTATTATACTGATTTCATTTTAGCCTTGAATTGCAATCGTTTTACATGATTGTATGCTCTGTCAGCATTTCCGATTTTCATATCATGTTCTATGCTTTTACAATTGTCATCCATCCATCTTTATTTTCGCCTCTCTGCGCTTCTGTGTAACCAGGTTTTTTAGGTATGATAAACTGTAATAGATACATAAGACCTTTTAATAACTTAAGAAATAGTCCCACTTATAAAATCTTTTCACTTTATTCATACATTTTTAAGATAGTTCATGGTGTGGGTTACTGTAGTTGCGTCCTAGTTCGTGAACCATGGGCAATGGCTGAGTGGCCTAGTAAGTGGTCCTGAGAGTCGGGATACCAGTAGCTGCGGAATAGGAGTGAGCACCTCGGACATATTCCTAGACATGGCTCACCTTGTGCTCAGGCAGATCCTCACTTGGACTATGTGTAAGTAGGGTAGCATCCTGCTTCGTGAATTTACAGAGCTCAGAATGTTTTAAGGAAGCCTCGGACCTCTGGGAGTAATGGAGTCCTCCTGCCATTTGACAGGCGAGGGACTCCTTGGAAACAAGTTGGCGAACGAAATGGAATTCGATATGGAGCTATCAATATTAATGGGACTTATGGGAGAAAGAAAGTAGAACTGGCTGAGTCAGCAAAGAGGATGCATATTGCGCCACCAGCTAGGTAACCTGTGCCAACCCAGCTGATCGGCAGTAAACAGCATCACCCAAGGAAAGGTCCAGTGCAAAAGAAACAAAATAGGAAGCGTCACAATTCACTACACACCCAGAAACAAAATGGAAATACAGAAACAGGAAGAAAACTTACCTCCAGGTGGTAGAAAACAGAAACAAACCGGTGGATCAAGCTACCAACTGCTCAGTGTGTCAAATAATTATAGAGCAGAAAACAAGATATATCATTCCTTTTTAAAGAAAATATAATTCATAAAACTCAAAGAGAAATTAACAGAACAAATTACAGGTCATCCTCGCAGTTTGTATTACCAAGACCAAAATAGGTACCTGAGCTAAATAAAATCAGTATGAAATAGAACCAGAATAAAGAGGTCATTAAAACAACATCAAATGAGATTAAAGTAACCTGACCTCACTAAAACCACAGGAAAACTCCAATTAAATTCAAGTTGAACACCAAAGGTAAATTAAGGGAATAATTTTTTAAAACCGCCAGTCGGTAAGAAATTTATTAAAGGAAATAAAATGGTACCTTCAAGTTGAACAGAAAACCTTAAACGAGATTAGAGATCGCCGGTTGGCAAGAAATGGTTTAAGAGAAAGAAATGTTACAATCATATCTTTAGGTTACCTTCGCAACAAACTTAAAATATTTTCTCAATGGAGGAAATAATTCATGATTTAGGTAAATGACACTTGGTAAGAAATAGAATATACCAACGCTTACAACTTCTCCGATACACTTTGGAGAGAAGGATACTCTCTTTCCAATTTACATCTTTTATAGGGTAACGAAAATACAGTGGGAGGTCCAGCACAGGCTAGTTAAAATACTCAAAGGGAAAAGAAAACCACCACAACAAAACCCGAAAGGAAAGGGAATGAGCGCAAATGAGGGCCACAAAACAATCACACCCAACACGGTTTCATAAAATTACAGGACAATCTTACGACAGGGCAGTCTCCCTATATTCAAATCATCTCCACCATCACTTCTTTCAAAAACAAAACATATCACCAAGGCAACCAATCATAATTGTTAAACCAGGGGAGAACCAATCCCGTTAGTGCCCCAACAATGGCAGGAAAAAAGGAGGAAAGAAAGCAACAAACCAGCCCCAGAGCACGAAAAAAAACCAAAAGAGAAAATTACCAAATAAATTAAACGCATAAGAAAGAATTTAGAACAAGAGGCATCGCACAAATAATCCTTACTGGAACTCTCATGTATTACCTCACTCTTAAACCAAAGATTATTTCAAAACAGCAGTAACATCATTACCTGGTAGTAATAATAATAATAATAATAATAATAAATAAATCGAAAACTGTTACAGACAGAAGAAAGGAAAAATAATGCTGGAAGGTACACAGCTGGAAACAGTAGACCAATATAAATATCTTGGGTGCGTCATTTCAAGTGATAACAGAATACAGCATGAGATTAACAATCGCATTCAAAAATCAAGTTCGGAACCTCCTCTGGAACGAACAAGTACCCTTAAGATCAAAGCAGATTCTATTCCATTCATACTTCACCTCCATACTAACATATGGCCTAGAAACCTGCACAACAACCCAACAAGTGGATAGCAAACTACAAGCTGCAGAAATGAAGTTCCTACGTACTATGGTAGAGAAGACAAAAAGGGACATGGTAAGGAATGAAAGAATAAGGGAGGAAGCTGGTGTGTACCCATCCCTGAATGAAAAAGTGACAAGGGCCCGTTTGAAATGGTTTGGCCATGTCAAACGATTGGACGATGGAGGGACATCAAAACAGTGGCTACACACAGTCATGGCCGGAAAACGACCGGTAGGAAGACCTAGGAAGAGATGGCTGGACCAAGTGAAAGAGGACATAGGAACAAGAGGAGTCAGCTGGGATGTCGTCTTGAGAGAAGAGTGGTACATGGACAGACAGAAGTGGAGAGTGCTTGTAAACCACACCCGGGCAACTGGAGTGGAAAACTGAATAATAATAATAATAATAATAATAATAATAATAATAATAATAATAATAATAATAATAATAATTTCCCTTTTCTTTCTTTTCTTTACAATTTCGCCTAGTAACATTTAAATTCCATATTGTGAAAGATTACACACTAGGTGCATAAATAAACCAAACGAATACATTTTCAACCAGTTTTCTTTGTTCGAAAAAGTTCTTTAAATTTACCTAACAATGGTCCACATAATTTTACGGCGCACATCACTTATTTTGGTGATTAAAGGTTTTCTTCGAAGAAATCACAGAAGCAGTTCACCGCCGATGAAAATAGCAATGTAAATAAGAAAGTTGACTTACAGTTTGGTTGCTCCAGCAGTAGAAAGATTTAACACAGCCAAGCCATGTTTAGCTTACCAGACGAAGATCACATTTGCAGGTAAATAACAAATCTTACACTATGAGGATGAAAAAGAAGAATCTTCTGAGGGTGTGGAGCACAACCCTACATCACTTAAAACTATTATCCGAAGTCCATGCCACTACTCCGATACATCACTTGGAAAACGATACACCAACGTCTTCTTTCCATGATGGGACCACAGCGAATGCAAGGCTTCGCTTCCCTTGCTCACTGGAGACAGAGTCTATTCCAAAATGGCTGATACAAAGCGCTGATTGGCCGGAGCAAAACAAAGGCAGGGAAGCAGCAGATAGTTCTCACACTCCCGAGAGATGGCAGAAACAATGAGAGCTTATACGCGCTCGCAGAATAAAACATAAAATAATTGTGAGAACACACTTTAAGCTGTAGAAAGAGTGACACGGATTTCTATGCCGTAACAGGCTATCCCAAAGCGTAGATGGAGAGGAGACTAATACGAAACCTCGGTTTCAATATGGAGGTGCTAGGAGTAAGTGATATTACGGTAAGGGGAGATAACGAGGAAGAGATTGGAGATTATAAAGTGTACTTGATGGGTATTTAGAAGGAAAGGGCAGAGTATAGGGTAGGACTGTTCATCAGGAATACTATTGCATGTAACATAGTTTCTTTTAGGCACGTAAATGAGCGAATGATGTGGGTAGATTTGGCAGCTGGAGGAATTAGGATGAGAATTGTCTCAGTGTATTCACCATGTGAGGGTGCAGATGAAAATGAAAATGAGGTATAATAAACTATAATACATACATAAGACCTTTTATTAACTTAAGAAATAATCCCACTTATAATCATCATCATCCTAAACCATCTCCAGTTTCCCGGGTGTGGTATATGAGCCTCCTCCATCTCATCCTGTCCTTGTACCATTCTTCCTCCACCAACTTGTCCCAATCATGACCTCTCAGCTTTACATCGCTCTTACCTAAATCTATCCATTTCCTTCGTGGCCTTCCCATGGGTCGTCTTCCTTCTACCTTTCTGTCAAATTCCTTCCTTGCAGTTCTGTTTACTGGCATCCTCTTCATGTGACCAAACCACTTCAGTCTTGATATCTGAATCTTATTTAGGAGAGAATTGTCTATTCCTACTTCTTCTCTAATTTTCTCATTCCTAATCTTGTCTTTCCTGGTTTTCTGGATTATAGTGCGTAGGAATTTCATTTCAGCTGCCTGAAGTTTGGAATTATCTCTATTGGTCAGTGTTGTGGTTTCGAGACTGTATGTAAGAATTGGTGTATAATAGGACTTGTACAATGTCATTTTTGTTTTCATGGGTATTTGCTCATCCCACAGCAGGTGTCTTACCTGGTGGTAGAATTGTGTTGCCTTATTGATTTGATTGTTCACCTCATGTTTTGCTAGGTTGTCATTTGATATAACGCTACCCAAGTGTTTGAAAACTGGAACGCTGTCCAGTTGAGCTTCATTTAACATGACTATTGGTTCTGCTCCTTCCCCATACACTTTCATCACCACCGTCTTGGTCTTGCTGATGTTTAAACCATATTTCTTAAACTCCTCATTCCAGCTTTGTATTCTCTCTCCCAATTCATCTTCTGAGTCACTCCAGATCGCAACATCATCTGCAAATGTGAAGGCTTTGATATCTCCATTTTCTTTCCTTTTAATAGATTTCATTACTACATCCATTACAATAATAAATAGAAGTGGTGACAATGAGCTGCCCTGCTGCACTCCTCTCTTTGTTTCAAACCAGTCCGACAAACCACATCCTACTTGAATACAGCTTCTGTTCCCACTATACAACATTTTCACTTTGTCTATGAGGCTATCTCGCACTTGAAGTTCTTTCATGCATTGCCAAATTCTTTCGCTTGGTACACTATCGTATGCTTTCTCAATGTCCAAGAATATTTGGAATAAAGGCTTGTTCTTCTCCCAGTATTTTTCCATTAGCATCCTAATTGCAAATATAAGGTCTGTAGTTGACCTTCCTGGTCTGAAACCATACTGCTCTTCTTCCAAAATTGGTTCAACAATATCTCTGATTCTGGTCTCTATTATTTTTTCCCATATTTTCAGGACATGAGACAGTAGTGTGATACCACGGTAATTAGTACATTTTCGTCGGCTTCCTTTCTTGAACAGAGGTACAATGATGCCCATCTTCCAGTCCTTAGGAATAGTATTTTCCTCCCATATCTTGTTGAGCAGTCTATAGAGCCATTGGATTCCTGGAACTCCCGCTGCTTTCAGCATATCTGCACTTAGTTCATCTACGCCCACTGCCTTTCCTTTCTTCATGCTCTTGAGCGCATTTTCAACCTCAAGCCATGTAATTGGTGGTTCAGTTGTGGTTCCTCGACTTGGCTCTCCTCTATCCGTTGTTATGTTTTCTGTATCTCCATTCAGCAGCTTTTCGAAATAGATCTTGAGTTCTTGTTTAATTTCTCCCTCTTCTTGTGCCAGAGTTCCATCATCACGTTCTATTGCTTTTATGGTCTCTTGACCCCTTCGCTTATAAAACCCTCTCAATTTATTCATACAAGTTTTATGAATCATTGAGTGACAGAGTAGTCAGGGTCAACAGCAAGGATAGGATAGTGCTAATGGGCAATTTCAATGCGAGAGTTGGAAATATAACTGAAGGATACGAAAGGGTGTTTGGTAAGTGTGGGGAAGATATGGAAGCTAATAGGAATGGGAAGCGTTTGCTGGACTTCTGTGCTAGTATGGGTTTAGCAGTTACGAATACATTCTTCAAGCATAAGGCGACACATGGGAGGGTAGGGGTACCAAATCCGACTATATTTTAACCGACTTTGAATTCAGGAAATCTGTTAGGAACGTACGGGTTTTTCAGGGATTTTTCGATGATACAGACCGCTATCTGCTCTGTAGTGAACTAAGTATCTCTAGGCCTAGGATAGAGAAACTGAAATCTGTCTTCAGACAAATAAGGGTAGAAAATCTCCAGGATGAGGAAATTAGACAGAAGTACATGGATATGATTAGTGAGAAGTTCCGGACAGTTGACAGTGAGCAGATTCAGGATATAGAAAGAGAAGGGGTGGCATACACGGATGCTGTAGTGGAAACAGCAAGGGAATGCCTAGGAACAACTGTGTGTAAAGATGGGAAAAAGTGAACATCTTGGTAGAACAATGAAGTGAGAGCAGCTTTTAAACATAAAAAGAAGGCTTATCAGAAATGACTCGAAACAGGGTGTGATGTAGACAGGGAATTGTACGTAGATGAAAGAAACAGAGCAAAACAAGTAGTTGTTGAATCCAAAAGAAGTCGTGGGAAGATTTTGGTAATAACGTGGAAAGGCTAGGTCAGGCAGGAGGGAAACCTTTGTGGACAGTAATATTCTTAGGAAGGGAGGGAAAAGGGAAATGAACAGTGTTTTTGGATAATTCAGGTGAACTCATAATAGATCCCAGGGAATCACTGGACAGGTGGAGGGAATATTCTCAAAATCTTCTCAACGGAAAAGGAAATCTTCATGGTGGTGTCGTGAACAACCGAGCTCGTGGGGAGGAGGGAAATTTTGATGTAGAAAATCTGGTCTGAATGCAGCCGAAGCTTGCAGAGGGTATGCACAGGATTTTCCAAATAACCGCCTGGCTTCTATACACAGATTTTGCCGAACAGAGTTGCGATTGAGAGCATATGGATTGTTCGAGGCTCATATCATATACAAGCAACTTTGTGGTAGAGTGGAATGTCTGTACATGTATAAATTAATGAGTTATTGAACTTTATTTTTTGCCGTCTTTTAAGTGTTTACAAATGGTCCCCGTGATAGAATGTATGTAGAAAAATGACTGCTAATTGTTTCACATCCAAAATAAAGCACGTTGTAGTGCACCTTTGTAAACCGGCAATTAAGCATCCCATTAGGCATTAGTGCATGTGGGGCTGCCTAACACGGAAATATGATGTGGAGAAGGAGAGTGGGACAATTTAAGACAGACATTTGTGGAAGCGGCAATTGAGGTATGCGGAAAAACAAGAGCAGAGGTTAAGGGAAAGGAGACACAGTAGTGGACAGACAAAATAAAAACAGAAATGAAGGAAAGGAACAAGGTGAAGAAAGAAATGGATAAGGAAAAGCAAAATACATATTGGAGGGATGAGAATAATATAGCAAGGTTACATGTGGAATACGAAAGATTGAAACCACAAGTAAGGAGGAGTATCAAGGAAGAAAAGGAGAAATGTTGGTGAGAGTTTACCAACAAAATTGAGCAAGATAGTCGAGGAAACAGAAGCTATTATACAGAGTAATAAAATCAAAAAGAATAAATCAAGAAAAAATCAAGGCATTAGAAAGAGAAGATGGATTGATAGTACATGACGAAAAGGGTCTTCAGAAGGTGATGGCAAAGTATTTTTAAAACTTTATAATGAGGATGACTGCTCGGAGGAAGGAAATAAGAAAATGGAAATAATAGATGGAGAAAAAGAAGAGAACCCAATAACATGGTTGGAACTTGAAAGGTCAGTGAAAGCAATGACCAAAGGTAAATCAAGTGGAAAAGACAAATTCAGTGCTGATATGATTAACGCAGCAGGAAGCATTGGACTACAGTGGCTATACCGAGCCCTCAATGCCATATGGAATGATGAAGGGATACCTGAAGATTGGCAACAAGGAAGCATTGTACCATTGTTCAAGAAAGGAAATAGGAAGAAGTGTGAAAACTATAGAGGTATAACACTATTATCATATGGGCTAAAAATAATGGAGGAAGTCATAGACAAAAGACTAAGGGATATAATAGAAACACAGTTAGAGGAAGAACAATATGGCTTTAGACCGAATAGATCAACAATAGACTTGTTATTTATGGTGCGAATGATAATGGAAAAACATCTGGAAAGGAACAAGGAAATCATCTTCGTATTTTTGGATTTGGAAAAAGCTTACGTATTTTTAGATTTGGAAAAGCTTATGATACAGTTAAGAGAAAACATGTATGGGAATGCCTGCTGAAAAGGAATGTACCAAAATCATTCATTAACAGGATAAAAATGTTGTATCATTACAGTAAAAGCAGTGTACAAGTGGAGAGTGGTGACTCTGAAACATTTTATACAAAAAAAAAGGTCTTAAGCTAGGAAGTGCACTGTCACCGTTATTGTTTATTATATTGACGGATGAAGTCATAAAACGTGTAAAACAGGGTATCAATAATGATGAAGTGAATGCTTTGGTATTTGCAGATGATGTGGTGATTTGGAGAAAGGGAGAAAAGGAAGTACAAAAGAGACTGGACATTTGGAATGAAAATCTGAAGGAGTTTGGAATGGTAATTAGTAAAAAGAAAACTGTTGTCATGCACTATGGAAAAGAGAAAAAGGGAAGCCAAGTGAATATAGGTGGAGAACGGTTAGAAAATGTAGAACACTTTACATATCTGGGTAGCATTATTAATGGAAGTAATGAAATCAACCCTGAAATTAATATCAGACTAAGTAAAGGTACAACATTTTATCAGCAAGTCTGAGAGCTTTTATGGGACGACAAAGTACCCAAGTGATCAAAATTAACATTGTATAAACAGTATTCCATACCAGTGTAACATACGGACTAGAAATGCTGGTAGCTAAGAAGAGACAAGATAGTAAGATCCAAGCAGTAGAAATGAAATTTTTAAGAACATCGGGTAAAAAGACAAGAAGAGATAGAATTCAAAATATTCAAATGAGAGAAGAGCTAAATATACAACAGTTAGAACAGAACATACAGTAGCAAGACTGAGATGGTTTGGACATGTAAAAGGAATAAGAAAGGAATGGGTAGCAAGAAAGGAATAGATGGTTCGGACATGTAAAAAGAATAAGAAAGGAACGGGTAGCAAGAAGTGAATTGGAAAGAGAAGTTAAGGGAAAGAGACCAGCTGGAAGACCGAGAAAAGGTGGATGGATCAGTTTTGGAAGGACATTAGAGAAGCTGGATTGGATGTGGCAGAAGTAATGGAGCAGAAAAAGTGAAAGGACAGAAAGGATTGGAGGAGGCTTGTTAACCACACCTGGGCGACTGGAGTGGGACATTGATGATGATGATGATGATGATGATGATGATGATGATGATGATGATGATAGCAATAACAAAAATGGGAGCTCTTATGTAGTTTTATTTTAGTATTATTATATTCGATTATAGTGGCTCGGATGGTGATGTTAGCGAAGATAGTCGGAATGAAGATGATATTGAAGGCGTTGTTGTTGTTTGAGCCATCGGTCCATAGACTGGTTTGATGCAGGTTTCCATGCCACCCTATCCTGTGCTAACCTTTTCATTTTTAGATAACTATTGTATCCTATGTCTGCTCTAATCTGCTTGTCATATTCATACCTTGGTCTACCCCTACAGTTCTTACCACCTACACTTCCTTCAAAAACCAACTGAACAAGTCCTGGGTGTCTTAAGATGTGTCCTATCATTCTATCTCTTCTTCTCGTCAAATTTAGCCAAATTGATCTCCTCTCACCAATTTGATTCGGTATCTCTTCATTCGTGATTCGATCTATCCATCTCACCTTCAGCATTCTTCTGTAACACCACATTTCAAAAGCTTCTATTCTCTTTCTTTCTGAGCTAGTTATCGTACATGTTTCAGTTCCATACAATGCCACGCACCTCACAAAAGTCTTCAAAAACATCTTTCTAATTCCTGTATCAATGTTTGAAGTGAGCAAATTTCTTTTCTTAAGAAAGCTCTTCCTTGCTTGTGCTAGTCTGCATTTTATGTCCTCCTTACTTCTGCCATCGTTAGTTATTTTACTACCCAAGTAACAGTATTCATCTACTTCCTTTAAGACTTCGTTTCCTAATGTAATATTTCCTGCATCACCTGCCTTCGTTCGACTGCACTCCATTACTTTTGTTTTGGACTTATTTATTTTCATCTTGTATTCCTTACCCAAGACTTCGTCCATACCATTCAGCAACTTCTCGAGATCGTCTGCAGTCTCAGATAAAATAACAATATCATCGGCAAATCTCAAGGTTTTGATTTCCTCTCCTTGGACTGTGATTCCCTTTCCAAATTCCTCTTTGATTTCCTTTACTGCCTGTTCTATGTAAACATTGAAAAGGAGGGGGGACAAACTGCAACCTTGCCTCACTCCTTTCTGGATTGCTGCTTCTTTTTCAAAGCCCTCGATTCTTATCACTGCAGACTGATTTTTATACAGATTGTAGATAATTCTTCGTTTTCGGTATCTGATCCCTATCATCTTCAGAATCTTAAATAGCTTGGTCCAATCAACATGCCTTTTCTAGATCTACGAATACCATGTACGTGGGCTTGTCCTTCTTGATTTGATCCTCTAAGATCAGACGTAAAGTCAGGATTGCTTCACGAGTTCCTTCGTTTCTTCTGAAGCCAAATTGATCTTCTCCCAACTCAGCTTCAACTTGTTTTTCCATTCTTCTGTAAATAATACATGTTAAAATTTTGCAGGCATGAGATACTAAACTAATGGTGCGGTAGTTTTCACACCTGTCAGCAGCGGCTTTCTTGGGAATAGGCATAACAACATTCTGCTGAAAATCGGATGGGACTTCTCCTGTCTCATACACACTAAATGGAATAACCTTGCCATGCTGGTTTCTCCTAAGGCAGTCAGTAATTCAAAGGGAATGTCATCAATTCCAGGTGCCTTATTCCTATTTAGGTCACTCACAGCTCTGTCAAACTCTGACTCTGACCTCAAAATTGGGTCTTCCATTTCATCAGCATCAACGGCCTCTTCATGTTCTAGAACCGAATTATCTAGATCTTTACCTTGAAACAACTGTTGGATATGCTCCTGCCATCTTTCTGCTTTGTCTCCTTTCCCTAGAAGTGTTTTTCCATCTGTGCTCTTAATATTCATACTCCTAGATTTCCTTTCTCCAAAGGTTTCCTTGATTTTCCTGTATGCAGCATCTACCTTTCCCAGGACCATACAACCTTCGACATCCTTGCACTTCTCCTTCAGCCATTCTTCCTTAGCTACCTTGCACTTTCTGTCCACTTCATTCTTTAATCGCCTGTATTCTTTTCTGTCCTCTTCATTTCTAGCATTCTTGTATTTTCGTCGTTCATCAATCAGGTCTACTATCTCCTGAGTTATCCACTGGTTCTTAGTTGATCTTTTCTTCCTTCCTAACATTTCTTCAGGAGCCCTACTGACTTCATTTTTCATGACTATCCACTCTTCCTCTATTGTGTTTCCTTCAGCCTTTGCATTTAGCCCTTGTGCAACATGTTCCGTGAATAAATCCCTCACACTCCTTTCTTTCAACTTGTCGGGATCCCATCTTTTTGCATTCTTTCCTTTCTTCAATTTCTTCAACTTCAGATGGCATTTCATGACCAACAAGTTGTGGTCAGAGTCCACGTCTGCTCCTGGGAAAGTTTTGCAATCCAACACCTGGTTTCTGAATCTCTGCCTAATCATAACAAAGTCTATTTGATACCTTCCAGTGTCTCCAGGTCTCGTCCACGTATACAGCCGTCGTTTGTGGTGTTTGAACTAAGTATTGGCAAGGACTAAATTATGATCAGTGCAGAACTCAACCAGCCAACTTCCTCTTTCGTTCCTTTGTCCCAATCCAAATTCTCCTACTGTATTGCCTTCTCTTCCTTGGCCTACCACTGCATTCCAGTCTCCCATCACAATTAGATTCTCGTCACCTTTTACATATTGTATTAAATCTTCTATCTCTTCATATATTCTTGCGATTTCCTCATCATCTGTTGTTTATAAGTTTCATTTCCGTATTGATAGATATTACTTTACAAAAAACAATATAAATATAAGTCACCACCTTATCAATACAAATTTATTCACATTCAGCTAGTAAATATTGTCAAGACCGGTTTCGACCCCTAGGGGGTCATCTTCAGTTGACATGCATAAAAGATATATTTTACAAAAACATCGCATATAATGATTAAAACTTAAATCGAACTGATCATAAATGTTGGTATGTATGTCTTGGTACATTTGAGCTATTGTATGTGTCAATCCTAAATTTTCCAGTATACAGTGTCAAGGTAAGTAGTTACCTAATATACTTCATCCATGAAAGTACATGCTATTTTTCATGTTATCACACGTAAATGCCGTCAAACACAGACACTTCTCAGCTATGGGTCAGCACATTGATGGTCAAAAACACAATTTCACGGACATTAATAGTGACATGCAAATCCTCAATATGAATCCAAAAAGTCCCTTGCTCAGTATAATAGAAGAATTTTACATAAATTTAGACAAATACGTCAATCCAAACTCCAACTTAAATGAAAGCATAGACAGAAACAATATTCTTTTTCATGCAGTAATTCCCTTACCAAAAGATTTCTACCTTAAAAGAATTAATAAACAAAAATCCATACGTTCAAATCAACCGCCCCAAGACCTCCTCCCCTCCAACCCCACTCCCGTTACTAACACTCCACCCATTCCCCCAAACCTCCCCTCTACCGTCGCCAACTACAATCTCAGAGCAACACGTATCAGATCTCAACAGGCAGCTACACAGAATGCACGGTTCCAACACCTAACGTAAGTGAAACGACATACGATTTACTATTACACTTTCATACCACACCATTTTCACATTCATTATTTCTATTTCCAGATACTTTGTTTTCACAACATATATGCTTCTACGATAAAATCAACGTGCATCTTACCAGGACGCATAACATTCAACGCGTTCTTACAAATGTCACCAACTCAACATATTACGGCACACGAAAAGAAGAACATGCTCCATCAATATATTTAAGACTCTTAATAGCTCTAACAACAGTAGCTGCCTAAAATATCTCCAGACATACAACCAAATATTACCTAAATTGCAAGCAGATTATACTTACCTAACCGCAATTTTGTATATAGTTATATATTTTTACGGACCCATTTTATCGGAACATTATAACTAATCAAATACTGTTGTGAAAACCTCGTTAACCCCATTTTACCCCAAACAATGTATATATAGCACCACATATCAATAATGTTAATGCAATGTATTTTTAACCAGGCATATATATATACCACTGTTTTAGTTATGTGTCCAATTTAACAAGATTATCCAATGCCTATGCTAAACAAAACAAATAATTTAAAAAAAAAGTTTAACCCTATTCCAAGACATAAAATAAGAATAATAGTCTTTATAAACTGATAATTTAGTATTTAAGATATATGCCAACAAGGTATTGCATACCAATATTTTAATCACAAGTGTCCAAACCAATAATTCTACATTTTCATATGACTGATCAATAATCAATTAATGTAATTTAAGAACCAATTTTTAATGTATATTACTGAACTTACTACTATTAATTTACACAAATGTATGTATATCTCATTCCACATTGTACAACCTAAATTAGACAGTGATAACATGAAAAATAGCATGTAATTTCATGGATGAAGTATATTAGGTAACTACTTACCTTGATACTGTATACTGGAAAATTTAGGATTGACACATACAATAGCTCAAATGTACCAAGACATACATACCAACATTTATGATCAGTTTGATTTAATTTAAGTTTTAATCATTATATGTGATGTTTTTGTAAAATATATCTTTCATGCATGTCAACTGAAGATGACCCCCTAGGGGTCGAAACCGGTCTTGACAATATTTACTAGCTGAATGTGAAT
This sequence comes from Anabrus simplex, assembly GCF_040414725.1. Lineage (NCBI taxonomy): Eukaryota > Metazoa > Arthropoda > Insecta > Orthoptera > Tettigoniidae > Anabrus > Anabrus simplex. The sequence goes on along the minus strand of NC_090267.1, from coordinate 106,715,902 downwards.
AAATTTTGTATTGATAAGGTGGTGACTTATATTTATATTGTTTTTTTCCTCATCATCCACTGAACTAGTAGGCATATAGACCTGCACTATTGTGGTGGGCATTGGTTTTTGTGTCTATCTTGACGACAATAATTCTTTCACTATGCTGGACGTAGTAGCTTACCCGCTGCCCTATTTTCTTATTCATTATTAAACCAACTCCTGCATTTCCCGTGTTTGATTTTGTGTTGATAATTCGGTAGTCGCCTGACCAAAAATCCTGTTCCTCCTGCCAACGTATTTCACTTATACCAACCACATCTAACTTTAGTCTATCCATCTCCCTTTTCAGATTCTCTAATCTACCACAACGATTCAAACTTCTAACATTCCACGCTCTGACTCGCAGAATGTCGGTATCCATCTTCCTGATGATCGCCCCCTCTCGTGTAGTCCCCACCCGGAGATCCGAATGGTGGACTAGTTTACCTCCGGAATATTTTACCTGGGAGGAAGCCATGATCAGTACATCATTCATACAGAGAGAGCTGCATGTCCTCGGGAGGTAGTTATGACTGTAGTTTCCCGTTGCTTTCAGCCGTGTAGCAGTATACACAGCTAAGCCATGTTGAGTATTATTACAAGACCGTATCAGTCAATCATCTAGACTGCCGCCTTTGCAATTACCGAAAGGCTGCTACCCCCCTTTCGATGAACCATTCCTTAGTCTGGTCTCTCAACAGATACCCATCCGATATGGTTGCACCTATCTGCTTCATTGGGACACGTAAGCATGAAGGCATGGAATTATAATTCATACAAAAATGGAAATATTATTGTCATCCAAATATGAATTTGAAACAACTTCTTACTTTCCATTATGATTCAAATTTGTCTTACAGCCTACCACATGTTCCCACGCATTTCATATTTGCGTGAATACGTACGGATGTCTACAAATTAGTAGAGTTTTTGTTTTTTATTACATAACATATAAAAAATGTTACTTTCATGAAGCAATTGCTTGCTACGAGAAGCCATGTTTTATAGCACAGTTAGTGACAAAATTTACTAATGTACACACGTCAAAAATATCATAGATTCTGACTTGGGTAATACTGCCATCTTTTGAAATACTCTTATAACTACATTTACTTGCATATTAGACCCCTTTTTTCCTCCATTTTTACAAAAAAAAAAGTAAAGGGGGTCCAATATGCGATAACAAATTTTGTGCATGACTTCTAGGTTATAAAGAGCTAAAAATTTTACATGTAAACATTCTACACTGTTCTTTAACAAACCTATGAATGTATTTGAGTTATACTGGCTATTTTCATTGGAAGGCAGTGTTTTTAAATGTAAAAAGTCAATAAATGGTGAACACAACTTTTATGTCTACAAGTAAAGTAAATATAATCCGTTTTAGTTGATCATAACATGCCATTCATTTCTGTCAGTTGAGCAAAAAAAATCAAAATCTCTTTATTTGCAAATGAGGTGTCTACCTCGGTGGCAAATGGTACACTAAAATACATTATTGTCAAGCACTAAATATTAAATTAACAAGAGAAGAAAATTTTTCCTATAATACAATATTATATAATTTACGCTAACAATGTTTTCTATTAAACACACAGCTCATCCTTAATAAATTTATATTGTTTACAAAATTCTAATTATAATATCTCCTGTACTACTTACAAATATAGTCAACTGATATACAGTATGTGGAATTGCTTCAAATGATACTATAAAACTGGTATAACATTAATATTTACATTGCATTTATTTATTTATTTATTTTTTTTTACCCATTCTGGATCCTAAGTAGCATAACGACCTGCTGCGTCTTAACCAGAGCCCCTTTTGCCACCACTTTTCAGAGTTCCTGAAGGGCCTTCACAGCTACCGTAGCGGTCCCAGGGCCCTCGAAGTCCCCACTGTACTTCACCCCTACAGGCAGTCCCCTACTTTGGCTGTCCAAACTCCTTAGACCAGGGGATGGAATTAATTTATTCACACACATTTTTTTTATTTACAATAACCTGCACCGGTCGAATGCCCTCTAACACTTCATTTATTTTCTCTGTTGCTGTTTATTCTCTTCTTGAATATCTGTACAGATTTTGGAAAAGGATCAAACACTACCCCTGGTAAACTGTTCCACTCCTTCACACCCTTCCCGATGAATGAAAATTTACCCCAATCGCTTCTGCTAAAATTCCTTCTAATTTTATATTTGTGGTCAGTCCTGCCGATATAATTATTTTCCAACTGAAGCCCCTCACGGATATCTCCCCATGCTTCTTCTCCTGTATAGGCTCTATATAATCCTGTAAGTCTAGTTTTCTCCCTTCTCTTACTTAAAGTTTCCCACCCAAGTTCCTTTAACATTTCTGATACACTAGGCCTATCACACAGTAAACCTGATCACTGCTTTCATTTCAATTGTCTTGTGCCGCTAACTTCCCTGCTACCGGCGTGTCGTCATTCCAAGTGACGTCCATCTTCACTACCATCTCATCAGCCATGCACTGTAATCGAGACCGAGAGTATTCGAGGTTCTGTCTTTTTGAATCTTTCATAAATGATTTTCTTCCCTACTGTAGAGTCCAAACTGTGTGAAGCTATTCCCAATGGTTTCTGGAGATGGTCTCTGATATTCACAGCTGGTGTATGTGTACCAGAAGCCACTCCTTCCGAATAAATCCGTTCTATAGAAAGTGTGCCAAATCACCAGCTGATAATTAGTGTATGTTATGAGTAGAGACGAGAATTATAGGCACTAAAAAGTTAAAATAGGCAGGCATATAGGCTCATAAATGAACCAAAATAGGCACTAACAACCGAGCTAGATAGCTGCAGTCGCTAAAGTGTGGCCAGTATCCAGTCTTCAGGAGATAGTGGGTTCGAACCCCACTGTCCGCAGCCCTGAAGATGGTTTTCCGTGGTTTCCCATTTTCACACCAGGCAAATGCTGGGGCTGTACCTTAATTAAGGCCATGGCCGCTTCCTTCTCACTCCTAGCCTTTTCCTCTCCCATCGTCGCCATAAGACCTGTCTGGGTCGGTGCGACGTAAAGCAACTAGCAAAAAAAGTGGGCACTAACGTGTAAAATAGGCAACAAAATAGGCATGAAAAAATTACTTTTAATTTAATAACAATTGAATACAAGCAATGTTGAAGGTTTTCTGGTAACAATCTTATTCTCCTCTCATGCATCATGTTTTTGTACTCAGAGAGAGAAAGTTCTCTCAAAATCACATGAAGTGATTGGACAAAACTTCCAATTAAGTCACTTCATCTGGTTTTATTTTGCTGACAGCGGCTGCCTTCCCAAAGGTTCGGTCAAAACTTCCCCTGACTTCTTCCACAGTCCTAAATGACTCCACCAGAGGCATGCCACTCTTCTCCAACTTGGTGATTGCTCCCGGCAGCTTGTTGAAATTTCAAAGATGCTCCGGTTTTTACAGGGGCATATTAGCTCCAAGCATTGCAGTGCATAGGTCTGAAAAAAATCGTTGTTGGTCACTGCCCAAAGTAGAAAAGCTGCATTGAGACAGATTTCTATACTCGTATCACATGCATCGCAGGATTCCTAAGTTGATCTGTGTGGTATTTTTCTTACATTTGATCTGAAAAATAATAAAATTGACATAGATTACATTGTCTCAATATCTTAAATTTCTACAGTTGGGCTAATTGGCAATAATGCTTTAGTATATATCATGCATTTGTTCGATAAAAAAAGACTATTAAAGATGATTTTTCTAGAAGTACAAAACTTTAAAGTAGGAACAAGGAAATTAGTAATTTTCATGGAAATATTTTTCAGTTATAATTTGGCAGTATCATGTTGAGTTCACCAGGTGAAAAATATAATAAAAAAGACTTGAAACGATACCGGAGTAGCGTAGAGGAGAAATCCGTCCTTTATGCTTGCCAAGGACCTACCAAGCTGGCCCTTGCAGTACGGTATTCATTCATATATAGAAGAATGAAAACGGAGGCTCTGTAAATCTCAGATTTTTTAACATTTTATTTGTTTCTATTCGCTGGGTTTGGTCAGGTGTCATGAAGACTATTTTCTATTGCCTGCAATAGATCCTGCATCATGTGTACCCACAAGGCCGCCACCCTAGTTGAAAATTTAAAACCGCGTAATTTGAAATTGTCGTGACATGCGCGCATAACCTTATTTTTGTCACAGTGTAGCAGGACCAGAGGTGATGCTAGAGGCTTGTTAACCTTGGAGCTTACGCCCCTCAGATTCTCTTTGCTCCCCCCGCCCCCTGCCCCAAGCACAACGGTTACTGACCGGACCTCACCATACCAGACAAACGATCCTTTCACTGGCCTGGTCTTGTAAAGATAGTCTCGGCAACCTTGTAAAACACGCTATGGCATCTTCCTAGCCGGGCTACATTGGATCTGCAACCTGTGTTTCGCGTAGGCTTAGCGGAAGTGTAATGGAATTCACGACTTTTTAAAGGGAGTTTTAAAAATTTCATTTCAGTTGTAAATCTCTATTTTCATAGGAAATGAATGACAGTTTAAAATACTGATTTAATTTTCATCCATTCTGTGACAAGAGACCATCGGCGTTAACTTCTCGTTCAATAATTTAATGTTTACTTACTTTTTAGCAGTATAAATTATTGAGAGTTCACGACTAATAAAGCATTGCAACAAAAACTTGCCACAATTCATAAATTAATTTGCCTATATATGCTACAGTGAAATGAGTCCATAGTTCTCAGTCACAAGAAAGATCAATGGAACAAACGAACGTACCTCCTTACAGCAAGCTTGACAGATTACCCTTCCATCCGTAGTGAAATCGGGATCCCCTATGACCCACTGCTTCAGCCAGTAGGACTTTGACAATTTTTCTTTTGGCATTGCCGCAAACATACTTCTTCTCTCTTCCACTTCACAATAAATCACAACAGTTCGCATCGAAAGGGAGGTACAGGGCATATGGGTTCTGCAACACAATTTGACGTTCACAGATTCTTGCATACGTCTTAGGAGGTTGGAGGGGTTGAAGGCTTCGAGGTCAAATTGTTCCTTATTTCTCTGATGAAAATTTCCCTAGAAATATTTCTGGTGACTTCTGAGAATTCCCATTTTTGTTGGTGGGGTAAACAGATATTGAGAAAAGAGAAGATAATTTTGTCGAGCACACTAGCTAAAATATAATCCACTGGAAGAAAACCGGCTTTTAAAAAATACAGTCAAAAGGCATCAAATAAGCAATTATACTTGAAATAGACACAAACCCCTGAAATAGACAATTATAGGCACAATAAAACCAATTGAATATAGCTAAAAGACCCTAAAATGGATATATATCTCAAAATCCTACGTTTCTGAACACAGGAATAGAATAGGCAGAGAGACAAATTTCCGTCTCTAGTTATGAGTTGTACTTCCGAATGTAATACATAGTGACTGGAAGCATTCTTTCGATAACTGCGGCTGTTATTTTTAAATATATTTCATGCTTGTTCTTTATATTTATCACATTAGGATTTACCTGAACAGCTGTAAATGAGATAAGTGAGACTGCATTGTTTAGGTTAGATATGGTATCGCCCGGATAGTGCCAAAAGTTTCATGATGGAAAGAATAAAAATAAATAACAGGAAAGTTTGCCACATCTACAGGTGTGGCAGTAACGCGTTTTATTATCATAATGTACATTCGTACATTCGTTATCTCCCATTTTTTATTGACGCATACCCTAGTATGTTTTGTTTGGTGTCTCCGAAAATCGTTAAAAGCAAGTGGGGACATAAAATAATAATAATAAATAATAATAATTATTATTATTATTATTGTTAGGTACGTTGACGAGTAAAACAATTGTGATTGGATTGTTTTTATCACGTTTTAAACCTACTTCTCTCCCAAAAAACCCTACATTGGCCCGAGTTACGAGATTTTAAACGATCACTTTCTTAATAACCTCGCCTGCCTGTATTAATAGGGCTAGCAACAACCGTGAATATTCAACTAAAGTAAACTGGTTTCCTCATCTGAAGGTGGTGCAGCTCTTTTTTAGATAGGCCTCCAATGGAAGGGAGTAGCATGCACCATTTTTACCACAAATCAACCTTCTCGCCATCTGTAAATTTCTGGCAGTACGGTACTGGGAATTGAACTCAGCAGCTAATTGTTCTAACAATTACGCTGCCGGACATTCTTAATTACAAAACACAGGCATATATACATGACTGATGTGTGCTTGCATTGTGCGGGTTGGACACAAAACTATTCACCTATTTGTGCGACGTCATCAGAACTACAGTAGGCCTACGCTATGGAGGCGGACATTTCTTATCTACAAAATACAGATGTACCAAATGACTTTGACGCGTGTTTTCATTGTGTGGGTCTTAGGAACAAAACCCTTCACAATTTGTGTGATGTCATCAGAGCTGCATAAGGCTTGTAGTCGCTTCGAAGAGGAATCATTGTTCTTCTTTGTCTCGAAAAGCAAAGGTGGGTCTAATACAGGAGTAATACGCTAATACATGGAGAAACATGATGTAACTGCCAGAATGTGTGAATAGCTAGTTCTCGATTTTTAGCCTATTACAAAATCTTTCTAGGGGTTATGCTCGCAGCGCATCATGAACATCATTATGGCCACTGTGAGCATCGCAGTTAGACTGGGATATGTTAAATGAGCGTATCGAAATGGACTAGAATCACAATTATATTTTGGGGAAAATTTAAATGTTCTGCAGTGGTACACTAAAACTTCTTTTTATGCATTTTAAAACACTTTTTGTGTTTTTGCTTTTCGTTTGAGATATCCTTACACCTTTTTATTGCTCCCTCTTCCAACACTGACCTGACATTGTGTTAATTATGTTGTTCCTATCTTTTTGTATGCGATTTGTTTCATTACTTGTTTGTTCCTTTCTATTGCTTACGTTGAGTTATTGGGTTCCTTTTCTCCTTTTGTGTTTGTCATATGTTCCTAGTCTTTTACCACTTGTATTCTTCTTTATCTTATTCACTCTTCCATTTTTCTGAGTTTAAACGGCTTTCTTCTTATCCTATACTTTTCCACATCAGGACATCTGTCAAGATGGCCTATCAGTGGATGACGCTTGGGAGCAGCAACAAGCTTGTTACATACCGATATAGTTGGTCCGTTATTGGACATTGTAAATTTTCCAGCCAACTCATTCCTGGTTGCCAGCGTTTCACCCCAGTGTGCTAAGTTGGGCTCATCAGTTGGTAAATAGCACACCTACCAAGATGCATGGCTAGTGCATACCGTGGAGGCATTAAAGAACAAGCGAAAGATAATGCAAGAGTCAGTCTGTTTCACTACAAACAAATCAATATTGATTGACTAGGACTCAGGACGCATCTCATATTCCCATTCGAAGACTGTAATGATCGGATGAATATAAATATAAATAATTATAAGACACATTAATACCGAGTATTGTACCTTTGACACAACTAATGATCAGCAGCCAACGGCTGATATTGTGGTTTTACGCATTGGTGCCAATTACTTGTATCTTTTTTCTTAGACTGTTCCCATGTAAGTATGTTAATATAAATCTTTGTAATTACATTCCCTAACATTTGAAATAGTTTAGTGTCAAAATTTCAAGTCGGATCTCTGCTGATGGACGCTGTTATGCCTTACACAACTGGTAATCAACGGCCAACGGCTGATATGTTGTTATTCATATTAATACCGAACATTATTTTTCTCTTTAGACTGCTCCTGCTGTAAATACGTTAATATTAATTCTTAGTAATTATAATTTAAATATAAATCCGGTACCTGATTTAACCGTGAGGAGGTACAGTGACTGATGATGCCTTCTTCTATGAATGGCGAAACATGTCTCACATGCATATGGTAATGGTGATAAGTTCCTAATAGTTTAAAATTTTATTGTATTGAATAGGTGATATTATTAATAAACTAATTAGCATCCTACAGCACAGAGAGGCCGTCAGACTAACCTTTCTTCCTGGAATCGTCTCACCATGATAATGCAAATTACATGTTTCATGGTACATAACCTCTGATTGTGATTCACTCCTCTTATTTGAGGTTAAACAGTGTACTCGACAGTGTTTAAACATGGTCGGTGTATTTACATTCCTAATGCATTGTTGCAGATGCTCAGCTTACATTGTTGTGAGAGAGAAGGGATAACAATAATGGCTGGAGGGTTAACATTGTCAATAATAACATAATCTGTAAAATACAACTGAATTTATAAGCATTTCTAATGTTGGTCCACATTAAAGTTTTATATGAAACTTCATATTATAAATCAATGAATTGACAAACTTGATTGAAAATTAAAATGTTCAAGGAAGGGCTTAACATGCCATCCGGAATTGTGGCTTAAATGTCCATAGTATCTGACTTGAAATAGTAAACAGAAGTTGTATAATTCAATGACATCATGATTTAATAATTGAAATGATTTAATAGTTAAAACCTATTAAAATTATTTAAATTTTGTGTGTGCATGTTCCATTTAGTGCTATTTATATATTGGTGTTTAGTGCTTGTTGGTAGAAATTGAGAGTAGTATTATTTATTTGAATTTTATAACAAGTAATTCAATTGGTGTTCAGTAGATTACCTTTTCTAGGTTAAGTAGGCTAGCTAGGTGTACTTTATTTTGAATTTAGGTTTAGGAAATACTTTAGGTAATAATATTAACTTTTAAAACAATATTCTTAAATATCTATAGGTTCTTTGGTATAATAGCCTACTTACAAAGGCAGATTATCATAAGGAGTAAAATATTTGTGTAGTACTGGTGTAGTAGAGGTATCTGTAGAAACTCTTACTAAAATTCTGTTGTAATTAGGACAGGCTTAATTGCGGTTTGGAATTGTGTAGTTCTTGTGTATTCCTGTAGATATTCAGTAATTAACAGCAGTTTTTATCCTGTTAGGGGTTGTAGGATAGGTAAAAAATATAGTAGTACTGTAGTGTAGTCGTATATTAATTACCTTATTGTTGTGTGATCTTTGAGTACTATCCCAGACAATATATCCCTCCGTTCATTTATTTTTTGCAATTAAGTTATTTTATTTTAATTTTAATTTTTTCCGTAAAGAATGGCTAAGGAGCGCGAGTGTACGAACTGTGGGTGTGGCGAGGCATTGAGGGGTATGAGAGAGGAGTTGGAGAGTTTGAGGGAGATAATTAGGATTCTCATAGAAGACAGGAAGGAAGATAGGACTCCCTCAAACAATGTACAGGTTACAGTAGGTGTACAAGAGGGAGACTAAGGAAAGGGGGGAGTTGTAGAAGACAGGTGGTCTAATGTTCTAAGGGGAAAGAGATTGCAGGATAAGGGTTCTATTCAGGATCAGAATTCAGGACAGGTGTCTGTGCAAAATCGGTACGAGTCACTCAAGATGAGGGACAGGGAACTGTTGCTGAGATGTGTGGAAGTAGGAGGAAGGGAAAAGGTAGGAGAGGGAAATTTAAGAGTAGAGGATAGGAAAAGACAGGTGGAACAGGGTCATGGGAAGGAGAAAAGGGAGGAGGAAGTAGCTTCTGCAGCTATCAGGAAAGATAAGGCTGACCAGGAGGGGAGGGGATCAAATGAGGTGGGTAGGGTTGAGGCTCTGGTCATGGGGGATTCCATCGTTAAAGACGTGGGGAAAGTGTTTGGAGGAAAGGGAACCAGGGTAGAATGTTATCCAGGAATTAGGTTGAGGCAGGTGTTGAGGAAAGTAGAAGAGAGGGAGGAGGGGAAGGAGAAGGTGGTAGTGTTTCACGTTGGTACCAACAACGTAAGGCAAACTGATATAAGTACCAACATAGTTGGAGATGTGTGGGATCTGGTAAATGCAGCACGGGTGAAGTTTAAGAAAGCGGAGATTGTTATTAGTGGAATACTGTGTAGGAGGGATACTGACTGGAGGGTGATTGGGGATTTAAGTGAGACTATGGAGTGGGTCTGTGGGAAACTGGGAGTGAAATTTCTAGATCCTAATGGGTGGGTAGGAGATAGGGATCTGCGCTCAGATGGCCTTCACTTAAACTGCAGTGGTACGTATAAGTTAGGAAATTTGTTTGGAAGGGTAATAGGGGGGTACATTCAGGGAAACGGGGTGGCCTAGGGAGCAGTGATAAGGGAACAGGGAACTGGAAATCAAGTAGGGATGACATAAAATTGTTAGTGTTGAACTGTAGAAGTATTGTAAAGAAAGGAATAGAATTGAGTAATTTAATAGATATATAATTACCAGATATTGTATTAGGAGTTGAATCATGGCTGAGAAATGATATAATGGATGCAGTAATTTTCTCACGGAACTGGAGTGTGTATCGTAGAGATAGGATAGGAATTGCGGAAGGGGGGGGGGGGTATTCATTCTGGTGAAAGAAGAATTTGTAAGCTACGAAAAAGTTAAAGATGAGACGCATGAAGTTCTAGGTGTAAGGCTCATTTCTAAAGATAATAGGCTACTGGATATATTTGGAGTGTACAGACCTGGAAAGGGTGGCACTGACACGGATTCATAATTATTTGATGAGCTTTGTAGTGCACCGATCCTCGGGGAATTATTTTTTCTGCATCATATTGGGCAATCAGTCAAATGCACCGGCTGTTTCCCCTATTATGTCTGTCATGTCTTCAGATCAAATGAACAGATCAATGCAATAAATATATGATGCTAAAATGTCGGCAGCTATCCAAATTTGCATACGTCGTGTAAAGTTTAACTTATTATGTCAAAATCATTTCAACCGACGTAGTAATTCTATCTCTTTGACTCATTGCAATCGTCAAAATATTCTCTAACTTGCTACGCGACACCTCTCAGGGATTTTTATTACGCATCACCAACAAAAAGTATATATATATTTTACGTAGGGTTCAACCAGGAACCCATTTCTTCATACTTAAGATTCACCCACAAATTATTCGTCCGGCAATGTCAATTCTCAATTACTATCTAAAAATCAGTCTTTCAATAGCACGTTAATTATGCAAGTTCAACCTAAAGTTATCTGCTAAATCAAATAATTTATCCTGAATATCCTTTTTTTCATTTGAATTTTTATTCATGATCATGAATTAATAGAAGAAAAGAGAAAAAGGAAAAAATTATATATAAAACTTTCTATAACAAATATTCATCATGCTTTCCTTGAAATATTATATCGCCTCTTTAAAAATAATTCGAACATTCTTCCTTCAGAATAAATATCTTAATCGCCTCATGAAAAACAAAGAAAAGTTTGCGTACATTCATAAATTGTAGCTGTTAAATAAATTAAATTAGTTAATCAAATCAGATGATTGAATAAATGAAAGCAGTTACATGCATTGAATAAATTAGATAAATCAAACACAATAAACTTGATTTCAATTCTGGATACACTTATTTTCAGTTCCTTGTAAAAAAAAAAAAAAAAAAAAAAAAAAAAAAAAAAAAAAAAAAAAAGTCTTCATGTATCTTGTAAAAAAAAAATATTTATAACATCGGCAATGTCAGCCAAGTTCCAAAGCAATAGCTCTATTCAGCTATATTAATTATCTTCCATCAAAAAAAAATAATTTATATATCAATCATTTTATCATGTCATTAATATGTAAATATGACCATCTAGTATTCTAATATCTCCGGTAGCTACTATATAATAGCAATGATATACTATCAGTCGATGTCATTGACGTGCCTCAAATTCGCATCCGGGTCCGAATAATATTTCATAACATCCCAAGGAATACAGCTGGTGACTTATTTCATTTGCTTATGGCAGAGAATAAAATTTAAGAGGACATTTCTCCCTTTAAAATATGGCTCCATCCATAAATATCAAATAACATTCATTATCCCGTTTGAAATTTTCCAAGAAGACATCTAGTTTTATCCTTATTTATACTTCATTTATAGATTGTATTTTGAGGACAGTTCCTGTTAGCCTACCACTACATCATGTTACGTAACGTCGTATAATCACCTATATCTAACCCAAAAATATCACATTTCATTCTAACAGTCATTAATATCAAATAATATTAATGGTTAGTAACAAGTCATAATTACTACCAACAACTTTCAAATATGGATACACCCTTCCATATATCATTTGGAAATATCATAATATCGCGCCATACTCAAATTCACATGTATCTCAACAAATTCATATCTATATTCTCCACAACATATTTCTCATAACCTTATCTACCTATCACTTTCCCCGCGGCATAACATTTCAACATACCACACTGAAACTACGACGTTGCGTAATTGGGTTAGTTTTCAGTCATATCACCAAATATTTGCGTTACTATGAAAAAATAAATACATATTTGAATAGCGTGAGCTCATATTTACTCGCATGTAATTGTGGTGAATCGGCAACCAAGTCTTAATAACACGTAAACTATTATCTTCTTTCTGTTTTACGGTTAAAGTTTACCGTATTAAATATGTCGTTTCATTTTAGCACGAGAAGAAAATCACCTTAAATCTCTGCATATATGATTGTAAACATTCCTACGTATTGTCATTGATTATACATTATTGAAGAATACCTACGTCCACACGTATCAATGAACCACTTTAAACTCTTTGCGAAGATTTTGCCGATTGGAATTTTTTCTCAAAGACACGAATAACAACTTTCGCACTACAAATTCACAGCTTAATTTATATATTACTTCTAACATTTCTAACTACTACTACCAATAAAAGAATATTGGAACTTAGCTGTCATTTGCCGATGTTACTAGACTGGGCTAGGTTTCCATGTGATCATCCACGGCCTGCGGGCTGGCACTGGACATCTACTGCGTCATGATTATGCACTGGAATGCAGGTTTGGTATAGCACGCTCGGGGTAGCAGCATCGGCAGGGCGGCTTCCGTCAGGTTGTCAGATCCATCTCTAGTTTAGCTCCTCACGATGACGGCGATGAGTACATGCAACAGAATATTGAACATTATCATTAGGATCAGGGACATAGTCTTCTGCAATATATTATTCAGGATCTAATTCGTAACTTTTTCTACAAGTAATCGAAATCAGAACCTCAACGATAGAATCTAGTGACAAGACTTTAAGAATACAATCTAGTCAGCTCTTAATTTCACTGTCGTTAATATCTTCAGTGTATATATATTATTATCTCGTTTAATGCAATACACAAAGTTTGAATTGGAGTTACGGCTACCGGCGAAGTGTTTAAACCTTTTCTCTCTTGATTTGAATTATTTAATCTATTCAGTAAAACACTAGATTTTGGTGTGACCTTTTTAAGATTTGATTGAAGTACTAATTCTTTAGCTTAATCTTCCTCCTTCTGTATACGACGGTTTCTTCTGCGTAGAAAATCTCGTTCCGTTGCAGTGAAAATTTTTTAATTGTCCAACTCGCTTTTTTAACAATCCCAAAAGCATTCTATTCTTTTTTTATCACGGCCGCATGGATTCTGCCGGTCCGCACGTCTAACTCCCGAAACCATGGCATGTATGCATCGCCAAATTAGCATTTTTTTCCTGACTTGTTACGGCTTCTTTGACTTTCTGCACCCGTATTTTATTATTTTGATAACCATGGCCCCTTTGATTCATTGTGTCCGTATATATTTTTTTAATGTATTGCCCAACTAAGTGAATCTTCTCGCGTGCATGGCAAATTCTAACGCCGTATGACCACGTTTATTCGTTATCAGGACGATGAAAACGGTACAGTAGGAAACGGCAAGGAAAGAAATGTGATTGTAGCGGGAGATCTGAATTTAGCAGATGTCAGTTGCAAAGGAAATGCGAACGACAGGAAGCATGACCAACAAATGGCAAATACGTTAATATGGGAAGGACAGCTGATTCAGAAAGTGATGGAACCAACCAGAGGGAAAAATATCCTGGATGTGGTGCTGATAAAACCAGATGAGCTCTATAGAGAAACTGAAGTAATAGATGGTATTAGTGATCATGAAGATGTTTTTGTCGTAGTTAAAAGTAAATGTGATAGAAAGGAAGCTTAAAAGTAGGACTATTAGGCAGTACCATATGGCTGATAAAGCAGGCATGAGGCAGTTTCTAAAAGGTAACTATGATCGGTGGAAAACGGTAAATAAAAATGTAAACAGTCTCTGGGATGGGTTTAAAGAAATTGTTGAGGAATACAAAAACAGGTTTGTACCTTTAAGGGAGATAAGAAATGGTAAAGACCCACCTTATTATAATAGAGAAATAAAGAGACTAAGAAGGAAGTGCAGACTGGAAAGAAATAGAGTTAGAAATGGCTGTGGAAGTAAGGAGAAATTGAAGGAACTTACTAGAAAATTGAATCTAGCAAAGAAGGCAGCTAAGGATAACATGATGGCAAGCATAATTAGGAGTCGTACAAATTTTAGTGAAAAATGGAAGGGTTTGTGTAGGTATTTTAAGGCAGAAACAGGTTCCAAGAAAGACATTCCAGGAATAATTAATGAACAAGGGGAGTGTGTATGTGAGGATCTTCAAAAGGCAGAAGTATTCAGTCAGCAGTATGTAAAGATTGTTGGTTACAAGGATGATGTCGAGATAGAGGAGGAGACTAAGGCCAAAGAAGTAATAACATTTACCTATGATAACAATGACATTTACAATAAGATACAAAAGTTGAAAACTAGAAAAGCGGCTGGAATTGATCAGATTTCTGGGGATTTACTAAAGACAATGGGTTGGGATATAGTACCGTATCTGAAGTACTTACTTGATTATTGTTTGGTCGGAGGAGCTATACCAGATGAATGAATGGAGAGTTGCTATAGTAGCCCCTGTGTATAAAGGAAAGGGTGATAGACATAAAGCTGAAAATTACAGGCCAGTAAGTTTGACATGCATTGTATGTAAACTTTGGGAAGGCATTCTCTCTGATTATATTAGACATGTTTGTGAAATTAATAACTGTTTCGATAGAAGGCAATTCGGTTTTAGGAAAGGTTATTCCACTGAAGCTCAACTTGTAGGATTCCAGCAAGATATAGCAGATATCTTGGATTCTGGAGGTCAAATGGACTGTATCACGATTGACCTGTCTAAAGCATTTGATAGGGTGGATCATGGGAGACTACTGGCAAAAATGAGTGCAATTGGACTAGCCAAAAGAGTGACTGAATGGGTTGCTATATTTCTAGAAAATAGATCCTAGAGAATTAGAGTAGGTGAAGCTTTATCTGACCCTGTAATAATTAAAAGGGGAATTCCTCAAGGCAGTATTATCGGACCTTTATATTTTCTTTCATATATATATGATACGAGTAAAGGAGTGGAATCGGAGGTAAGGCTTTTTGCGGATGATGTTATTCTCTATAGAGTAATAAATAAGTTACAAGATTGTGAGCAACTGCAACATGAGCTCGAAAATGTTGTGAGATGGTCAGCAGGCAGGGGTATGTTGATAAACGGGGTTAAAAGTCAAGTTGTGAGTTTCACACATAGGAAAAGTCTTCTCAATTTAAATTACTGCATTGATGGGGTGAAAGTTCCTTTTGGGGATCATTGTAAGTATCTAGGTTTTAATATAAGGAAAGATCTTCATTGGGGTAATCACATAAATGGGATTGTAAATGAAGGGTACAGATCTCTGCACATGGTTATGAGGGTGTTTAGGGGTTGTAGTAAGGATCTAAAGGAGAGTGCATATAAGTCTCTGGTAAGACCCTAACTAGAGTATGGTTCCAGTGTATGGGACCCTCACCAGGATTACCTGATTCAAGAACTGGAAAAAATCCAAAGAAAAGCAGCTCTGGGTGATTTCCGACAAAAGAGTAGCTTTACAAAAATGTTGCAAAGTTTGGACTGGGTAGAATTGAGAGAAAGGAGGAGGACCGCTCGACTAAGTGGTATGTTCCAAGCTGTCAGCGGAGAGATGGCGTGGAATGACATTAGTAGACGAATAAGTTTAAGTGGCATTTATAAAAGTAGGAAAGATCACAATATGAAGATAAAGTTGGAATTCAAGAGTACAAACTGGGGCAAATATTCATTTATAGGAAAGGGTGTTAGGGATTGGAATAACTTACCAAGGGAGATGTTCAATAAATTTCCAATTTCTTTGAAATCATTTAGGAAAAGGCTAGGAAAACAACAGATAGGGAATCTGCCACCTGAGCGACTGCCCTAAATGCAGATCGGTATTGATTGATTGATAACACTTGTTGAACTCGTATGATTTAATGAACTAGCTTTCCTTTGCCTGCGGTTCTTAGAAAAATTCTCACGTCAATTAGAACACGCCTTCAGGTAGTTTAATTAAATCAATGATAAGTTACCATTACCTTAATGGCAGTTACATACCGACATTCAATATCTGTGAAAGAGATTTTTCCCTTATCGATACACACAATGAAATGTAGATATCATGCTGCAGCAAGAGTTCATTTGAAGATATGAATGTAAAGATCATCATCTCAGAATGAAAGAATAATGCAGCAACATGCAAATTACAATCGTGTTGCCTCAGCTCGTACCTAGAATGGATAAAGTACATCCCAAAATATATCACAATTGCATAACTACACACTTGACCATTGATTCTGGATCGCACTCTTGCCAATAGCTGTAAAAGAAATTCGTGCACATGCACTAACATTACAATGATGCTGGTCACTGGATCTAGTCAGGTTCTCGTAGAAATGTAGCTAGAAAAAATAACGAGAGCAAAACTTGACATATGACTTCTAATATCCTTCGGTTTGTATCGTGGATAGTACTATTCCATTACTTCCACGTTAACTCATTCATCTAAACGAACTACATTTTTATGTAGGCGAAGACTCTATATTCATCAAATTCCTCACCTTAATAAATATGTAGACTCTTCATAACACATAACTACGCAATATCACGTTGATTCATAATAACACTCAGATTCTCAACACGTAGATTCTCAATAACTCCTGGCTAATATCGTGTTGACTGCTCCTGTAAGTAAATATCATACTATCTTACTTCAGCTGCACTACCCTGAAATAAAATTTCTGCTCTAAGCAGTATAGGTACAGAATAATAAATTTGATCATGAATAACTATTATTTCAAAGATCCTATTTGTCTGACCACAGTAACATCATTATGTTTCATATATGTGATGACTGACTTCCAGAAATTCAAGACTATATTACGGTGAAATAAAATTATAAGATCCCATGGCTTTAAATTCTAAAATGAAGATTCACATCCCTAGGCTCTGTTTATTTGATGACACGATATCACTTTCATATTTCTGAAATCTCTGCATGTTCTGCTCATTGTCATGAATCATATACACAAATACAAAAATATAGAGACCCTACCTGAAAGAGAGTAAAGAAAAAATCAGGTAAGGTCTTATCTTTTGACGAACCAGCCGCCACCGGGATCTGGAGATGAGTTATAATCCATCCTGGTTAGTCCGGTGTCTCCTCACATGTTTACTGCATCTTGCCGTTGAATACACACATTGAAAACACTTTTTTATTTACCGCGCACTGAAACACAATCTTGAACATGATTATCTGAGCCAAGCACGTGCAAGTTAAATTTAGCTTAATGTAAGATACACGCGGTCATGAAATTATTCCAAAAGTAATTAAAAGAATCACAGTTAATAGATTTCACAACATGAATTTCCAGCAGACCGACCGTACGACCGTCGCAACTTGTTTGTTAATTTTAAGGACACTTCCTCTAAAGCATTACTTTGTCAATTTTATACATTTTTCATCTAAACAGTGTTATGTGGCTGAAGATGTTGATAATATACGAAACATGTACCACTTTTGACCATTAAAAATTGCCTTAAGCAATCATTGTATCGACTAGGTGGAAAATAAATATTTAATTGTGAATCTATTGAAGTGCGATACGGACCATGAAGCTGATTTTATGTAACTCGATAGCTGCAGTCGCTTAAGTGCGGCCAGTATCCAGTATTCGGGAGATAGTAGGTTCGAACCCCACTGTCGGCAGCCCTGAAAATGGTTTTCCGTGGTTTCCTATTTTCACACCAGGCAAATGCTGGGGCTGTACCTTAATTAAGGCCACGGCTGCTTCCTTCCCACTCCCAGCCCTTCCCTGTCCCATCGTCACCATAAGACCTATCTGTGTCGGCGCGACGTAAAGCAACTAGCAAATGTTTGTCGTATAAGTGGCAATGAGATGCAAATACGGGGGCAGTTATCAATGTTAATAAAAAGGCTCAGCTTTCGCGTCCGCTCTTCTTCCAAAACAAGAGTGTGGGGTAGCAACAATAGGCAGCCTCTTCTTACAGCATCTGTACCGCTCCAGTCATATCTAACTTTGGGGTTTCCAATAGGTGGTAATTTTGTAATAAATAATGCTATAAATGATGAAATATTATTCATCTTCCCGATTTCTATTGATCAAATATTTCATTTTTAAATTTTTAAATACATTGTCGTTTATGTCATACTCAAAGATTTTAATATAACTTGTATCTCTATGGAACAAAGATTATATGTTCAAAGCCCGTATGAGGAAAATGTCACAATGGTTAACATGTTCTCTTTTAAGAATGATGTGCTAAAATATGCTCAGGTTGCTAAACTTGATTCCATTGAAGAACCACAGTTTTATTCTATTAATTTATTTTGGAAATGTTCCTGTTATTGTGTGTAAAAGAGAAAATGATTTTTTAAAAAGGAAGCCATACTTTCCAGTGTCGACTTAATTAAATGTAACTTGAAGCTTTTCAGTCTGTCAAATACACAAGTTCAACATATTTTTAAAAGAATGGAAATTTTTGTTCTATAAGAATATCCTCAGATTCTACCAACTCACTTCAAATCATGCGTATGTGTATGTGCTATGTTGTTTAGTTGTGTAAACTTCTCAATGATTGAGAGTTCAGCGATAATATGAACTAGTCATTCATTCATTCATTCATTCATTCATTCATTCATTCATTCATTATTTATTTATTTATTTATTTACCATAAACCTTTACAGTATCTATGGAAGGCCAGGGAAAAAGGACAAGCCCTCCTACACGTAGTGCCCCCTGACCTTTGAAATAATTACCTAAATCCTAAAGTAAAACAGTCATGTACACTATTTATAGGTAAAGTAACAAAGTATAGCCTAATATATACATATTTCTCATTTTATACAATCTTTCACTCCCTCGTTCATTCTTCCACATATTCACATGCATTTTCTCACCGTATGTGCTTCCTAACATAACATTTAACTATATTTACATTTCTACATTTAGTGTTGACGGGTAGATCGTTCCAAAGCCGCGCTGAACGAACCAAGAAACCTAGTTTGTAGTACTCAGTTCGCACAAAGGGGGGTATAAGACACACCCCTTTGCCTCTACGGATGGAGCTGTAAGATGAGAGTTGAGGGAATGGTGAAAGGTGAATGGTCGCTGTCAGGGACTTGTGTAAGAAGGTGATGTCGCTTTGTTTACACAAGGAGGGGATTGACGGGAGGGAAGACGGGCAGCTGTTCTTGTTAATTAGTCGTTCAGCGCGACGTTGGATTCCTTCTGGTTTGTGAAGGTTAGCTGCAGTAGTAGGGTGCCAGGCAGGTAGACCATACGTTAGTATAAGTCTCACTAGTGTCAGGTAAGCCGTCCGTATAGCATTCGACTTGCACCCACGGAGGCTTCTGTGCATAAAACCGAGCACCCTGGCAGCTCTGCATCTCACTTCCTCTGTTTGTGCGTTCCATTTTAGTTGTTCAGAAATGGTTATTCCTAACAAATGCATAATTTTAACTCGCTCAATATGTACATTATTAATGTTATATATGCATTCTACTGGGTGTAGAGACCTACTTAACCTAATGTATTTACATTTGCCGGCATTAATACTGAGACCGTTGACGTTACACCACACCGCTATAGTGTCCAAGTCCGACTGTAACTTCAGACAATCATCTGCACATTGTATATCTCTGTACATTACAGTGTCATCAGCGTACTGAGCTATGGTTGAGGTCACACATTTAGGTAAATCATAGACAAATGCATTAAATAATAAAGGTCCGAGGACGGTGCCTTGACATACTCCTGAGGTTACTTTAACGGTCGATGATTGAACTCCATCAAACACAACATGTTTCTTCAGGTGACTATAACAGCTGAAGAAACCCCAACTCACGCAGTGATAAATTCTAGTCAATACTATTGAGAAGCCCCAATTCAAGCTGTGATCAATCCAATCTGCAATTGGAGGTCTGGTCATTGTAAAATATTTAATTCATTGTTCATAAATTCTGGCAAGGTTAATGCTCTTATTGTACATACTGTACATATTGTAAACTGTGTAAATAACATAAGAAAATTGTATTTTGTATTAAGTTAGTTTACTATAAGTTCCAGTGTTTATAGTTTTAATTCTTGACCTTAGGATTAATATAGGCTGAAGATGCCCATAACTAGGGCGAAACATGTCCCTAACTGGTGTGTTTCATTCATGTAGAATTTAACCACTAAAAACATATATATATATATATATATATTTGTATTGAAAAGGTGGACACAATAATTTTAATCTTGAAAGAGTTTACCTCGAGAAATGACCGCAACCATGCCAGTACACTTCCCCTAACATTCATCTGTCTTAATTTTAACAAAAGTCGTTCATGAGGGATTTGATCAAAAGCTTTAGCCCAGTCCAAAGCCACGCAGTCAACCTGAACAATTTTAGATTTCTCCAGAGAGAACTGCCACTCATCAATAATCTTTGTTAATAAAGTATTACAGGATCTTCCTGGAAGAAAACATTGCTGGCTTTCACTTAGCAGATTACCTTTCCGGAAGTATTCCCGTATATTAGAGGCTACCAGTCGTTCCATACATTTACAGACGTGGGATATGAGACTGGAGATCCCTCTCCACCTTACTACTGAATCACCTACCCACTCCAACCTCCTTATCAACCTGTGACGTAGACTCTTTGCGGCTCGCCTGGAAAAACACATTTTTCTGGTGCGTTGACCAAACTGTACCGAAATGTACTTTAAAAAGAGAGAAGAAAGCCCTGTGGATTAAGAAAGAACTTTTGAAGTTAATAAGGAAACGGAACAATCTATACAAAAAGTGGAAACAGTGCCAAACGGAACAAGCGTGGGAAAAGTACAAGTCCGCACGCAAAGACACTAAGAATAGGATCAAGGGGGCTTACGATCAGTATATTCACAAGGCTTGCTCAGATACCAAAGAGCTGTGGAAGCTACTAAAAAGGAACTGTGGCAGCGCTGCACCAAGCTCCTTTCAAGCTAACGGGAAATCCATCTCCACGCCCGCAGACATTGCCTCAGCCTTCACTGACAAATTTAAAGAGAATTTCTCCCAGGCACAATCAGCTGGGGACATGTATATACCCAGTTATATAATTGGATTTGTGTTTGACAGGTTTTCTGCAATCTAGGGTAGCTAGAGACGCTTGAATGGCGTGGTGATCACTGAAGCCGGGTATGACTTCAACTCGAGATACTGAGGAGGGATGATTGGTGAGAAATAGATCTAATATAGAACGGGATGTTTTCGTGATACGTGTTGCTTCTAAAACAAGCTGTTCTGGAAAGAGATCGTAGAATGCTGTTCTGAATGTGTCTGCCAATGGATTTCCAGGGATGGGAGCGGAATCGCGGGTCCATATTATATCCAGGTTAAAGTCGCCTGTGAGGTAGACGGCATTGTACTTGTGCTGAATGAGTTGCAGAGCTTTGATTTCGGAGCCCGATATATGCTACTTATCAAGAATTTGTTGCCCCTACATGTTACCTCCACCCATAGAGCTTCACTGTCAGTTTCCAAGTATCCAAGTCGGATTGGTTATAATTCCGGTCGTATAGCCAGGAGAACACCCCCTCCAGATGTCCAGGTTGTATCCTTCCTGAATAACAAGTATGGTTGTGGAAATACTTCACCCTCATAAGTAGCACTGCTCAACCACGTTTCACAGACACTTACGATTGATGATTCAATACTTGCCAGTGATGTTCTTATCTCCTGCTGTCTCCTATAACACATTATACTACGGGCATTAAATGACAGAATGGTGATGTTTCGGGAGCCCTGTACACTGGTAACTGAGTCATTACTATCTACAGAGTTATTTACATAATTTAGTTTGTCTGGAACTTCGAAGAACGAGTCCTTTGGTACCGGGAGACAACACTTACGGCACTGCCAAGACGAAAAGCCACGTTTAATTTTATGGTAATCAGATGGAGAGATTTTGGCGCAGGTCTTATGCGTGGACATTTCACACGACACAGACTTCACGTCCAGCTTATTGATGCGGCCCTTAGAAACAGCAAATATGACATTCTATGTCACTCACATTTCTGTTCGGAGGTCCTGGATTTGTTTCTACTTCTCCACACGCAGCTATGGTCAGGAGAATGAGGTGGAATGTTGAAGAGGGTGGTCTGGCAACCCTGCGCCTTGTTTGAAGCAGCGCACTGCCAGTACCAGCGGTCACGGACACATTTTCACTGGCGCACCATGTTAAGCACGATATTTTACAATTTTTCACAATTAGCAAGTTCTCCTGGAGGATTGAACCGCTAGGACACTCGCTGAACACCACACCATTAAAGATCACTTTGTTATTTCCACACGTGACGCGTTTAACCACTATAAACCACAAGAAAATACGGAGCACTTGGAACACTACATGTCAACCCGCCGCCATCTTGAAACTTGAAACTAGTGTGTACAAAACTGATTGTGTTAGTATTCAACCACCACTGTATTAACGTACTGAAGTGTTTCTGTACTTATCTAAGCTGCTAAAGTAAGTCAGTTGCCTTCAATCAATATTTCCAGACTGTAGTTATGGAGGGGCTGAGTGGAAAATTTGTGTGGGCGTTACACTCAGGTCCCCGAAGAGGGGACGGGGTGTAGGGGAGCGAAGGAAGTGTTGTGAATCTTGCCTTCTGTCCATTGGAGAGGGGAGAGTGTTATTTTGTCAATGTAAGTTAATTTCATGAACACCTGCAAGGATCCTTTAAAGTTGTGCCCATCAACGACAAGATGGAGGAAAAACAACTTTGCTGGTATGGTCACATCAGAGGAAGAAGTGAACGTCATTTAGTACAGAAAACTCTTGCCATCAAAGAGAGGAAGAGGGAGTCCTAAGGCAGCATGGAAACAAAAACTGCTGAGGCTCCTTTAAGGATCTTTAGATCTGGTGCAAGAACGTCGGACATACTCTCTCTGAGTCGGACAAACCGACCCTGAGTGAGCTTGGGAGTGTCCATTTTATGGGTGCATATATGGCCATGAAAGAAGAAGAAGAAGAAGAAGTCATTGTAAGTTAATGTGCCGGGCTGAGTGGCTCAGACGGTTGAGGCGCTAGCCTTTTGACGCCAACGTGGTAGGTTCCATTCTGGCTCAGCCCGGTGGTGTTTGAAGATACTCAAATACGTCGGCCTCATGACTGTAGATTTACTGACATGTAAAAGAACCCATGTGGGACTGAATTCTGGCACCTGGGCATCTCCAAAAACAGTGAAAGTAGTTAATGGGCATAAAGCAAATAACATTATTTTTTGTAAGTTAATGATTTTGGTTAACCCTCCAAGTGCTATCGTCTCGCAGTGAGGCAATTCGTAAAATCGTTACAACAACTCGTAAAATCAGTATAACCATCGATTTTACGAATATTCTCGCTGCAAAATGAAATTCTCTAACTGGTAGGCAGTGCAAGTAGGTCTTTAGTTGGGAAGGAAAGCAGTAAGCGGCGATCTTGTCAGCTGTGAACCGGTCTTTGTTTACGTCTACTCAAACTGTCCAGTTGTTTCGAGCGTTTGAAGATTATTGTTTGCTACCCAATTTGTCATAATTGTGTGCCTGATTTACTCTATTTTAATTTGTTTATTTTAGTTTAGTGATTATTATAAAATAAACATGAGTGAACTAAGTGGTTCAAGTTCAATTAGAGAAGCATTGGACGAGCTTGGGAGTGATCAAGGTGAAGACGACATTGGTAATGTAGAAGATTTTTCTGATGATTTATCATTAGACGACTTTTCTTCTGGAAGTAGGGGAGAATATGACCCTAATTTAGATACCCGTGACTATAGTGATGTGTCAAGTAGTGATGTAGACAATCCAAACATGCTAACCCTATCAGGCACATCTAGACCTGATGACCCACCACAACAGACTCTCTCAGAGTCTTTTTACCCGTGACTTTTAAAATTATTCATTGATTTTTTTATTATTATATATCATTGTGCTTGTAATTAAATTTGGCACATTTTGTATATTTTGGAATTTCAGATAATGTAGTGCTTGTGACCAACCTCAAAATTTGGAATATCTATTGATTAGTTTTTAAAATATTACTAATCATCCATTATACTGTTACTGGATACTTGTAAGTACAACATCGTACTATTGTCATATTCTCTAATTCTTCCTGAACAAATTGATATATAATATGCAACATGTAATTACAAATTTGTATTTATTATAATATTTTTAAAATATATCTGCACACTGCCTTAAGATGCTCAGCACTTAAGAGCGAAGTGATCAGCACTTGGAGGGTTAAATAAAGTATGGAATTGAATTAGAGAGTATCTTGTAAGATGTTATTT
Organism: Anabrus simplex; assembly: GCF_040414725.1. NCBI lineage: Eukaryota > Metazoa > Arthropoda > Insecta > Orthoptera > Tettigoniidae > Anabrus > Anabrus simplex. The sequence continues at coordinate 106,691,334 of NC_090267.1, read as the reverse complement.
TTAGTGATAAATGATAATCTAAAATGTAACTACAGATAAGAATATCTTAACCCACATTCCAGACATTTAAGTCAGAGATTGCCTCCTGTGGGATTCATTATGCGCTAATTCAAAGAGTGTAAATGTTGTCCAGGTGTTAATTAAGTAGGGTGAAAGTGGGAAATTTTATACTGTTTGATCATTTCTGTTGTCTTGGCCAGCTTTGGTTTCAATGGTTTCTTCAGTATTTAAAGATATGAATTTGCTATCAACTCTGTTCGTGTGGAGGGGAGGGGAAGTACTATACTTAATTAACATAAGGACAACATTTACAATCTTTGAATTAGCATATAATGAATCCCACAGGAGGAAGTCTCTGACTTGAATGTCTGGAATGCGGGTTAGGATATTCTTATCTGTAGTAAGTTCTCTGAATTTATTCACCGATAATGTACCAGATTATCATTTATCACTAAAAAACATCTTGCAGATACTCTCTAATTCAATTCCATACTTACCAGGCGAGTTGGCCGTGCGCGTAGAGGCGCGCGGCTGTGAGCTTGCATCCGGGAGATAGTAGGTTCGAATCCCACTATCGGCAGCCCTGAAAATGGTTTTCCATGGTTTCCCATTTTCACACCAGGCAAATGCTGGGGCTGTACCTTAATTAAGGCCACGGCCGCTTCCTTCCTACTCCTAGGCCTTTCCTATCCCATCGTCGCCATAAGACCTATCTGTGTCGGTGCGACGTAAAGCCCCTAGCAAAAAAAAAAAAAAAATTCCATACTTTATTTAACCAAAATCATTTACTCACATTGACTCCATAATACATAAAATACATTATAACATGAAGAATCAAAATAACCCTCTCCCCTCTATAGTGGACAAAAGGCAGGAGGGTAGCTGGTAGAGACGCTCTTTGACACAGCTCTACTTCAGGGAGTGGCGACCCTGTCCACGTGAGTCCCAGAGCACACTGACCCGGTGTGTAACATATGGTAAGGGTCCCAGCTCAGGGTGACCAGCGAAATCCTCAACGGCATTTACGGCAGAGAAGGTGGACTTTGGTACGGCGTAAGTGTTGGAGGAGGCAGCCTAGTACTCGGGATTAATGGAGTGCAGTTACCAAAAACTACTCTTGAGTGTCTGAACCCATAATGGGAGGCTCAGGGGGCCAGCGTCTGATCTCCATGTTAGGTGCGGCTGTGAACCTAACTCCTCTGAGGCTAACAACCTCAGTTGTATCTCTTGTTGATGTCTAGGCATTGGCCCCAAGCCCAAATAATTCGACTCAGCATGATGCAAAAATCTAGCATAGGCACTACCCCAGGTGGTAACCAATCCACCGTTGTCAAGAACGTTAGCAAGCGTTTGGGTTCTGGGGTGCTCGCACCAGCATGCAAGAGATTAAAGAGCAAGAGAGTAACTCACTTTGCAACTTTCAACGTCAATATTCACTCCTTAAAGTTGGAAAACTCAAACATCTGACCAGTACCTTGTCCAAACAAGTTTTCATGATAACAGCATTACAGGAGACCAAATTCACAGATGAGTCAGCTTTTGAATCACAAGGGTACAGGATTTTGAAAGGAAAACCAGGCAAGAGAGTAATGAAAAATGTCCCTCACCAGGGAATAGGTTTTATAATTAATTAGCAAATCCTAGGAGCAATCACAGACTTCACATCCAGGAATGGCAGGATTTCCACCCTTTCCTTCAAAGGAGCAAATAAGCTCTACACGCTAGTCAATGCACATGCACCTACAAATGACAGCAACAAGAAAGACCAGGAGAAAGTAGTGGAATTCTAGGAAGACTTGGAGGAAACTATATCCAAGGTACCAACCAACAATGTGATTATACTCGTTGGAGATTTTAACGCACAACTGGGGAAAGAAAGGAGATTCAGAGCCATCATTGGAGACTATCCAGCCCACAAAAGGACTAATCAAAATGGAGAGCGATTGATAGAGTTATGTAGGACCTCCAATCTGGTCATGAAATCTACACCATTCAGACACCTCCCAAGAAAACAGAAAACATGGATATCTCCCAACCCCAACCTAAGAGAGTTCCAGATTGATCACATAGCGATCTCAAAATATGCGGAAAAGGAGATCGAAATTGTCAAAGTCCTGAGGGCTGCAAATTTGGATCAGATCACTTCCTCTCCAAGATCATTCCAAGATTCCAGAAAAACAGGAACACAAGTCGAACAACAAAGTTTGACAGAGAAAATCTCAGAATGCACAAAGATTTTGTAACAGAACTAAACAAAAGACAGTACCAGGGATGGGAACAGTTAAAGGAGGCTATGATTGATTCTGCAAGAGTCACAGTTCCTCTAGAGAAAAAGAGGAAACATGCATGGTGATCAACTGAATGTGATCATAAGAATACCGAAAGGCGTGGGTGAATTGGTGTTCACAGAAAACACCAGAGAACCAGAATAAGTTCCAGGAAACAAGGAAAAGGACATCCAAGACCATCAGGAATATGAAGAGAAAGAATGAAAAGGAACACTCGATTCAGATTGAACAGGATTTTTAAAAAAATAACACTCGGGACTTTTATAAAACATTCAAGAACACCTTGAGTGGATATGATCCACCAAGCCTCAACTTCAGAAACCAAGAAGGAAAAGTAGCTCACAGTGATGCAGAGAATTGCCAGATTCTGGCAGACTACTTCACAGAACTCCTCAGTTATGAGCCACCACCTCAGAAATTCGACTACAGTCACAAGGAACCAAACCCAGACTTGGACCCTCCGACTGTGGACGAAGTCACGAGAAACATCAAGAACAACAAAGCACCTGGAGAAGATGGGATTATTGCAGAACTTTGGAAATATGCTGACAACAGAGCGATCGTTGAACTGACAAGAATCCTACATGATATCTGGGAAGAAGAGAAGCTGCCAGATGCATGGACATCAGCATTAAGACACCCACTTCACAAGAAAGGAGATAAGGCACACGTCAACAATTACAGGGGAATATCGCTACTACCAGAGACATATAAGATCTTTTCAAAGGCACTGCTAGATAGAGCAGAAAAACAATTGGAACCGCAAATTGGTGAGTATCAAGGAGATTGTTGGAAGGGCAGGTCATGTGCGGAATAGATCCTGAACCTGAAGTTGCCGGGCTGAGGCCTTCTAACCCCAACCTGGCAGGTTCGATCCTGGCTCAGTCCGGTGGTATTTGAAGGTGCTCAGATACGACAGCCTCGTGTCAGTAGATTTACTGGCACGTAAAAGAACTCCTGCGGGACTAAATTCCGGCACCTCGGCGTCTCCGAAGACCTTAAAAAGTAGTTAGTGGGAAAGCAAATAACATTATTATTATTATGAACCTGAAGTTGACCACAGCATATCAAATCAAAAATCAAATCAAATCAAAATCTCTTTATTTGCAAATGAGGTGTCTACCTCGGTGGCAAATGGTACACTAAAATACATTATTGTCAAGCACTAAATATTAAATTAACAACAGAAGAAAATTTTTCCTATAATACAATATTATACAATTTACGCTAACAATGTTTTCTATTAAACACACAGCTCATCCTTAATAAATTTATATTGTTTACAAAATTCTAATTATAATATCTCCTGTACTACTTACAAATATAGTCAACTGATATACAGTATGTGGAATTGCTTCAAATGATACTATAAAACTGGTATAACATTAATATTTACATTGCATTTATTTATTTACTTTTTTTTTTTTTTTTACCCGTTCTGGATCCTAAGTAGCATAACGACCTGCTGCGTCTTAACCAGAGCCCCTTTTGCCACCACTTTTCAGAGTTCCTGAAGGGCCTTCACAGCTACCGTAGCGGTCCCAGGGCCCTCGAAGTCCCCACTGCACTTCACCCCTACGGGCAGTCCCCTAATTTGGCTGTCCAAACTCCTTAGACCAGGGGATGGAATTAATTTATTCACACACATTTTTTAATTTACAATAACCTGCACCGGTCGAATGCCCTCTAACACTTCATTTATTTTCTCTGTTGCTGTTTATTCTCTTCTTGAATATCTGTACAGATTTTGGAAAAGGATCAAACACTACCCTTGGTAAACTGTTCCACTCCTTCACACCCTTCCCAATGAATGAAAATTTACCCCAATCGCTTCTGCTAAAATTCCTTCTAATTTTATATTTGTGGTCAGTCCTGCCGATATAATTATTTTCCAACTGAAGCCTCTCACGGATATCTCCCCATGCTTCTTCTCCTGTATAGGCTCTATATAATCCTGTAAGTCTAGTTTTCTCCCTTCTCTTACTTAAAGTTTCCCACCCAAGTTCCTTTAACATTTCTGATACACTACTCTTTCTCCTGAAATCCCCTGTTACAAATCTTGCTGCTTTCCTCTGCACACTATCTATTTCTTTTATTAGGTATTCTTGGTGAGGATCCCAAACACTGTTTGCGTATTCCAATAATGGACGAACCATACTCCAGTAACTTTTTTCTTTTAATTCTTTGTTGCATCCTTTAAGTAGCCTCATTATGACATGTAATGATCTGTATGCTTTCCCAACAATGTCATCAATATGACCCTTCCAGTGCAAATTACTTTCAAATCTCACACCTAAGTATTTGCACTTGCCATCTTTTGGGATAACTACCTCATCCAAAGTATATTCAAATTCAGTTTTAAAGCTCCTGTTTGTAAAAGTTGTAACAGTTGATTTGCCTCCATTAACCTTCATATTATTTTCTTCAACCCATTGTTGGATTCTTTCAAGGTCCCTTTGTAATTCTGAACAATCCTCAATGTTGTTTATTTCCCTATAAACAATTATGTCATCTGCATACAATCTTATTTTTGATGTTATATTGTTCCCTAAATCATTTGCGTATATTAAGAAAAGTAACGGACCGATTATACTACCCTGTGCAATTCCCTTCCAAACTTTCTCTTCCTGAGATACATTATTTCCTACTTTGACTTTCTGAACCCTTGAATTTAGAAATGCTTTTATCCAACGTGTAACCCTTACGTCCAATCCTATTCCCTCCAATTTCTTTAATAATATTCCATGTTCCACTCTATCAAAGGCTTTGGAAAGATCTATGGCTATGCAATCTAACTGACCTCCTGAATCCAACTGATCTGATATGTCCTGCTGAAATCCCACCAGTTGTGCCTCACAAGAAAATTTCTTTCTAAATCCATACTGGCTCCTCATGAACCAATTTTTATCATCACATATCCCTCTGATGTACTTCGATATTAAACTCTCCAGAATTTTACAAACTATACTGGTCAGGCTGATTGGTCTGTAGTTCTCTGGTTTCCTTTTATCACCCTTTCCTTTATAAATTGGTATTATTATAGATTCCTTCCATTCCTTTGGTATTACACTATTATTTATGACATAGTCAAGGAGAAATTTTAAATAAGGCACTATGTACCACCTTATTGTCTTTAATACCTCCCCAGTAATTTGATCACTTCCTGCAGCTTTTCCTTGCTGAAGCAGTTGGATTTCTCTGAAAATATCTTCGTTTGTGAATGAGAAGCTTCTTGTTTCCCTCTGTCTCTCTCCCTCTCTATCTTCTGTTTCGGTTTCCAACTCTTGACAATCATCTACTGAATCTCTAAATTCCCTACTAAATAGGTTTGCTTTCTCAGTATCTGTTAAATAATGTTCACCCCCTTCTCCCACCATTGTAGGAATTTGGACTCCTTTTCCTTTTTGATTCCTGATATATGAATACAGCTTTTTCCATTTCTCTTTGTGGTCATTACCCTCTTGAAGTATGCCATTCATATAATTCTCTTTTGCTTCCTTTTTCACTCTATTCAGTTCTCTCATTAGCTGTTTTCTAGTTTCTCTACTCTCCCTACCCTCTTTGATTTTCCTGTTTACTATTCTACATTTTCTTTTTAATTTTCTTATTTCCCTTGTATAATAAACAGGGTCTGAGGTCATTTTACCCTTCTTAACAGGTACAAATCTCTTCTCTCCTTCCCAAATAATTCCTTTAAATTTAGCCCAAAGTGTATCCACGTTACTCCCTTCACTTATCCAACAACTGAATTGTGATTTAAGGTAAGTGCCAAATTCATCAACTTTAGTTTTTCTGTACAATTTCAGAGGAACAAGAAATTCATGATCACATTTGTGGACTTCAGGAAGGCCTACGATTCGGTAGGTAGAGAAACAATGATCCGTATCGTAGAAGAAATGGTTCTAGATAGGAAGACCAGAGAGCTCATTAAACAGACTGTGACTGACACAACATTCAAGGTCGCGTTCAGTGGGATACTATCACAATCCTTTGGGATTAACACAGGGGTCAGTCAGGGAGATGGGCTTTCTCCCCTTCTATTCAACTGTGTTCTTGACAAGGTCAACAGAGAGTGGTGCAAGAAAATGCAAGGAATAGGTGGTATATGAATGGGATATAAGAATAGAGGGACTGTCGTCAACTGCCTAGATTTTGATGACGTGATTCTGTCAGATTCAATAGAGGAGGCACGGAACCAGATTGCCCAGCTCCAGGAACAAGCAAGGCAGGCTTATGGATCTCCTTCGAGAAGACACAGTACATGACCAACAACGAAACAGCACCCAGAGGGATGACAGTGGAGGGAGGAAGGATTCGGAAAGTAGAAAAATTTAAATATCTGGAAGAGTGGATAGATAACAACCTGTCAGAGAAAGAGGCACTGATACCGAGAATCAACAAAATGAACTTGGCATAAAACTAACGAGGGAACACATACTTGTGTTACATTCGGATTCGGTTGAAATTTGGTATGAATATTCGTGGGAGGTAGTAGAATGCTAAGGTGAAAACTGCATATGCCCAGCGCAAGTTTAAACGCCAAAATTGAACAAATAAATAGTCGTAAAATTAAAAATGCCGCAGGAGTATCGGGGTGTGGCAGAGAGATAGGGAGGAGCGAAGCAGCGGACGTGAACCAACCAGGCTGTAACGAGCTGCACCAGCAGCCAGGCAGCATATAGTTAGCGCATTCCCCTTAACTTCCCGATCAGATGTGCAAAACGTAAAACAGCACATGAAACAAGTATACGAAGGACGACGTTTGAACAATGATGCCAATAAGGTTTGAAAAATTCACGTCCGAGTTCTTGTTACTCATTGTAATTTTTCAAAACTTATTGGCATCGTTGTTCAAACATCGTCCTCTGTACACTTGTTTCATGTGCTCTTTTAATATTTACGTTTTGCACATCTGATTGGGAAATTAAGGGGAACGTGCTAACTATACGCTGCCTGGCTGCCTGGTGCAGCTTGACGCAGCCCGGTTGGTTCACGTCCGCTGCTTCGCTCCTCCCTACCTCTCCACCACACCTCGATACTCCCGCGGCACTTCTAATTTTACGACTATTAATTGTTCAATTTTGGCGTTTAAACTTACACTGGGCACATGCAGTTTTCACTTTAGCATTCTACTGCCTCCCACGAATATTCCTACCAAATTTCAACCGAATCCGAGTGTAACACATGTATGTGTTCCCTCGTAAGTATGAACACCTATAACAAGATGATGATTTCAATCAATGCAAAACTCAGACATTACTAGACAGTGATCTGTCTAGAAGGCTTATATGCAGCTGAATGTGTGAATGTGATAAAGGTAGGATTGGTCAAGAAGTTAGAACTGGTGGAGCGAAAAATTCTAAGATACTGGGAGCCCAAAGAACAAAGGATGGATCATACAGAAAGAAAGCAAACCAAGAACTGTACCGCAAGATAGAAAAGATCTCAGACACCATCTGGAAGAGGAGAGCCATGTTTTTTGGACACATCTACAGAATGGACCCGGGAAAACCTACCAACCAGATAGTAAGGTTTTTTGGGACCAGGAAAACTGTGGTACGCTAGCATCAGGAAGTTAAAAAGGACCTGACAGAAATGGGAATACAAGGATCAGAAATAAGCAACAGGGAAACTTACAAGTCGAAAATAAAGAACACAAAGGGTTTCTTAGTTTGCAGACCCAAACACCATGGACGGAAGAGAGAAGAAGGTTGCAGAGTGAAAGAATGAAGGAATTCTAGGCGCAGATCAAAGCCCAGAACCAGCTGAAATCGAATTTACATGGTCCACAGTTGGCCAAAACGAAAGTGAGAAGGAGTACAGAAGGCAGGATCCACAACACTCCCTTCACTCCCCTACGTACACCCCCTCCCCTCTTCACTGAACTGAGTGTAACGCCCACAAAAACTTTCCATTCAGCCCCACTGGAAACAATAATTGAAGGCAACAGACTACACTTCAGCAGCTTTAGATAAGTACAGAAATATTTCAGTAAGTTAAAATGATGAAGCTTGAATACTAATACAATCATTATTTGTTAATACTTGTTCATATGATCACGAAACTCTCTATCATTGACAAGTTTATGCATCATAAACAATATTGTACATATATACCCATGATTTAAAGTGATTTGATAGAATCTGAGGATAGTTTTTTTTTTTTTTTTTTTTTTTTTTTTTTACAGGTATGTTACAGTGTTATATAGTACATTGAACTTGCATCTTTGACAGACTGAAAAGCTTTTAGGTTATAAAGAGAAAATGAAACAAGAGACGACACTGTGAATGAACTCCAAAGCCAGTTTGCGGCTCTTCAGAAAGACGACTTGTGTAGTGTTGTAACCAAGCTACAAATGATTCAAAATGGGCACAGTTGTGAATCTGTGGAGCTGATGAATGTCATAAATATGAGAGTATCTCCAGATTCATGCTGTCTGTTCTGCCTGATTAAGAAGAACAGGACATAGTTCAGGTCATCGATGTCCAATGGAACTCTGGAAGCCATTTCTATTTTGAAGACCAGAATTTCTTAGGCATGTTATACAAACACATATTCTATTGACTTTCTGAAGAAAGCAAAGCAAGTTACAAATTGAGTTGTTAAATCAGACTGAAAGATCTGCATATGATGGTGTAAATAATGTAAATAACTTGGGTGCATATAATTATATGCAACAACATATGCTTTACTTCAAAGTTTTAATTAGTCGTGTACATAAACAAATTACATTGCGTAAGTAGATTTCAGTGATGCACTTAAAGATATTTGTGTTAGTTAAATTGAGTTGAAATATTTTCTAGCTTATACAATGTCATTGGTTACATGTAGTGTTTTATATTAATGCTGTTGTACTCGTAGTTATCTGAAGTGAAGAAAATACATGAATTTTGTTGTGTTTTACAAGATTTTGGTGCATTGGGTTCCCACTTATTTTGATGTTTGGGTGTTTTACTGATAGGTCATTTGGAAAGTTGGCAGGTATGGGACATTGTATCTTGGGGCCATAAGTATCTGACTGCAATTAAGAAACGGCAGGGCACCCCTTAGAATGGAGGACAAGCTAAGACCATTTCAACTCCACAGGATGTTTTTCTGTCAGGCTCTTTTGCAGTCTTAATTCACCCACAGGATATGGCCCACAGTTCGCGTTGGTGCATGCTGGTAACAAACATGGGTTTGTGCCGCGGGCGAAGTACGTGCCAGTGCAAGAAAAATACTGCAGATCCTCGTGACAAGATGGATGGTGATTGTTATGGGGAATATTTTAAAAGAACGTGTGGTACCAAACCTGCCACAAAACTCTGTTAATGCCTCCTATCACAGCCGCAAGAGAGAAGCTCTGCCTACGAAGGCATGGAAAAAAGAGAACCTGTGGTAATGGCTTCAGGAAGCTGGTGAGAACATGCTGAAAACAAACTCGTAAACCGTATAAATACGATCACCACAGAATCAATGAACTGGCTAGAGAAAGTGGACTCACTGTTCTTCATTTACTACCGTACATTGTGGCCTACACCATCACTTGCAAAATAAAGGACATGGAAAGACTCGTGAATGTGGGTTTCGTAAGTGTGTTTGCTGAAAATTGGGTGAATGTTGTAAAGCACATGAAAGATAATCAATCACACATGTGGGAATATGACTTAATCCTGGGTAAAATGAAGCCATTCATAATTTCTATTGGCAATGAATCAATGAATCTTAGGTTCCGAATGAGAGGCAATTTCAGCCTGCAGTGGTGAGTACCAGTAAGTGGTTGTCTGGTGGCAGATATTTTGCTGTGGTTGTATCTTGCATAGTATTTGTGTGTGTGTGTGTGTGTGCGTGCGTGCGTGCGCGCGCGTGCGTTCCAGTCCTCTGGTACTGTACAGCAGTTGTTAGTGAAGATTTTGATGGTGTGGTGTGAAGTTATACACCCTGGCATGACTTGTACTGTTACATAAATTTGGTGTCATTTTTATCAGTGCTTGGTTTTGTTATTTAACTGTTGTTTAAGTGCATTTTATTTTTACTGCTGTTTTTTTTTCTCCGGTGCATTTAATTTGTACCATTCTTTCCATGGGACAATACAATGGGACGGTAGTGCCCAACATTGCCTGGGCAAATTTATTAAATGCACTCCTTGACCCGTAAATTTTACCTACTGTCTATTTTCTCCTCCAGAGCGCATTGAAATTCAATACTGGGGTTTTGTATGTGCAACAGTTTATCCTTCTTGCTGTAAAAACCAAAATACATTCCCTCTAAACCCCTACCCTAGATTTAAAAATAATTTGCAGCTTAGTTTCTTCTTTCCTTTATCTTGAACTTAAATACAGAGTTTCACAAATTGATGTGCCACCGTTTTCCCATTATGCTGTGAAAACCAAAATAAGCCCCCTCTTAAACCTCTGTCCCCTCGAGTTATTAAAAATAATTTGCACCTTTTATCTGTAATTTAAACACTGAGTTTCACAATGATATGTACTGCTTTTCCAGTTAATGCTGTGGCAACTAAAATGAGCCCTCCCCCTCTAAATCTGCCATTTCCTAGAGTTCTATAAAAATAATTTGCAAGTTAGTTTCTTCCCCCTTTTATCTTGGACTTATATCCAAGTTTCACAAATGTACGTGCTGCCATTTTCCCGTGATCCCGTTGAGCAGAGCTGTTCAATATGGTAACCCTGTTGTCATAAGGGCATTGGTTTCTTAACATGGAATGAGCTATAGTGAACTTTTAACTATAAAACAGGGGTTGATTTTGAACAGTCATCTACTGCTCCTTTTATGTTCATTCAAAAATGTGGAAGTCGTGAGGCTTATGGTTGAAGTCAGGGGCACGATTACTTCTTTCGTCGTCGACTTAAGCAGGAGACTCAGAATCGACACAGATGTTATCCACATCCACACCATTACCCTGCACTAATGCGATCAGTTAGAATCTTGAGATATTATCTTCATGCTTCATCATCTTCATGTGCTCTAGTGCTGCAAATCAGAAATCTCTCTCATTGATTTTTGTATTTCACCTTTAGTCATACCTGCTGTAGGCTATTAACGTATGAACTTGCTGTAGTATTCTGGATCCTTGTTGTCACCTGTAATTTCAGGCAGATTAATAAATAAGATGTATGACTGCCATTCTGTCGTATTCTGTTATGATTTCATTATATTTAAATTTTCTGTGGTTTTACATTGTGGTGATAATTTTATCATAAGTGCTCTGTATTTCTGGATATGTCCTAAAGTGTAAATTCAGTTCTGGTCTCTGATAAGTAAATTCTATTTGTTGCAGCATGCAGGTGATGTTGTAGAAGCTTACAAGTGGCTAGATGAAGCACAAGGACTGGATACAGCTGATCGCTACATCAACTCTAAATGTGCCAAATATATGCTACGTGCCAATCTCATCAAGGAAGCAGAGGAAACGTGCTCCAAGTTCACCAGGGTCAGTAGAGAAGTTTAAGAATATTATTCTTACTGATATGGTATGAACTTCATTTCCACTTTCACACTTCATATTTCCAACTTTTTAAAAGGCTCATAAAACAGATTTCACTATTATTGTTGCTACTCTATACATACATCTCTTACGATGAGATTCTGCTTGTATGGCTATGAGACGAGTGAAAATAATCAAATCATTGTGACAAATCAAGCATTGTGACTTCCACCTGCTCCTATACTTCTGAGCTTTCTGTATTCTCCCCTTCTTTCTCTGTGATCCATAGTCATTTTCAAAGCCATGGACTTGAACCCTTGACATGATTCCCAAATGCAGATAATTTACTAATTTTGCATTATTGTAGATTTTTGTGATTTTTGAACTTTCATTTGCTAAAATTTTATTTGTTTGGCTAGACATGAAAGGGGAAGGAATTAAATCCATTTTGGAAGAAATCTGTATCACCAATACTTCTTGACCTTTAACTATCTTTAAGATAGTATATGCTGATGCTGTAAGATATGTTGAAGTATGCGTGGAGTTATAATATACGTGACAAATTTCTGCATGAAGGATTCAGTTTATTAGAGCTGATTATTTCATTTTCAGTACCATGTTCAGTTGCTTTATAATGTGTAAAATTGTTCCGGGAATTATAATTTATTTGACATGTTTTGAGTACAGATTTTATTCTGTATATGGTTTAGGAATAGCTTAGCCCAGCTTAGAAAGGAAAATAAATTTATATCACTTCAGGTGGTATGAAACTGATTAAGGTTAGCTGCATGTAACCAGTGTGATTTTGGTGTTGACTTTCTCACCAACAGTAGTGAAATTCTATCTACAGTATTGACTACTAAAAACTAGTGACAAGAAGTCATATCAAGAAGGCCTGTTGAATACAATCACCTTGAATGGGAAGCAGATTGAGTAGGTACTGAACTTCCGGTATTTGAGGGCTACAGTCGTTGGGGATGGATGAATTCACGCAGAAATAAATTCTAGGATTGCAGTGATTGGTTGCCTCTACCATACCATTAACCTAAGTTTTATTGGTTAGAAAGAGATCAGTAAGAAGACCAAACCAGCTGTGTAGAACTGAACTTATTTACCCACATGGACTTACAGCTGACAGTTATGGGTGCTTACTACACAGCAGAAGAGCTAACTGCAAGTTATGAAATTTCACTACTTTTGTCGAGTTTAAGGGAAGTCAAAATGAGACACGGTGCACAGGCAGACTATTTGGACTATGCTCAATGTGCTTTCTGCCTCTTACTTCTCTTCTGCTGTATCAGAGCCCAACTTCTGTGCTAGTTGGCATGGGAGAAAACCCAGACAGAAAATCTTGCTGCCTAGACCAGTTAGGAGACAGCTCCTCCATGGGCTAGGGCGCAGTTTGTCAATAACGCATCTTAATTTTTTCTTCTGCTTGTTCCATCACTCTTATCCAGAAAGCTCCTAGGTTGGGCTGTGGATCATTGACCTCCATCCACTTCTCACACCACCTGGAGAGGCAAGAGATGTGCGATGCTTCTAGAGTCACTGCATCCAAAGGCAATTTTTATTATTAAAGAACATAACGCGAATGATTTTACAACAACAAAACTTGTTGCTGGCTGTGACTATTGGTACATAGAATGAGGCATTTTGAAAATGTTCTGTTTCCTAGAAAATGATGAAAGTAATTACCATGCATTGCTATGCTCCTGCATTTTGTTTGTTTTGTTCGTGTGGAGGGTTTGGATAATTATTCTTTTGAAAATACCAAAATATGTACTGAAAAGTGTCAAAATATGCACTAAAAATGGTGAAATATGCCTTAAAAACAAACATATATCTGACATCTATTAGCAGTTTATAAGAAATGAACATTGCACTTTAAATATCGCAAAAATAAAAAATAATTACTTACGGCACCAGAATAAAATGCTCCAGTTTCTCACTGAAATTCGATCACTTAATGACTGCATGATTTAATCGTTTTTGGAACGCCGCCTTGTGCATATATTCACTTAAAATGACTTTGTACCCTGAAAACACTTTCTCCAAATCACATGCCACAATTGGAGACTTCTAGTATTGATCTACTGTCAAATTTGCCTTTGCCTTGGAGAATAACACCAGAAATGCCCTTAAGTTTGAGGAAACCCCAGTTTTTTAGCACTACACTCTGCAAATTTTCCAAGAAAACTTGGTTAGGTTTATTCGGGATCGTTCAACTTCTTCAACAGTTCCAGTACTAATGCGGGGAGGCAGTTGTTTTTCTTGCAATTTCTTGATGGCTGAAGGTATGCAATGCAAACTGAAAAAAATAAACATAAGTCGCTCACGAACATCATCTTTGCTCAAGACTTCTTGAGCTTCCTTAACCCATTAAGTGGGGAGGTCATAAATGAGAAATTCCTGCATAATGGGAAATCATTTTCAGTAATTTTTTTTTAAACAAAATAGTTTTTGCCAACCTACACCTGCTTGAATATTATATTATGTTAAACGTAGCAGAAAATTATACGTTGCAGTGTAAATTGCGTTATTATTTACAATTAAAACGATTTTTCAATTCATCCAGTGTCAGTGCAAAAATTGCATATGTGCCATTTCCAGTGGTGTATCCTGGAATCTCCACTGAGGCATGCAACTAGTAACCATGCAGTTAACACAATGTATTAAGTAAATTTCAATTCTACTCACCCTAATTACATGTAGGTGAAATCGAGCCGAACAGTTTTACTGTAAGTTTCTGGATTGAACGTGCGTACACAATTCTTGTTTTCTGTTTTTAAATTTACGAGGGTCCTACTCTGCGGTGTAGTGGTTAGTGTGATTAGCTGCCACCCCTGGAGGCCCAGGTTCGATTCCCGGCTCTGCCACGAAATATAAAAAGTGGTACGAGGGCTGGAACGGGGTCCACTCATCCTCGCGAGGTCAACTGAGTAGAGGTGGGTTCGATTCCCACCTCAGCCATCCTCGAAGTGGTTTCCCGTGGTTTCCCACTTCTCCTCCAGGCAAATGCCGGGACGGTACCTAACTTCAGGCCACGGCCGCTTCTGTCCCTCTTCCTTGCCTATCCCTTCCAATCTTCCCATCCCACCGCAAGGCTCCTGTTCAGCATAGCAGGTGAGGCAGCCTGGGCGAGGTACTGGTCATCCTCCCCAGTTGTATCCCCCGACCCAGAGTCTGAAGCTCCAGTACACTGCCCTTGAGGCGGTAGAGGAGGGATCCCTCGCTGAGTCCGAGGGAAAAGCCAACCCTGGAGGGTAAGCAGATTAAGAAGAAATTTACGAGGGAAGGTAGGGGTCTCCCGGCTTTGACTATTTGAATCTTTTCATCAAACGAACGGCCAGTAAATGGTTTTTCAAACTGATTTACAATGATATCCGTTTTAGACTCATCCATCGTTAATACCACATGTGCGCAAAATATAATAAAACACCGAAAACACAATGAATTAACTCACTAGTTAGCCACAACTCAAGCACTGGAGGTATGTCACCCCAGTGGCATTGGTCAGTTTCATCACGTTGGGTTCTCGCTGGGGGGTAATCTGTGGGTCCCGTTCGCTGTAAAGATACCGACTTTCTCCAAGTTGCTAACAGATGGCAGAGGGTAGCACGGGTATGGGGTGACAAATTCTGACCAAGTTTCAATTGCAGCGACATCTTTTGGAGGGTTTCAGAACTATGTCTGCCACCGAATGCAATTTTAAGATTGAATGCCTTACATCCTTAACTCCTCCATTCGCTGTCTCTTTCTTCCTAGAGTGGTGTAGACGGCGAGACTACACCAGCGCCACACGTAGTCAAGCAACGGAACCAGTACAGTTGCGCGGACCTTTTGAACTTCTGAGAGATGAAATTGTTAATATTTGACTTGAAACAACCTAAAATCGTACATCAGACAGTTCTTTGTGTTATCATAACGCACGCAATGAATGCCTTGCATTCAAGGAGAATACGCCCCTGGCCATTTCATATTTACAAATACTCCAATTCGGAGTATTATTTGTGTTGCTTACATTAATTCATCGTTGAAATGCATAACACACAAATGAAAAATTATCGAATACTCCGAATAATAGAGACACATTCACTCAAATATCACATTTTCCGGAAATAAAATAGAAAAATGTACTCACCACGTAGGCCTATAACTTGCCATTGTAGAGGGAAGCGAGTAATCCAGGAGTTTATTCGTCACAATTTTGTCACACCATTACACAAAATTACACTGCACTGTTCAACACTATTTACACTCAATAGCTATAACAAATGACTGAAGAAAAAATTGAAAAAAGCTATTTCGGGATGGTCACTGATAGTTGCCAGCACACAGATTGTACAGCGGTCACCGAGTGTAGACTACGAGCTTCTCAAATTCTCTAAGCATGGAACCTGAGACTTGCTGTCATATTTGCAATGCTCATAGTTCAGCTTTATGGTATAGCCTGAAGCAAGGAGAGGGGCACAAAGCGACATTGCATACTACACAACAGTACTGAGTATCCTGCTGCTGGCCTTTCGCCACACACACAACGCATCTCTTATTTGCGTGCAGTCTTGATTTTGAGGCTGGATTGCAATCTGGAAAATGCCTTCCCGTGAATCGAGTTAACAAGTCAACGGGTGCGGGTCTCACTGATCGAATTGGCAAGGCTGCGTTAGGGGTAGCGTTCGCATACTTCTGAAATAGTTTCTGCACAATTTGAATACGAAACTCCAGCTGAGTGAATTTACCACCATGTTTCTTGTATATCAAGAAAGCATTGAACACTGTTACTTCCAGTAGGTGTCTAAAAATCTTGTAGTAATATTTCTTCATTCTTTTTCTCGCCGTACTGTATGGCACGATACATTGGTCCGATAAGTCCATCCCTCCCATTGAGTCATTGTACTCAATACATACGACCAGCTTCTCTCTGGTTTCTCCTTTCTTGTTTAGAACTGCACATTTCGGCGTCATGAACACTACTCAGCATGCAGACATCTCTCTTGTCTTTCCACTTCAAGGCCATGAGTTTGTTTTTATAGGCAAATGCCACCTTCCCTTTTTTCAACTTTTTCCCCATGACGTCCTTCAGAAGATTTCTTCTGTTAGTTTTTACAGTACCGACCGCGTCTGTCTGAAACTCATTGAGCTGATCAAAGAGTCCCGGGCTACTGTAATAATTATCTAGAGCTATGAGGTATCCCTTATTTAGAAGAGATTTGGTTAGAGCAAACACAACTTTCGAGGGCTTGGTATACTGAGAAATATTCACCCCACAAACCTCATTTACTAGTTCAGTTTCCTTGCCTGTGTACCACAGGATATTCCACACATATCCTGTTTTAGCCTCACATAATTTAAAAGATTCCATTCCGAAACAAGCTTTCTTCTTGGGAATGTACATTTTCCACCCCCAGCGACCGTTCCAAAGGAGTAAACTGTTTTGGGGATACTTGCCGATTGTAAGCCTCATTATCTGAGAAATGTAAAAATTTCAGGAGAAGTAAAAAACTTTTCTCGGACATGGTCTCGTGAAACACAGGCGTAGCAAACAATCTATTATGCGAAAGATAATGAGATAGCTTCGGCTTTTGAATTATACCCTGGAGATAAAAGATCCCAAATAAAAGTTTTATTTCTTCCTTGTTAGTAGGAACCCAATCCCTTTTCTTGTTTCTTTTCATTTTAGCTGTTCCTATACTAGCTTGTATTGACTGCTGAGCATACAGATTAGTTTGCTCTGCAATAAGTTCGCACAGTTCATCGTCAATGAGATGCTCATATTTCGTCTGGTTCTTTTTATTTAAAAGTTCACCGTGAATTCCACTTTGGTATGTGGCTGGAAATCGGGATCTCCTACATCCCCTTACATCCCAGTCACTAGGTGGAGTAGGAGGCAAATAGCTCTCGCTTTATGACTCGCTACTCTCATCAGAGCTCGAACTCGACACCTGTCCACGGCATCTAGGCAGCAGGCCTACTCCGACAGAAGCACTCGTGCTTGGAGTATCTAATAGCGGGATAGTTTCACCATTACTATCTAAACTAGAATCACTGCAACTATCTTCCTCACTGAGTTCGAGAATATCCCGTATATCATCAATCGGAAGATCTACAATTCTTTTTGACATGTTCACAATAAATAGGAAACGCTACATATAGAATTAAAACAATAAATCACAAGAGATATTTATATGTCAACAAAACAACTTATGAGAGCTGAAAAAAATTCACACCGAGACATGCAATACTACGCTCCACGCAGCACACTGACTGAGCTTCTCGCCAAGCGCCACATAGGTTGTTTTTGGTAAACTTCAAACATTTGTTTTCAAATCCCACCATTTCAGCTTTGTATGCCAGTGGCCGGAAGTCCGTCGCTCATTAGCCGCTTTCAAATAAAATATCGACGTTTATTAATGCGAGAAATATGCGCGAATGTGCGATGTTTATTGAAACTTGTATCTCGCGACGCGGTATATTGACTGTCAATATCTCGTTCTCGTGTGCTGTGTTCGTGTTCGTTCATATCAGTCTAGTCGGTTGTAGAGAGTCTTTTTTAGTAATTTAGTGATAGAATTTCAAAGATAGCGCTACCGTAATGACTTTTTTTTAGATCTTTTAGGAGGCATTTGGAGACAGTTCTTGCGAATTTCAATTTATTACTTGATAAAAATAACATTGCGCTTAGCATAATTGTGCAATATATTAATCTGTGCATTTGCTAAGTAATGGTATATAAGTGCATGATGATTCACACGTGTGGAGCATATGTTCATACTATTTTCGGAAGGCTTATCAAAGACCAATCATCTCACTCACATACTTCCTGTAGCCTCGTATAGCAACTTTCGGGTTTTGAGACATTAGTATAATAATATATACCATAGTACTCCTGTATTGTGCAAGACATGTGAAATCAGCAGTTTTGACCAATTGTATCTCCTGATTTTTCATATCATAATTTCCTGATTTTTGGTTTTGTAAAGTTGGCAAGTATGTATGTAGCAAATGACAAGGGGATTCCCAGACAAGAACTGCTTAGATACACGAAGGTAAAATAATTTCTGTCAGATGGCAGCACCTCTCGGAACATATTGCGCCGTTCCTGCACCCAGGTAAGGACGCACAAAATCCAGGCTAGCTCAAATTATGATAATAATTGTCATTTCGTCTTTTACGGGCTATGAGTTCCGACTGAGAGGAAAGAACACCGATTTATACTCGTGGAAATATCTAACTCACGCAAAAGGACGTCTCCTACTCGTTTTCTTAGCTAGAATTCCCTATACCTTATCAGATCGCCAAAAATATAAGTGCCTACAGGTAAGGAACTACTTTAAAAGTCATTAAAAGAAGGGTTGATTTTTGACATATTTAATTTATTATAAACTAAGTTCAATCAGTAGTAAGATCATCATAGTCTCCTTTTGGAATAAAAATATGAGCGTCGAACTATGCATTTATCTTAGAGTTCATTTATGGTAACATTAAGTTAAAGTCTTTAGAAAAAAATTAAATATCCAATTAGGATGCTCGAAAAAACAAATAATCATGACCTTAAAAGGTCTTAATTGAAGAATTATTTGTCTGGAAAATATCTAGTTGAAAAGAAAAGAAATAAGTTAAATAAAGGTATCAGATAATTAAAGTATTGGATAATAACAATATCAGATAATTAAAATATTAAATAATTAGAATATTTGATAATTAGAATATTAGATGCATCTAATGAAAGAAAATGAAAATTTACATCACAACATACTACGTACAGTATTGTAGATTGAGGATTGTCCTAGAAAAATGTAGGACGCATTTTCATATTTGGTCATAAATCTATTTAAAAAAATTGGAATCTCATCTTTCCTAACTGAAATCTCAAAAAAATAAAATTCAGATGTTCTGTTTCTCTCGTCTCATTTACGTTAATTTATGGACATGTGTTAACTTCTCTTGATCCACATTCTTTGTGTCCAGATACACAACCAAATTAACCTGGGAAAAATATCCTCATAACATTCATAACATTTGACAGATGTCGTATTTTCAAGTTATGCTCATGTTTCTTGACACTTCATCTTGCATCACCATCGATAACCCCCCTTTAAGCCAATGTATACTCTTAAAAAGATCATGATCAAACATTACATCTAGAGAATTAGGCAAATTATTCTCTTGAGATCATTCATAAATTCAAGTGCGTATCCGTCCTATGACACTGTATTATCAAGTGTATGTAATCATAATTCCATCAAAATATACAATAATTATGTGGTCTACCTTGTGAAAAGACTCTACTTCTAATTAATGACTATTATTTGTACAGTTAAGTCACCAATGATATTGGGTACTGCCTTAGAATAAACTTCAAAGTCTGCCTAACATGTGAGAAAAATCTTATAATTAGAAGATATACACGGATGTCAGCTAATTCAAAATCAAATCAAAATCTCTTTATTTGCAAATGAGCTGTCTACCTCGGTGGCAAATGGTACACTAAAATACATTATTGTCAAGCACTAAATATTAAATTAACAAGAGAAGAAAATTTTTCCTATAATACAGTATTATACAATTTACGCTAACAATGTTTTCTATTAAACACACAGCTCATCCGTAATAAATTTATATTGTTTACAAAATTCTACTTATAATATCTCCTGTACTACTTACAAATATAGTCAACTGATATACAGTATGTGGAATGACTTCAAATGATACTATACAACTGGTATAACATTAATATTTACATTGCATTTATTTATTTACTTTTTTTTTTTTTTTTTTACCCGTTCTGGATCCTAAGTAGCATAACGACCTGCTGCGTCTTAACCAGAGCCCCTTTTGCCACCACTTTTCAGAGTTCCTGAAGGGCCTTCACAGCTACCGTAGCGGTCCCAGGGCCCTCGAAGTCCCCACTGTACTTCACCCCTACAGGCAGTCCCCTACTTTGGCTGTCCAAACTCCTTAGACCAGGGGATGGAATTAATTTATTCACACACATTTTTTTATTTACAATAACCTGCACTGGTCGAATGCCCTCTAACACTTCATTTATTTTCTCTGTTGCTGTTTATTCTCTTCTTGAATATCTGTACAGATTTTGGAAAAGGATCAAACACTACCCCTGGTAAACTGTTCCACTCCTTCACACCCTTCCCAATGAATGAAAATTTACCCCAATCGCTTCTGCTAAAATTCCTTCTAATTTTATATTTGTGGTCAGTCCTGCCAATATAATTATTTTCCAACTGAAGCCTCTCACGGATATCTCCTCATGCTTCTTCTCCTGTATAGGCTCTATATAATCCTATAAGTCTAGTTTTCTCCCTTCTCTTACTTAAAGTTTCCCACCCAAGTTCCTTTAACATTTCTGATACACTACTCTTTCTCCTGAATTTCCCTGTTACAAATCTTGCTGCTTTCCTCTGCACACTATCTATTTCTTTTATTAGGTATTCTTGGTGAGGATCCCAAACACTGTTTGCATATTCCAATAATGGACGAACCATACTCCAGTAACTTTTTTCTTTTAATTCTTTGTTGCATCCTTTAAGTAGCCTCATTATGACATGTAGTGATCTGTATGCTTTCCCAACAATGTCATCAATATGACCCTTCCAGTGCAAATTACTTTCAAATCTCACACCTAAGTATTTGCACTTGCCATCTTTTGGGATAACTACCTCATCCAAAGTATATTCAAATTCAGTTTTAAAGCTCCTGTTTGTAAAAGTTGTAACAGTTGATTTGCCTCCATTAACCTTCATATTATTTTCTTCAACCCATTGTTGGATACTTTCAAGGTCCCTTTGTAATTCTGAACAATCCTCAATGTTGTTTATTTCCCTATAAACAATTATGTCATCTGCATACAATCTTATTTTTGATGTTATATTGTTCCCTAAATCATTTGCGTATATTAAGAAAAGTAGCGGACCGATTATACTACCCTGTGCAATTCCCTTCCAAACTTTCTCTTCCTGAGATACATTATTTCCTACTTTGACTTTCTGAACCCTTGAATTTAGAAATTTAATTTCATCCTCATTATGAATCATTTGGTGATCTTTAATACAAATGTCAACATACGGACGGCATTTAGATCGCATTCTATCCTACTCATGGCTTACTCGTGGATAAATAGTCGACTGAAGACAGAATAAATTCATTAATTACTTCAAAAATACATAACTTGGAACATCACTTCCATAACAACACAACCATGTCCATATTCACGAAGAACAATACCTATCACCAACATTAATTACCATATCTCATATCATCACTCACATTAAATAACCCTCATTTCACATTTCAAATAAATATCACATTTCACTTCACAGTATATGCATTATCACATCCTAACTCGACGTATTTCTTACCGTCGTCATGGTTCGTGAACTTGTCTACTCTGTCATAGTTTTAATCCATTCAATTCCAGAAGATATTACCACATCCTTATATATAGTAAACACTTCCTACATACGATCTCCTTTCTACGATCATTCGGTAACATAAGTTCTCATGTATGCCTAACTTCTATCTAGACGTCGTATGAAATTCACCAATAAATTAAAAATTAACCTCCTCTCACATTACACTGACAGCGTTATGAATGAAGGCTTTATTATCACTGGATGACTGTACCCTACATGTGGATTTGACGTCTAGGCTTGATGAATACCTAACATCCTTTAACCTAACTTTGGTAACCATCTACTCCTATATAATTATCGCACTGACACTAACTAGAATAGCACTTTAATAAAAAGAGAATGAATAAATTCTTACTTGTACATTGGACTTAAAAGTGAACTTATCTTTGCTCTGCAACTCCCATAGTCGTCTCATGTCCGGGTGGCTGGACATGCGGACATAGCTCCTTGCATTTCCCTTAGGTGTTTGGGAACATTCGGGACCGTCTCATTTGGTTACTGGTCATCGTGGGCCGGCAACGTCATCCTGCGCTGCTTTCATCTGGTTACTGGTCATCATGGGCCAGCAACGTCATCCTGCGCTGCTTTCATCTGGGGAGTCTCGCCTTCATCTTCTTACTGCATCATGGTAGTAGCTTGAGCAATTGGAACAGAATAATACATCGTTTCAGTCAGTGTCGTCATCTTATGGCTATTTTCTGTTACTATTTGCCTATGATAAATAAATGTCGTTCTTGGAAGAGTTGATAACAAAAATATTTTAACAGTCTGGGATAGGCAAAGGTAAGTATCCCACTAAAAATGTGAGGATTGGTTCTTTATATATGTTTCCTTTTCTCAATGTTCTTGCCGATTATACAATCCTTTAGCCGTTCTAAATTAGTGATATCGGCTAATAGGTCGTCTAAGGAGTGTAGTGTGACGTATCACGGTGGAATCTTTTATATTTTCCAGAGCAATTTAATTTCGCGGAGTGAAATAATTTATACCGCTAATACTATAGAGAACAGCCGTGAACAAATATTTCTTTCGGTCTTGGGAATAGAATTCCTATGTGATGATATTTTCTCCTTCAGGTAGTCGACTGTGACGTTCTTCTTATAAGCAAGTTGAGTGAATGTTAAAAATTTTCTATAATAATAACTCGTAACAATCTTCATACGTCATTCTTTTTATCACCGCCTTCCATGTTCCGTTCTTTCGTCGAGCGCGTGACGAAAATATTACTACCTCAGTTTGTAATATTGTCAGACGTTTAAAAAAAAAATCGTCGTTTTGATCATATAGACTCCTTTTTTGTTCCGGTTGTATCTTTTGGAGAACAGTGAAATTGCACATTATGGAGAACATTTCAAACCTACCGCTTGTTTTGTAACGGAGGTAAAAAATAAAAACTTCCCGCGCTTCGCATGATGTGCGCCCACTAGCGGGCTCGCTCCGGCTGCGTCATCTGAAGCGAGCTCCACTTTATGGGTTAATGAATGCAGCTTCTTCAGAATCAAGGTCTTCAACTACCTTTCTGACTACCTCAAATTAATCGTCATAATAAACAGCAGCTTCGAGCCACTTTTCCCATCCTGTATGAACTAGTGAAGGCGGGAGTGGCACATCATCACCTGCATCCAAAAATAATTTCTTGCGACTCAGAGCCTTCAGGAACATTTTCATTGTAGAGATCAACGCATTTACTTCAGGAAAGGAAGCCCAGACTGTTTCTGCGACTTGATGCTACGCATGTGTCATGTATCATTTTGGGATATAATATCCCAAGACCTCCCATGGCTTTATGCATGGCTTTAGCATTTGTGCAGGCTATGAAAATATGATCTTAAAGAATGCCTGATGGCCACAAATAAGAAAATTCATCATTGAAAAATGCAGCAACTGTTGAGTGATTCACCTTAGCTAACATAGCCATATTTAGTCGATATGATTTGTCTCTCTCTTCTTCCTCTCCTAAAATTCCAAACCTTGGCAGGTTCGATCCTGGCTCAGTCCGGTGGTATTTGAAGGTGCTCAAATACGACAGCCCCGTGTCGGTAGATTTACTGGCACGTTAAAGAACTCCTGCGGGACTAAATTCCGGCACCTCCGCGTCTCCGAAGACCTTAAAAAGTAGTTAGTGGGACGTAAAGCAAATAACATTATTATTATTATTATTATTATTAAAATTCCAAACATGAAGTTATCTTCGTATCTTCGATCCATGTCCGTTGTTTCCTCTAGTGAGACCCAAATATATTTTCAGTGATTCTTTTCCCTTAATTTGCCTAACATTACTTTATAAAGCTCAAAATGTAAGTAATTCTTCCTAATTGGTGATTCATCTGGCACTGGTTTTGTATACTCCTGCATAAACTGAGCATTATTATTATTGTTTGTTTAGCTTAACCAATGGGATGTTTGCCGAGACAGTGCTTTACACAGATCTTGATCCAGGGTTAACTAAAGCAGTGGTTACAAGAGGCTGGTGTTTTTGTTTCAAGTTTACCTCTTAAATTTACTGTGTTTCATTGTTTGAAGATGATGTTGAATTTTATACTTCTTAGTTGCAGTTACGACTGTGCTACAGTATTTGCAAGACAATAAACTTCTATCAGCTGAAAAGCCTTGAAACTTGCGTACATATGCTTTCAATACTTCACTAACAGTTCTCTTCTCCTTATACATCTGTATTATATAAAATGAAAGTTTTGTCTGTACATTGCTCAGAATTTAAAAGGGGTGGTATTTCAGTATCAGTCATGTCCACAACAACAAGAAAATGCACTTTTTAGTTTTCCGTAATTTCTGTCAGGCTTTGTATGTATGTGTGTGTGCATGCATGTATGTATGTACTCGCATCACGAGAAAACGGCTGAAGAGAATTTAATGAAAATCGGTATGCAGAGTCAAGGAATGAGTCACTACAATCTAGGCCATAAATCATTTTGTTCACACTGACAGAAATGGTAGTTTAGGGAAAATCCTAAAATTTAATTCTCGAATATTTATGTTATTTGTGGTCCTATCGTAATAAAGACCAGTACGCAAAGTCGGGGCATAAGTTGCTACAATATAGGCCATAAATATTTTTTTCTCGCAGTGTGAAATGGTAGTTTAGGGGAAAACCTAAAATTTAATTCTCGGATATTTATCTTATTAGTGGTCATATCAATATATACTACATAACTAAAGTTGTATAGTATTAAATTTCTGATCACTTATGTCATACATTTTTACTGTAGCGGTTATGAACACAGAGATAATCCTGAATTTGGACTTTTGTTACTCTCCATATCAGCGCCGAGTCACGAGAAAATGGCTGAACAGAATTTAATGAAAACCAGTATGTAAAGTTGGAGAAGAAGGAACTACAGTCTACGCTATAAATAATTTCATAAGACGCCCCAATATCACAGAGTCGAAAGAAAAATAAATGTGAAGCCCTACAATATAGAAAGCTCATAAAATTGATCAACAATAGCATTACATTGACCATTGTTTATTGTGATGTGCTTTGTGTCTTCTGTTGCCCTCATCTCCGATAGATAGGATTAATGCTGCGTACAGTGTTTTTTAAATTTGCTTTAAATCACATCAACACAGATAGGTCTTACGGCAATGATGGGATAGGAAAGTGCTAGGAGTGTTAAGGAGGCGGCCTTGGCCTTAATTAAGGTACAGCCCCAGCATTTGCGTGGTGTGAAAATGGGAAACCACAGAATACCTGCTTCAGGGTTGTCAGCAGTGGGGTTCGAATCCTGTATCTCCCGGATGCAAGTTCACAGCTGCGTGCACCTAATCACACGGCCAACTCGCCCGGTTGCACCTGAACATTGGCGGGAATTAGATGGGGAGTTAGAAACCTTTCTTCTTTAGCATGCCATTCCTATGGTTCATAAATGAAATGGCGTATGGCTTGTAGTGCGGGAGTGTCCGAGGACACGGTCGGCTCGTCAGGTGCAGGTCTTTTGATGTGACTCCCGTAGGCGACCTGCACATCGTGATGAGGATGAAATGATGATGAAGACGTCACTTACACCCAGCCCCTGTGCCCGAGAAATAAACCAATGATGGTTAAAATTCCTGACCCTGCCGGGAATCGAACCCGGGACCCCTGTAACCAAAGGCCAGTATGCTAACCATTTAGTCATGGAGCTGAACTGGTTCATAAATTTTCTGATACTACTGGTACGTAACACACTGGTTCATCACAGCAATGAAGGTATTCAGTCCCTACTCTGAGGCACTGATTGGAACGAGCGGTGTGCATATTTAACGGAATAATGGCAGAGGAGTGGTCACGGCTTTCTGGCCTGGTCACTCCAGCTCTGGAACATTGGACTGTTAGATTGGCACCGTAGTACTGTTAGTTAAAAATGAGAAAATGTGCAGTTTTTTATTTGATCTAGTATTTCATACGATAGCATTGCTTTTAATCGCTACATTCCTACTGACGTTTTTTGTAATGATGTATGTTGACTTAAGTTAGAAAAACCACAAAGACAGTCTTTCTGAGAATCCTGTAGCGAAGCACGGATACATCAGCTAGTTACAAATTAAGTAACAAGAATACAGCTATTAAACGTACTGTGAACCACAACCTGTTTCAAATCAACCAAAGTATGACTGACAAGAACTAATTGTACATGAACGGTAACTATTTACGAAATGAGGAAAAGACGGCCCTGCTGTAAGGGAAATTCCAAGAATCCGTATCCACCTAATTGCATTGCAGGTAGACAAAGCCATGGCCGGATGTAGAGCTGGTGATGCTAAATTTAAAAACATGTTGCCGATCAGTCAAACAGCCTACCTGAGGATAACCAGCACAGCTTAACTCTTCGGTTATATCGAATACTCGTCAAATTTTCCACTAGTGTCCTGCAGAAGCTGATGTTTACACTCAAGAGAGAGAGAAAAAAAAAATAATTAAAAAATAAAAAAATAAAAAAAATTGAAATATGCCCTAACTGGAGGAAAACTCGAAAATATGCACTGTTAAGAAAATACACTGCCAAATATGCAAATGCATAATTATCTGAAGCCTGTTTGTTTGTAATAAAGCTTAGTTACAAAATCAACTTCACTTTTAGTTTTGGTATATATAGCATCACAGTTCATTTGCTGGGTTGTTTCTGAAGAGTTTTGGGTCTGTTGGAAGGTATTTGAATTCCTCAAAATAAACTTTCAACATATTAGGTAGTATTCAGTAAATATAGAAGGCCTATGTATTGAAGAGATGTTAAGTACGGAACGAAAATGGCCAACCGGACGCAAGTGGAATCTGGACCCACAGCCTCTAGATTTTGCGTCGATTACTCTATCCAATCAGGAGCTGGTGGGTTTGGATCCCACTGGTGTCCATTTGGCCAATTTTAGTAAAAAAATCCAACAGTTTGGGTTCTCAAAACCATTACTTCAAATGTTATGTACACACATACCTGAATTCTCTATGTCAGTTTGTGTTTTTAAAAGGAGAAAACTCAGACCGCTTCATTAGTTATTCCGGTGTTTCCAAGGATCCAATTAGGGTCCCCTTTTATTTTTACTCTTGATTAATGTCATGCCAGTTGTTCGCTGTTTGCTGATGATGTAATAAAACAGGAAGGATAAGGATGAGCTACAGCAGGACATAGATCGTGTTGTACTATGGTGTGATGTGAATCGTATGGCTTTTAATGTATAAAAATGTAAATCTGTAACATTTAATAGGGAAAAGAAATGTACGATTGCGTCTTACGGTATAAAAGATACTGAATCAGAAAGAGTTTCGACAATAAGAGACTTAGGAGTAATATTTGATTAAAAATTAACTTTTTACGTTCATATTGTAACAATAACAAACAATACCAACCATATGCTTGAGTTTATATTAAGGAGCTCTAAATTATTTACTCAATCATCAATAATTGTTCAGTTATTCACTAGCCTTATTTGCAGTAAATTAGAATATATATCTGTAATTTGGGATCTGCATTGTTCAAAATAAGTTTTTGCAGTACCGGTATGTGTATTATAATAATATAAGATATTTTGCGCTTTCTATACATCAGCATGGTATTTAAAAAGTAATTTTAACCTTGTGTCATTGCATAACAGAAGAATTATTATTTTGTTAAAAACATTAAAATCGTAAGCGGTAAATTTGATTCCATAGAAATGTTGAATTATATTTCCTTTCGTGTTCCACAAGTTAGAGCTCGTAAGAACGCAGTGTTGTTTCATCCTTACATCCAGAACATCTCATCACTTGAACTCACCATTTATTAAAATTATACATTTTTACAACACATTTGCTGCAGGAATAGATTTATTTTCAGAATTGCACACTGTCATTTATAAACATTTCTAATTTATAAATTCAGATGTTGCTCTTTTTATTATAATCAGTGCTTCTTAAGGTACTTATTTTGTAGTCACTTATTACTTTAGTTATATCCTTGTTTTAATTCCTGTATTTTCATAGTATAGAAGTAGCCTTGATATACTTAAGATCATTATTTTCTCTGTATGTGTATTTTCCTCTTCTTCCTTGTCTTTATTTTCATTATTTTTATTTATTCTTATGTGTATATGTATTATAAGTATTGTTGTGTTAAAAGGTACTGTATTGGGCCTACTGTCTGTGTACTTTTAAAGATATAAATAAATGAATAAAATAAATATGTACTATATGTACTGAACACTACCTAATACGTTGAAAGTTTATTTCGAGTACAGTGCAGTTGTGAAAACGAAATATTCATTGTATTTGAATTTGATTGCTTACTCTAACCTCAGTAGTCAGTCATTGTGTTCATCTTGAAAGAATTCAGGCTTCCTAAAGATACTATTAGTACTTTTAATAAGATTGAATAACTCCCTGATTAGGCGCCAATCAGACAGTTTTGGAATTCCTTGTCTCCGAAACATGTGGAGGGTTGGTAACAACATGTGCCCCACGAACCTACTACGCTGGCGTAGCAGGGGGAGAGGTGGCGGATTGGGGGGTCCTAACCGGCTTGCCGGCAGACTTGAGGGAAATAAAATACCTCTCGCGGACCAAACACACAACCCCCTGTGGGTGGGGGACGCAGATGAACAATTCACCCTCGGTATTCCCTGCCTGTCTTAAGAGGTGACTGAAAGGGGCGACCAAGGGGTTGATCAAATTAGAACCATGATACTACTTGTAATTAGTACCATCACGCAGGAAACACCATGGGTCGCTTTTACTTGCGCGTAGTACCACTATGTTGGGTACACAATAGGTTTGTGATTAGTAGTGACAGTGTGTGCTCAGGATGCATTTTACAGTACCTGTGATTTGTACCACTATATGAGCGACACCATGGTTCTGCCTTGCCTGTGATTAGTACCCACTATGTGAGGAACACCACGGGATAGTGCGAGTCCCTGTGGATACAGTACTTTTGCATCCATCTCTTGGCACAGGCCAGAGTAAAGTGTAGCTTCCACCGAAGTCCCAGTCAACATCCATGGCTGTGACAATATGGAAGCTGCCGGGGTATGATTAGTGCTGAGTAATGACATTCGGAGCACGACCAGTGCGTCTGAGTGTTACGAAAGGTGCTGCTCATAGGGTCAGTCGTGCTGCAATAGTACTTTCTGACCCAGTGAGGAAAGCAATGGCAAACTACCTCACTCCTCATCTTGCCTAGTATGCCTCATTTTGGTGCTGTCATTGGTTTTTGGGGTTTCCTTATAACCGCATAACCTTTGGTGGTGCTATTCGAGGATCCAACCAGCCTCTGGGCTGATGACCTAACAGACAGACATGAGTAGTACCGTAATGTGTGGAATACCGCGAGCCTATGCTCCTTTTGATTAGTACCGCAACATGACAAATACCATGGTTCTAGTTTCCCAGCGATAAGTACCATTATGAGGGGCCGATGACCTGGATTTTGGACCCATTTAGACTACAAGCATCATCGATTCAGTGTTGTGCTTTAGAAGCAGTCCCTTGGTCAGTAATACTATTGTTTAATGCTAGTTTCTTGGTATGTGGGGCATTGCAGGTCGGATCCACTGATTGTTTTAATTTCATATCCATCCATTCCTTCTTCATCCTCACGTTTTGAATTCTGATCAGTGAAGGATTCTTCTTCTTAATCCATTCCTTTTTCCAGATTCTCTGTGGGTAGAGTAGTGTACCAAAGCCCTCCAGCTTACTCGATCTTTCCACCATTCCTCTTCTAGTTCTTTATTGCTATCAATTCCTCTGTTTGCAATACAGTCCACAACAGATCTCCATCTCATTCTAGGACGTCCCCTAGGCCTCTTTGCGGTCTCTGTGTGCGTGAATGTTCTCTTAGGTATTCTCTCTCCTGGCGTTATCATTGTGTGTCCAGACCATTTTAGCTTTGCTATATCAATCTCTTCTTGAAGTTTACACACTCCCACGTTTCTCCTTACTTCCTCATTTCATATTCTATTCGTCTTGTCTTTCCCTGTATGCTCCTCAAGAACCTCATTTCAGCTGCTTGTATCTTACTTTGGTTTTGCTTAGTTAATATCCAGGCTGCTGAAGCATAGGTCAGTATAGGTTTATAATAGGATGAGTATAAAACTTTCTTGCACTTACATCTTTGTTCCATACAATGTCTTTCACTTACTGGTAGAAACTTGCAGACTGCTGTATTCTGAAATCAATTTCTCCTTCCAAATTTCCATCTTGTGATATGCTGCCCAAATATTAAAAAGTTTTCACTACTTCAAAGGTTCATTTCCTATTTTTATCACTCCCCTAGATTTTCTGTTACCTCTTGTCATGATCAAAGTCTTACATTTTCGCAGTACTAATCTTCATTCCAAAATTTCTTACCTCCTCATTCCATACATTAACTTGTTCTGTACTTCCTCTTCATTATCTCCCCAAACTCATCAGCAAAGAACATAGACTTTACTTGCTTGCTCATCATGTTCTCCTTGATATTATGTAGAATTCTATCCATGATGATAATGAAGAGTACGAGGACGGTTTGAAAAGTTCTCGGAATCACCGCTAGATGTCAGTGTTAGAGCAACGAGGTTCCCGCGCAATAATCGCACATCCTTTGTGAGTGAACACGTGGCGCGTCAGTGCTCTAGCTGCAGGAGTGTGGCAGTGACGACTCTTTGTTGTTGTTCCCACGTAGTGATTTGTGACAATGGAAAAAACTGAGATTGGAGCAGTGTTTAAATACTTTGTAAAGAAAGGTATGAAAGCAAAGGAAATTCATGCCGACTTTCAGAACACACTGGGGGACTCTGCTCCTTCATTTTCAACTGTTGCCAAGTGGACCAGCGAGTTTAAATTTGGTTGGGAGAGCTTGGATGATAACCGATGATGATCCGCATAGTAGACGGCCAAAAAGTGTTACGACTCCAGAATTTATCGCAAAAGTGCATAAAATGGTCATGGAGGATCGTCGACTGAAAGTGCGGGAGATTGCTTGAAGCTGTAGGGATGTCTTCTGAACGGGTATATTATATTTTAACCGAAGAATTGGGTATGAAAAAATTATTCACAGGATTGGTGCCGCGGCTCTTTGACATTGGACAATAAACGCACCAGATTGGAAATGTCCGAACAAAGTCTGACCCGTTTTCAGTGCAGCCAACAAGATTTTTTGCGCTGGTTTGTGACTACAGATGAAACTTAGGTCCACTACTATACCCCAGAGACAAAACAGCAGTCAAGGCAGTGGAAACATGCTGATTCACCACCACCAAAGAAAGCAAAGGCAGTGCGTTCGACCGGAAAGGTCATGGCCTCAGTTTTCTGGGATGCAAAAGACATTCTGCTGATGGATTATCTTCCTACTGGCCAAACAATTACAGGGCAATACTATGCAAACCTCCTAGACTAACTACAGGAAAAGATACGCGAAACAAGGCCGGGTTTGGAAAGGAAAAAAGGTCATCTTTCATCAGGACAACGCTCCGCCGCACACAAGTGTTATTGCCATGGCAAAACTTAATGAACTGGGGTACGAATTGTTGCCACATCCACCTTATTCACCTGATTTGGCACCATCAGACTTTCATCTATTCTCCAAGGTGAAAATTTTCCTCGGTGGACGGAGATTTTCTACAAGGGAAGAACTGACAGCCGAATTGGAAAGGTATTTTGCAGGCCTGGAAGAATCTCAGTTTTGAGATGGGATCAAGGCATTGGAACATCGCTGGACCAAATGCATTAGTCTACAGGGAGACTATGTTGAAAAATAAAAGCGGTTCCACCGAGATAAGATACTTAATTCTAGTACATTCCGAGAACTTTTCAAAACCACCTACGTAAGGGAGACAATACACTTCCCTGTCTTAAGCCTGTCTTAACTCTGAACTATTCAGTTTGACCCACTTTGGTTCTAACACAGCTTTTGCAATTTTGATACAATGCTATCACCATCTGCATTGTTTCATTCCCAATCTGTGTCTCTGTCAATGTTTTCCATACCAAATTCCTTGGGTTACTCTCATATGCCTTTTCAATATGTAGAAACGTTACTACCATGTCCTTTCCATATTCCCAATACCTTTCCATCATTTGACGCAATGTAAATATTGGATCACATGTGGATTTCCGTCTTCTGAATTCATATTGGTGTTCTGCCAATTTTCCCTCTACTTTGTGTCTTATTCGCCTATCCAAGATTCTTTTGAGGATCTCAGCTGTGTGAGGTATCAGTGTCACTCCTGTGTTATTTTCACAATGCGTCCTGTCTCCTTTAATCTGCTATGGTAATGGAGTAAACCATACAGCCAGTGTCTCCTCGCCAAGTGTTGGGTGGCGGTAAATAGCCTGACCCACTATAAGGACCAACGGCTAAGGGCGGAGGAGACCTTATAGGAGAGAAACCCCATATCATCTGTAGCGTCTGTACTCTAGAGGAGCAGCTACAAAAGGCATCTGTTCTACATGTTAGGAGCGACCTACAAGTTTAGGCTGGCAGTAGCTCTAAAATGCCTTTGGGAGTGGCGAACCCATCGTAATAAAAGCCTATATGATGACAAGTGTGCATGACAAGTGAAAGATTGTGGATTTTTAATTGCCCTTACATTTCGTCTCATTTCGTGCCATTAGGGGCGATGACCTAGATGTTAGGCCCCTTTAAACATCAAGCATCATAATCATCAACAGAATGTGCCCGATATTCTTACTGTCATTATGTACTGACCGGTATCTTAATCCCACACTAGGTCTCTCTTATGATTACTTCCATAAATGTCCGGCTCCATGACTAAATGGTTAGCGTGCTGGCCTTTGGTCGCAGGGGTCCCGGGTTCGATTCCCGGCAAGGTCGGGAATTTTAACCATCATTGGTTAATTTCCCTGGCACGGGGACTGGGTGTATGTGTCGTCGTCATCATTTCATCCTCATCATGACGCGCAGGTCGCCTAAGGGAGTCAAATAGAAAGACCTGCACCTGGCGAGCCGAACATGTCCTCGGACACTCCCGGCGCTAAAAGCCATACGCCATTTCATTTTACTTCCATAAATTATCCCCACCAGCAGGATGTGTTTTAAATCTGTAGTTTTGAAATAGACCAAATAATGTTTTCAATTGCAAGTTCACCTAAGAATTTATCTACTCTATTGTTCCTTCTAAATGCTTTTTTCATAGGACACTAAATGCTTATTTTACAAGACACTGTAAGTTGTGAGAAAATTGAACATATGTGTTTTCTGTTGAATTTCTCTTTGTAACTTCTTTCTTTTCTCCAGGAAGGTGTTTCTGCGATGGAGAATCTTAACGAAATGCAGTGCATGTGGTTCCAAACAGAATGTGCCCTTGCGTATCAACGGGTGGAAAAATGGGGGGATGCTCTTAAAAAGTGTCATGAAGTGGATAGGGTGAGTTGTTTTCTTTCATGATATATCAGTGAGTGTGATGTGGTGGTCATTGCTGTTTCATGGGGAAAACTATGAAATTCCAGTACGGATGTCGATTGTTTGACAGGTTGTGTTATTGGACAGTGGAGTGTATGAGAGCTTTGTTACTGTAATTTTCTGAGACAATGCTTATATGTAGATAAAATTTAATGAAAATGTATAGTCCTGGTTTTTAAAAATATTTTTAAAGAGTATCTGTACATTCCATGGATTGCTAATCTGGAGGATAGAAATAGAGATGTCCTGAAAAATACTTACAAGTGTTACGTGTATGTAAATGGAAACTCATTTTGGTAGTTGATGCTTAGAACAGATAAGACCTTGTGTTTTTAAGTGTGTGTGATCACTGTATATTAACTCTTTTGCAGCATTTCTCGGAAATTATTGAAGACCAGTTTGACTTTCACACGTACTGCATGCGGAAAATGACGCTTCGTTCATACGTAGGTCTGCTGAGGTTGGAAGATGTTCTGCGGTCTCACCCGTTCTACTTCAAAGCTGCGAAGTGTGCTATTGAGGTATACTTGAGGCTGCACGACAAACCTCTTCAGGATGAGACTGCACAGCAGGAACTCAACACAGGTCAGTTGTATACTTAGCCAGTTCAAAAACTATTTATACTTGAGGCAAAGTTAATGTTGTATACAAAGATGCACTTATGGGACTTGAACATGAATCTTCCAGATTTCTTGACGAGCTTGATGCAAGTCTGATCTTTGATATAAAAAGCACAAAGGCTGTTGAAAATCTCTTGAATTGGAGAAAACATCCTCAAGGATAAAGTTGCCCTTAGCCAAGAGTTACCATGCCGTGCAGCCCAATAATGTTTAAAAATGAACAATTTTTGCTTAATTATAAATGTGAAATCCAAAGGCAGCTACCCTGTGGACGAAGTTCTCTATTTGACTCTTCATTGATAATGTACAGGTGAACAAATACAGTCAACTCTGGATATAGCAAACTCAGTTATAATGAACATGCTGCTGTGGTGAACCTAAATGTCTGGTTCTAATTCACCTGATTCACATATATAATAGTATTTATAATACATACTAAAGGGTATAAAAATGTTATAAGGTTTTTAAAAATAATAATAATATTTAATAATATTAAAATATTTTTATTTTTTATTTATTTATTGTCTTGTTTTATATGGCGCGACTCAGGCTATGAAGCCTGCTATTCTGTCCAACCGTACATACACCTACATGAAGAGTTAAATATGCACTAAATTATCCACAATTTAATATCTTAAGGTATCAATTAAATGTTTTAATTAACCTAATAACTTCACTATGATCTAATCCTACTATATTATGAATAATAATAATTATTATTATTTCTTAACCGGGTTTGACAGAGTTTCTTAAAGCGGAGGTGATTTGACACACTCCTAATTTCAGCAGGAAGGGAATTCCAAATTCGGCTGGCGGTGTTACTGTAGCCAGTTGAGTGGTGAACGTGAATGCTTAGTACTGAGGTGAATGATGATCTGGTAGGAATACTAGAGGGTGATGCTAGGTAATGGAATTGTGTGGCAAGGTATTCAGGAGTGTTAAGGTTCAGTATATGATGTAACAGGGAAACAGTGTGTAAATTTCGATGCTCTCTTAAGTGTAGCCATGAAAATCTATCAGATGCTGGATAAATATGGTTAAACCTTGGTGTATCTGAAATAAATCGAACACATGCCTTTTGGAGCTTGATGGAAAGTGAGGCGTTCAGGTTACTGTACACTACGTCAGTAGTCGAATATTGGCATTACCATACTTTAGAAAAACAGTTTTCTTATTTCTTACATTTTGGGGGAGTATATCTCTGAGTTTCTTAAGGGAATGTAAGGAATAAAACACTCGCTGACATATACCTATTACATGATTGTTTCAACTAAGGTTTTTATCCATTATCATCCCTAAGTTTTTAACTGTGTCTTTGAATTGTAACTGAGTGCCTCGTAATGTTACTGAGTGGGTATGCATGTCCGTGAGGCGTGCGTGGTTTTTTGGGTAGCTAAAAGAATACACTGCGATTTTTGGGCATTGATTTTTAGTGCATGGTCGCCGGTCCACTTACGTATTCTTTCTAGGTCGTCGTTCATATTTTTTGCAGTCGGTAAGTCACGAAGATTTGCATGTGTATGTATTTGTAAGTCGTCTGCGAACACATGATATTGACAATGTTTAATTACTTGTGTTAGTCCAGAAATGAAGATCGAAAATAGGAGTGGCGTTAGCACTGACCCCTGTTGTATTCCAGTCTCTACAGATTGCCATGAAGAGAAATTTTCACCTGTTGATACACACTGCCAACGATAATTGAGATAGGAATACATCCAGGATAATGTGCTTTGTGAGAAGTTAAGAGCACGTAATTTTTCCATTTGTATGTCCGTGTCAACGCAGTCGAAGGCCTTACTAAGGTCTAGAAGAGTTAGTTTACAGAATGGTCATGAAGGGTGAGTCAAAATTGTATAAACATGAGTTAGGGCTCAAAAACATAATCACTTGAAAAACATATAAACCGCAACAAAACCACGTGGAAGTTCGAGATGAAATTGGCATTGGAGATTCAAATTATTTCAGACACTCTTCCATTGAATGTTGCCTGCCACGAGTGTAGTATAAAACATAGGTTAGATTTCAACAAACACAATCGTCTCAAAAATGCACATAACATTTTAAAAATATTTTTGGGTTGAGATGAAACTTGGCAGTTAGGTATTGAAATCACTTGTTCGCTAAGCGTCAATTCAAAACCAGCTGTGCAGGGTGAGACAAAATTGCACAAGTGTGAGTTTGGACTCGATGAATGCAAAACCTGAAACACATGCAACACACTCGAAACTACAGTTTCCTACATTTTGTAAACTGACATTGTAATTCACTATTTCATGTGTCTTATTTAATCACACTGATTTAACATCTTGTATAATGTAAATGTCTGCATGCTTACGCCTATGCCTATTTCCCACATTTTGACTGAAGATGACGCCAAACAGCGTCGAAACTAGTTCCAAGTGTAAATATATGTTGTAAATAACCTTATAACATTTATTTGTATTGAAAAGGTGGACCCTTTTAAGTTTCCTATCTTATGTTAGGAGAAGACAAAAGCGACATAGCCAGTTGCACATATATATATATATATATATATAAATAAATGCAGCATTCAAACAGGTACATTCCGGTAAAATAGATACAAAATGGTAAGACACTTACACAGAGGAAGTAAAGGCTGATATACATGGGCATCATTCCATCCACGTAATTATTGGTTTAGAGGGATTCAGACAACATGAGAATATGACAAATACAGCCTACCTCTGTATCGAGTATAACCAGTAGGCAGGTGGAGGTTTGAACCAACAATCTTTGACTCCATGAATAGAGAAATGGATGCGCCGGTATGTTTTCTAATATTATTGAAAATTTGAATACATTGTAATCAATAGTTTCTATTACATTTAACTTTTTCTGAAACATTGTACCTTTCTTCAATTTTTCCTAAATAATAGGTTGAAACCTGGGGATAAGCGGAGTGAAAATGTGGGCGGGAAAGGGTTAATTATGCGGTTATTTGTCTGTGAACTATTTTCTCCAAAATTTCGGACAGAAATGGTAAAATGCAAATGGATCGAAAGTCTTTGGTTTCCACGGGATTGTTGGTCTTTGGGAGTGGGCGAACAATTGCACATTTCCAAAGGGAAGGGAATATGCCGGTTACCAGTAAGGTATTAATGATGTGCAGGGAACGGATTTATATATAAACACATATCTCTTTAGGAAGGTAAAATTAATTATATTTTGCATTATGTTTACGAATCATGACGTGTAGAGTTGAAAAATGGAGTATTCATTTTCCATATTTTTCCATATTTTGGAGTTTAGCACATACGTTCCATATTCTTTGTCATTAAAATCAATCTAGTCCATATTTTGGCTAAAAAGTATTAAATTATATTAAATTAGCAATCCTCTCAATAATGGAGAAATAAATTTAAAATCTAGCCTATATTCGAAAAATTAATATTTTAACTGGTGTGCAGGCCATTATCATGCTTGTCCACATCTGGGCTGATAAAATAAGCTGATAAGCGGTACAAAGAAAGAGAGAGATTGAGCCCGAAGTAGTGGAGATCAGCCGATCAGTACCGTGAATCACACTTACAACACTGATAAGCTGCATTACATAACATCGACTGTGTCTGTGCCATAATTTCGTAACTAGGGAAATCTCATTCATCGACGATGTGCTAGTGGTTTCCGGATTAGTTCGTAATTCGGGCATTCCCTTCGATTGCTTCATAACTCCATCTAGTTCACTACCAGTCATTCACAGTTTGAATTAGCAGTGAGACGGATGATAGTGTTCTTGTACGTTCAGTGTGTGCAGTTGTATATTGATATTCATTGAAGACATTAATGTTGTTACAATATGCCTAAAGTAGCTCAGTCAACCAGTTTAAAATTGAAAAGTTACGTATCAGAATTTAAAGAAGATTGTTTATCAACTGACAGTAAGATATTATTTTGTAATTTGTGTCATTGTACAGTGACATTTACTCAAAGGTTCCTTGTGCAGCAGCATGTTTCAACCAGTAAACACCAGGCTAACAAACAACGAGATTCCAAGCAGAGACAGTTGTTTCTGACACAACCAGCAACTTCCAGTGTAATGTCCGAGTTCAACACCGATCTCTGCCCTGCTCTCATCTCTGCTGGCATACCTCTCTTCAAACTGAATAATCAGTGCTTCAGGAAATTCCTCAAGAAATATACTAAACAATCCATCCCGGGTGAGGCAACGTTCAGAAAAATGTACTGTTCAGCCATATACGATGAAACTGTTCGGAAGATAAGGCAAGAGATTAAAGACGGTCCAATTTGGGTTTCCATTGATGAAACAACAGACAAAGAAGGCAGGCTAATTGGCAACGTAATCATTGGTTTGTTAAGTGAAGATTATTGTAAACGGATTCTCTTACACTGTGATAGCAAAACTGTTCAATGAGGCTTTGGGTATCCTCTGGCCACAGGGTGTTAAGTATAATAAAATGTTACTTTTTATTAGCGATGCCGCACCTTATGTGATAAAAGCTGGAGAAGCATTATGTGTTGTATATCCTAAGATGACTCATTTAACATCGTGTGGCAGAAGTGGTAAGAGGCAGTTACTCCAAAGTAGATTTATTGATTTCCTCAGTGAAAAAAGTTTTCCTCAAAGCCCACAGAAGAGTTCATCTTTTGAAAGAAATGTACCATGAGATTCTATTGCCGCCTAAGCCGATTCTAACTAGGTGGGGTACGTGGCTGCAAGCGGTTGAATATATAGACTGTATTAAGAACGTTCTGCATGCCATGGACTCTGAAGATGCAGCCTCAGTTGAAGCTGCGAAAACAGTTGTCTGCGATACAAGTGTGAGAAATGACTT
Source organism: Anabrus simplex (assembly GCF_040414725.1). NCBI lineage: Eukaryota > Metazoa > Arthropoda > Insecta > Orthoptera > Tettigoniidae > Anabrus > Anabrus simplex. The sequence continues at coordinate 106,651,894 of NC_090267.1, read as the reverse complement.
GTTACATTCAGCATAATTTTTCATGTATCACAAAACCACTGAAAAGGCTCCAAAACTCGCATCTCTCACTTTCTGAAAGTTGTGAAATAGTGAATAAAACTGTGGAACAACTAAATTGTGGTACAGGTAAAGTTGCAGATGTAGCGAATATGAAGATGGACACTTTACTTTCAAAGAACCCTGGATATGGAGAATTGACAAAGGTTGCTGCAATGCTGTGTGGAGATTTAAATGTAAAATTAACATTGGATTTAACCCCAGCAGATATTGTGAAGTTGAATTATGCCCCCATTACCTCTTCTGATGTCGAACGCAGTTTCAGTCAATATAAATCTGTCCGTAGTGATAATAGGAGAAGATTCACTTTCCAGCACTTAAAAGAACATTTTGTAATCTATTGTTTTGGTAACAGAGAATAAAACATTGTGTGTTCTTCATATATATTTAAATGAGAAGTGCAACATTATGTTGCATGTAGATCTACTTTGTTTAGCTTCTTTGAACTTTGATATTAAATAGAAATTAATGTTATATGTGTAATTTTAAGTCCATATAAAATTCCATATTTCAGTAAAAAATAACTAAATAAATATGTACATATTTCAGTAATTATTAGTACATACAAATCTGTTCCCTGATGATGTGGGTTAGAGTTGGTAGGATTATGTGTGGAGTTTTTAACAGTAACTGTGGAACAATCTCGTCACATCCTGTCGCAGTTGTCTTTATTGATCATGCAGTTTATCTCACTTCTGCAGGAGTTACGAGTGAAAAATATAACTTTTCTCCTCCATTGTTACTATTGCCATCGCACAGTGGGTCAAAATCGAAATCTAGGGGGACAAAATTATTTTTACGTTTTAATCATACATTTAGAGTGAATGCAACAATATAATTTGTTTGCTTCATAATAAACATCAGTTAAGACCTTTTTTAAGCTACATCTACGTCTACACATGCAAGAAATTGTCTGTGACTAGGAGTTGGATAGAGCCTAAACTTTAATAAACTACAATAGATTGTACTCAGTTTACCTTTAATTTGGAAGAATGCAATTGTGGATAATTGCAGACAGCACTTTAGTCACTATCACTAATCACTCTATGACCCTGACCTTGATGACTCATCACATGTGTTATCTGAAGCATCATCGTCATTCACTGCCTCATGCTGTTCATGATGAGCCGGTACATCTGGTTCTTTCAGGAGTAGTAATAATATAATAATATTATAATATTATAATAATATAATAATAATATAATAATAATAATATTACTGGGTCCGAAGATATCAGCAGCATATGTAATATGTCCTCATTTGTATGTTTTGGTGAGGGTTTCCTAGAAGGTGCAAATCTGTATTTTCTCAAATCTTTGTTACATGTTTCTTGGGCTGCTTCTGACAATGCCCGATAGGTATAATACAAAAATCAATTATATCTGCACCATGAATTAATACTTCATGCACAGTGACTGGCATATAGCACCATGCATACAGATTTAGATACAATTTTGCTGTATCCTAAGTGTAGGTTTTGAAAGCGGGTGTATTTATAGGGAACCGATAAAAAAGAGCACACAAAATTGTAGAAAAACGTCTGATTAGCTCTTCATTTATACCCGTAATTTCGGATGACAAGACTGGATCTTCAAAAAAAAAAAAAAAAAAAAAACGGCGAGCAGTGTTGCCATCATTCGAATTTCCGACGCCTCCAGATCTTGGTTTGTCAACATGCAGACACATTTCTGATAGAAATTTATTTTGTATTTCTTTCTGTTTTATATTTTTGTCTTATCGTCATCCCTCTTGCTTGCCATTTCTTAATTTCTATTTTGTAAGATATATGTAGCAGGCATACAGAAAAACGAATCCAACAATGGAGGGTAGATAATCCAAATTTATAGCTCTCCTCAGGACAAACTGATTTTGTGAGTGTGTTATTCATTTCTCTGGGACCAGCACCGCATACATAACACCTCTGTGCTGATGAACTTGTTATAGGATTGCAGACTTTTCCATCCACCATGGTCAGCAATAGAGGTTGATTAATATGTATATATTGATCATCAATTTCTATTTTGCTTTGTTGGAGGGACGTTATTTCAGTTTCAACTAATTGAACCTCTCGCCTAGTCAGTTCGACAGTCTCCTTTTCAAACAATAATTTAAGAGGTCTGCAAAATCGTGTCGAAGAAGTTCGTGGGTTTTACCATAAAATTTTCTTTTCGTTGTTGCTTTCTACATTTAAAGAATACATTTGTAATAGAACAACTGAAACTACAAAAATATCAGTGTCACTGCCGTCATCATCTGTAAATTTCTACTTATACTATGTCCGCTTGAACCATCACACCCCCATTTTAATATAATATGAACTGTATCATTGCTAGAAATAGAATGTTTCAAAACATCTTCTTGAACCACTGCAAGGCGCTCAATTGTATGGTCGCCCAGTGATTGCAATGTTATGGTGGCTGATGTTTCTGTTATTGTTATTGATTCACTTGGTAGATAGCATTTCTGTTTTGTTTCTCTAATGATGTGGTAAGGTGGGAAAATATTACAGTTCCTATTTTTGCATTCAAGTCGCATATTCATATATTGGCTTTTGCTGTAATTGTTATCTACAAGGAATGATAGAGCCTCTTCACCGGTAAGTGGTACAGATTTTACAGCTGGTGATATATAGGATTTTTTAATTTTAGTAGCTCTATGTGGAGACTTAAGAGTTTCTTTAACAATTTTTGCAGCATCTCGTTTTCCAGACATGTACAATGATACTTGTGTGGCATGAATTAGTTCTTGTTCTGAATGTGCAGAGAGTAGTGGTTGAATTTTTCGTCTCTTTGATTTTTCACTACTTTCATGAAAAAGCTTTCTAGGCCTTCCGACTTTCGATGCGGATGGAGTAGGAGGATATAAATGTTCTGTTAATTTAGAATCATATACAATTTTAGAAAATGTTATCTTCTCTTTTAACCAATCAGAATATTTTGAAATGAATTTTGCTTTACTTCTATGAACCTGCTTCCACCGCCTGGTAAAATTATCAACAAAATCCTTTAAATCTCCTTGTAGGCATTCAGTTATCTCTCCAGAACAATTGTCTATCCCTGATTTACTTTTGATAAAGTCAAAGTTCCACTTTTGACACAATCTTCGAACCCAGTGCTTCTAACAGTTGTAAACGTGTGAGAACTGGTTGCGCTGCATCTTCTAAAACGTAAAATAACTAAGTAAGTTGCAAAAATATGCAAAAATTCTTATAACAGGCGTAAACTACAAGACTTTATCTACATTTTAACATTAAGTAGACAGTGACGCAGAGTGACGCGACATACTAAAACTCTAAGTGAAAATATAATTTTAAAAATAATAGATAAATATTACATGATGAAAATATAGCTAAAATTACGTAACAATTACGCCCATTAATAACTGAAACCCATTACAAATGTAAAAGATAATACCTTCAGCTGCACGTTCCATCTTAAAGCATCACACTAACCTCAAGGACAACCAAACCACAGCCACTTACATTCACTCTCCAATTCAGACTGCGAGATACGAACGCACAGCGCAGAGGATAAAATAAGATTCCAGCTCGAACAGTGGTGACAGATATGCACTAAGATGCGTTTATATCCCAGAATAGTGCGCGGCAATTATATGAGAATGCTGTAGAAGTAAAAAAAAATGATTTTTTAATTATGAAAAAAATAATTTTGTCCTCTTAGATTTCGATTTTGACCCACTGTGCATCGTTTAGAATTTTGTTAATTGTCTGTTCTTTTGTTGTCTCGTTAATGTTAACGGGTCTTGTAGTAAAGTATTGGTTTAAATCATCCAGTGGTAGTTTAATGTAAGCAATATGTATTTTATTTCCATTTATTTCCACCTATGCCCATTTTTTTAACGGTTTTCCAGATTGTTGTCGCGTTCTGGGTTATCAAAATGTTCTGCGAGTGTGTTATTTTAGCATTCCTTATGGCCTGTGTGGTCCTGTTACGAAGGATCTTGTACAGGTCAAAATCGTTTGGTACTTGGCTAGTTTTAAATTTTCTGAAAGCTTTGTCTCTCTCTGTCATTAAGTCTCGTATTTCCTGAGTCATCCATGGAGCCGCAGGGCGTGTTACGCAAGCATTGCGTTTTGGCGGGTGTTTATTGAGAAGAGCTAGCAGTTATGTGTTTAACATCTTCAGTGGCATGCCCGAGAAATTCTCGGGTGGCGCACGCCTGCCCATAACATCACTGCCCAAGAAATTCTCGTTTAGCTGCAATGTTCATTTCACGATCGCCCAATAATTTCTCAGGTACCGTAATCCCTTTGGAAAATGTTTTCCAGCGTTCTCAACAGATAACGGGAGGATTTCCAGCTGTATTCATGAAGTCACTGGCCTAAAATATGCCTTATCTTCTCTACTTTACATATACAATTTCTGGCCAGCTGACGAGGTAAACAGAAATGGCGAGCGCGAAACGGAAGAGAAGTTTGAAAACAAAATAATGAATTACATCAAAGATGAATCTCTAGTGACATTAGTATTTCTGATAGTATTGATAATGATTCTATTGATTCTTCAGTTGATGACCTTAGTAATTCTAGGGAAAGTGAAGAAGATATTACATCAGAAACTAAGGTGATGGTAGATGTTGAATATACATTCGTGTGGAAAAAGTGTAAACCTGGAGATAGTGTGCGACCTAATATAATTCAATTTACGGGAAATCCTGGTGTGAGGGTTGAATACTTACCAGAGGTGAGTGCGATTGACTGTTTTGAACTGCAAGTGACTAATCTCATGTTTAATCCGTATTGAAATGTGTTATTTGCAATAACAAAGTTTTTATTGTAATCCACCTGTTCAATACATTATGATGTTGTCGCATTTAAGATATTTTCATTAATTGACAAATTATTCGTGGGACATGTTTCACTCTGTTACTGAGCATCATCAGCCAGATCTGAATCTCGAAGAATGGTTATGTTCGTAAACAATGACTCTTAGGTTTAAACAATGACTCCAGAACTATTGAAACATTTTTCCACAAAAAGCTACTCTATTAGAATATCATAAAATACATAAACTTTACCTACATGGAAAAACTTGTAAATAAATCTCTGCATGCAAGGGCACAGTTTAAAAAAAACTCTTACGAAATTTAGAAATGTGTTGCATTAGTGTTGATGCGAATAATACAAAAACCTGAAATAAAAATGTATTGCTCACAGGACAGTATTCTCAAAACACCGATTTTTTTATGAAACCATATCATAGGCCTACAGTAAAAAAAGTTTAATTATAGTGTAAAGTAAGATTTTATTAACCTTGAATAGGCCTAATATATGAATGTGTTCCCTTAATAATTGTTACTCATTCCTTGCTTCAGTCAAAGTTATAAATTTCATAGTTGATTCCGTATTGAGTAAAGACTATACAAAAAAAAATACAAATTTATGATCCACCTTCTCAATACTATACAATCATGTGATGTTTAAAAAAACATTACAATGTGATGTTGCCAGGTACTAGTTTCGGTCCGATAAGGATCATCAGCCTAGCCTAGATACAATGTAAAAATTATATTACTAAAACAGAGTAGCGTGGAAAGATGAAAGACGGAATGAAAGGATGGGAAAGTGGTGGAAAGATATACATACATAAGATGTTGTTAAATGAAAATTAGTGAGTGTGACAAAGCTATGTTAAAAAGTGACAAATAAAATCCTATATAAATGTCTCGTTAAAATTAATCATAAGATAAAAAGAAGGCACTGGTTGACAGTTATTTTTATGTTGCACATTGAAAAATCGAATAAAGTCTGAAGTACACGAAGTCCAGTGTTTCTGATAAGTTCTAGAATTCAACATAAGCGCAGAGGGAATAATTATGACATAGATATTGATTCCCATAGGGAATTTCAGATTCTAATCAGGCAGTCCAAATTCGATAGGAACCAAAAGAACCATACGCAATGTGAAACAAGCTTGCCAATTTGAGTGCAACTAACATTCTGTTAGAATACGGCAAGATTTCATTTTTCCACGAGATATGTCCAACAACTTTGTCAACATTAACCTTTTTCTGGACTTACTGGACTAATTATTCCCTCTGCGCTTATGTTGAATTCTAGAACTTATCAGAAACACTGGACTTCGTTTACTTCAGACTTTATTCGATTTTTCAATGTGCAACATAAAAATAATTGTCAACCAGTGCCTTCTTTTTATCTTATGATTAATTTTAACAAGACATTTACATAAGATTTTATTTGTCACTTTTTAACATAGCTTTGTCACACTCACTACAATTCATGTAACAACATCTTATGTATGTATATCTTTCCACCACTTTCCCATCCTTTCATTCCGTCTTTCATCTTTCCACGCTACTCTGTTTTAGGAATATGATTTTTACATTGTATCTAGGCTAGGCTGATGATGGTCCTTATAGGACCGAAACTAGTACCTTGCAACATCACATTGTAATGTTTTTTTTTAAACATCACATGATTTTAAAGTATTGAGAACGTGGATCATAAATTTGTATTTATTTTTATGTACATTCCTTGCTTCCTAAAAATAAATAATTTCCTCCAAAAAACCTCACTTTCTGGCACAGGAGGTCTGCCAAAACCCGCCACTGAAGGGGTTAAGAACTCCACTTTATCACCTATATTATCTAAAATATGGACATTATGCCAAGGTATGCAAAGAGCGTCTTCTAATAGGGCTTCATTATTTATACTTTTTAGGTCTTGGAATGTAATTAATTTAGGTCTGTACTTGCGGCATTTAAGTGAATAAGTTAAATAAATTAAGTCGTGATTGGATAGTCCGCAAGCAGACATTTGATCGTGGGTCAGTACCATGTCAGGGTTATTCGTCACAATCAAGTCCCGTAATGTATGTGACGTGACTGTGTGATGTGTTGCGTTAAGTGGCAAAATAGTCATGTTACAAGATTTAAATATGTTGATTAGTTGTTTAGTCTCTGTCATTTTGTGATTAAGGATGTCAGTATTGACGTCACCTAGTAATAAAACATGCTCATACCTGGGTAAGAGGTCTAGTAGGATGTCCTCAAGGTCGGTGATGTATCCAATCTTTGGTGGGCGATACACTATGCTCAGTAAGCAATTTTGACCTAAAGCCTCAATTTCTATGAACGTGAACTAATTGTTTTGTAGATTATTTTATATTTTATGTCGTTCCTAATATACATAGCTACTCCGCTGCAGGCTTTACCTGTACAATCATTTTTGATCAAAGTATAATTTTCGAGGTGGGCGAGAGAATCTGACAACCAAGGTTTCATCCAGGTTTCCCTGTTCATGACGATGTGAGGGTTGACATTAGCAATTATATTACGGAGTTCGTGGAAGTTAAGAATTAGACTTTAAAAGTTAGCATGTACTACCGCTAAGGAATTTGGGAAGTTGTTAAAACTTTTTGTAAGGGGATTAGTATTAGGGGGGTGGGTTGGTATGGGAGCAGAGATTCCGCTGGGCCACCAGTAACCTTGCCGAAAATAGACGCATGTGCAGCACTCTCATTTTGAGTTGCCAACCTGTACACTATCTTGCCTAGTTATATGTAAACCTAATGAAGGTATAATCTAAAAGTAATACTTGGAATAGTAATTAAAGTCTAGTGTCTAAGTTCGTTAAAACTGTAAAATGTGTAATGCCATGTTAGTGCAGCTTATAAATCTCATATTTATTCCGTATTGGCTCAGCACAACTAAGGTTAAGTTATGAGTAGGTTCCCACCTTCCAATACTTATCAATTTCTATATAATGGGTTTATTAATTACATAATATAAACCATATAATCTCTAGTACATGTTTCGTTCCGATTATGGAACATCTTCAGCTAAAATTTGACAAAATGGCAAGACAATTAAAATACATTGATGTTATGATGATATGATGTATTTTAATTGTCTTGCCATTTTGTCAAATTTTAGCTGAAGATGTTCCATAATCGGAACGAAACATGTACTAGAGATTATATGGTTTATATTATGTAATTAATAAACCCATTATATAGAAATTGATAAGTATTGGAAGGTGGGAACCTACTCATAACTTAACCTTAGTTATGCCATGTTAGTTTCGGTCTGTCGGTTTATTTAATACTGTCCAATTCCGCTCAGCTTGACACACAACATTTCAAACCATTGTGTTCACAATAATTGTACCATCTATTGTCCAACAGTTGGACACAGAAAATCTACTGATCGCTTCTTGCGACAGTTTCATTCTGATTGACGTGAGGTTTTCTCTGATTGTTTTGCCCGTTCCTTTCAGTTTCTTTTTAGATTTCAATAGTTCATTCCGTTTACGGTTCGACACAAACTTCACTATTATCAAATGCGGCTTATCTATACTCATCTTGCCTACCCTGTGACTTCTGTCTGTGTCCTCGTGCATTAAATGTACTCCATTATTGTCAGCTAGCTCGATGACAATTTTGTCCATGTTCTCGCCACTCGATTCCCACACCCCAAACACACGCAGTGATTGCCGCCGCTTGATATTGCTTGAGAGCATCGGTCTTAGTTTTGAGCTGTTCCTTGAGGTCTGATATTGTTTTGTCTCTGGTCTCGAGCGCTTCACTCATCATCTTCTTGTTTGTATAATATTTTTAAGATAATTTTTTTTTCTCCTTTATTTAGTTAATTCTGCATAAAAGATTATTGTGGTTATAGTGAACTTCAGCAATGATGAACCAAATATTTGAGTCTGTAGAATAGCTGGAATTGACTGTATCAGGAGATTTTAAGCGAATGATGAATAAGCTGCTGTGTCATAAAGAAACTGGTGTGATTGGATGATGATGATGATAATAATAATAATAATAATAATAATAATAATAATAATAATAATAATAATAATAATAATAATAATAATAATAATAATAAAAATAGAGTAATAATAATAAAGAGTAATAGGATAAGCAGGGAATTGCAGCAAGGCACCTTCTCGTTAGTCAAATGCAGTAATTGGACCAATCTAGAAGCAAGGAAACAGAAATATTAGCAACAGTTGTCATGGAATTTCTTTGATCAGTTGAACAGGCAAGCTGTTTGTTAGCTTTTCAAAGGAAAGGTGCAGTCAATTGACTGAGAATAAATGGATGCTACTCAGTGCAGTTTTTGACCTCAAAGAGGCCATCAGAATCATGTTTTTAGTGCATGCCATGTAATTGAAAAATGCATGTGAGTGGAGTTACATAGACTCAGACATCTTTTAAGACAGCATACCCAGAAAAAAGAGTTGACCATTCTGGGGGATTATGAGTTCAAGATGAGGTTATTATATTTAATCAAAGATAATAAGGCTATAGCGAGAGTTGATAGTAGAATGAGTTTTTTGAAGTCATAGAGAAGATGCAAGAATGATCACCCTTGGTCACACTGAGCCTAAATACAATGAGAAAAAGACGTCCACCTAATCAATACTTATTTTATTACATTAAAGCTACAGGACCGGTTTTGACCTTTCTAGGTCATCTTCAGCTGTCACACAATCATATATAACATATCATGCAATTACAAAATATTACTAGATCTAACAAAGAATGTTATACGACGATAACATGTCAAATTATTCTCATTATTGGGGCAATCGTCGAATTTGAAACTTGGAATTCACTGTCTTTTCATGGATAACATAAAAAACATATTTATAAAAGTTTGGATTGATTGTTCATAGGCATGAGTTTTTCTAAAATTATGTGCTGTCTTTGTAAAACATGTATGGTAACACAGTAAGAGCAAGTGCATTGATCACAATTTGTTAGTCTTATGGATTATAGGGCTTGTGGGTTGCACCTCCCCCTCGCAGCAACTAACATTAGCCCAAGATGAACACGGAACAGTGCACAACGTGCTCCCAAGCTACACACAACGTCAAATCAACAACAGCAGTAAGTACTTGTATACACATTCATTCCACACGACTTAGCCCGCTTTCACACAGAGCATCGAACAATCAAGAGCAACCAACTGCCATCGAGCACTAACGACTAAATTCATTTACCTTGTCACACTGGTCATCGATTGAGAAAGATCGACTGCGCAGAAACAGCTGATACTCCCGCCCAGTACCGTACAGACTATAGGACGTATTCATATTAACGAGCGGAAAAGAATGTTTTGTGAACGCGATAATTCGTGTGAAGATATAATTCTAACGTATGAGCATATTAGGAGAAAGGAAAGAACCAGACAATTGCAGTGGACAAGGCAAATAGCCATGGAGAATTCCACCAACGCGTGCCTTTATTCTGGAATGACGAAGAAAAATTCAGGAGCTAGTACCAAATGCCCATCAATAATTATAAGGAATAAGTGGAAAAAATGAAGTCACTAATGAACATCAGGCAAACAAATTACAGGAAAAGTATAAGTTTTGAGGAAAGGCTGACAGTATCGTTAAATTCAATATTCACAACGATTTTTTAAGGTTTAAAGTCAGAAGCGATGTTCACCTCCGGAACAACTATGTCCGTGACAAAAGATATCAAATAAAAGATTTGTGGCAGGTACATTTCTTTGCATTCTACAAGTTGCTAATAAAGTATTGATTAAAAAAAGGGCTGAAAGCAATGGAGGCATTTATGTACATCAATTGGAATTCATAATTTGAAGATACTACAATTAACAGTGGAAATATATTTATTTAGGCCTACAGGTTTCTGGACATTGGGGACTCATACATGTCTGCATCTTACAGATTTAGGATTGCTCACATTACATCAGCAACTACAAATTAACAGTGGAAATATATTTATTTAGGCCTACAGGTTTCTGGACATTGGGGACTCATACATGTCTGCATCTTACAGAATTAGGATTGCTCACATTACATCAGCAGATTTGTACCTATTTTATGTGATGCCATTCATAGAGCACTACACCCAGAATTCTTGACAGGGTGAAAATTGCAATAAAAGCCTCACAGCAGTGGCTCATTGTACTTCAAATATAAGACTAATGCCATTTATGCTTATTTTTTTAATGATGCTGGTTCTTGGAACATAATTACTGTCTTTTTCAGATGATATTTTGAGGTGTTTATTAGATGGAGATTAACAGCTTTTTAATTTTGTTTCATACCACTGGGTGAGACCCCACCTACCAAAATAATAAATATATCAAGAAATGCTTCCAGTTAAAATTTACATTATACCTAATGTAGAAATAGTGTGTCAAGTTTCATTACAATCCTGTAAATAATTTTGAAAGAAAGAAAATGTACATATGTTCTGAATATTGTGTGAGAAAAACAAGGAAAAGCAATGGAGTTCCTTACACTGTTTCTCTCCCTCATGATCCTCTGTAAATCTCTTCTTGCGTCTCTTCTTCTTTGTTATTGTGCCATGTTCAGAATAGTAGCATATTGCTTTCATGACAAGCATGTTGCTGAATTTCTGTACTGTCTTTTGTGCAAAGAATCCAGGTCCAAAACCAAACTTTGTGCAAGAATGACAATCCTGTCATAATTTATGTCATTGAAGACTACAGCATTTTGAAAAGCAGCTAATTTTACCAAATGGCTGTGTTCACATTAAGGTTCTGTGTATTCACATTTGTGTACATTTCTTGAGGAGTTCAGGTGAGGCTAGTGCTCTGTACACTAGCTTAATAACTACAGGAAAAGCTTCTGGAACATTGTTCTAATGAGTAAGTTTGCAGTATAATAGACTGATACTTGTCACAACTACATGTAAATTACACACAAGGTCTTATTACCCTCATCACTATGCATAAAGTACTGTCTCCCCAAACTTTGCACGGGCAAGCTGATCTAATTGCTCACTTGGCAATAATAAACCTATTAATCTAAATCCTGCACTTCAATCCAAGTTACTGGTAAACTCTTGGTACAGAGTTACAACTTTTTCCACAAATGTCTGGTAGGACTCTCTTACCTCAATGTTGACTTTGCCTTTCTGTATATTTTTCATAAGCATCTTTACTGATGTGAACACTACCAAGCTTATCTATCTATCTATCTATCCTGAAATACTTCCCTTATGAATCAGTTGAAGGAAAATGAAAACTTTGCCTTCAATTTCACCAAAAATGAGGACCAAACACTGCAAACAATACTAGATGCTAATAACAAGCACCTTGCCTTCTATTTTTAGAAGTGAATAGTATGCCTTTCTAACAACTAAGTACCATGGCTGTTTACAGTAGAATGTTAGTTAGGGCTGTTGCTCAGGTGGTAAATGATTTCATTTTGCTATATCTTACATTGTGTGTTAAAATGATTTTTAAATACTGATTATATAAAATAATGTTTGACAGAGTAGGGTGCTTGGCTCTTGTAAGATCTCGGATTAACTTACAGGGTAATTAATCTACTCAACCTTTTATTACAAGCATGTAACTGTGCTATGAATATATTTTTTATAAATATGTATATTTTCTGCCATCACATCCCCTGAATATCACATCACACAAAATGCAGATTTTTATTTTGTAGATTAAAATCTACAAAACTTTAGTAGAAACACCTGTCAAAACAGTTACAAATGAATTTTCCACCTTTGTTTTTCATTGTTTACGTTGACCTACAGCACAAGAAATAAAGGAATGGGTCTACTTTGATGCCCTCAGTAGGCCTATGTGTTATTAATAAGTTATAAGTAAGACATGAAAGTAGTGAGAATGATTGCTGGTGCAAACAGGTATCAATGGCAGGAGAGTACTTGGGATGAGGAGATAAAGGCTACGTTACAAAGGTACAAGGTGGCAGGGAGGGATTCAGTTAGGTATAACTGTAGTAAGAAGTTCGTCCGATGCGAACGACTTGGTCTACTGAAACCGTGCAATCGAATATCTAGCAACTTTAAAAAAAGATGCAATGAATATGACATGAAAATTAATAATCTATGTAACGCACATTCGTGCGCTTTTCTAATAATAATAATAATAATAATAATAATATTATTGTCTTTTGAGGACTAAAGTGATTTCAGTAGGGAAGACACCTAAAAGGGAACTGAATGTCAGGTTGGGAATACAAAACTGGAACAGGTAGATAATTTCAAATAGTTATTTAGGATTCTCCCAGGATGGCATTATAGTAAGCAACATTGAATATGGGTGCAGTAAACCTAATGCAATGAGCTTGCATATGCAATCAACAGTAATCTGTAAGAAGGCAGTCAGCTCCTGGACAAAAGTACTCATATCTATACACCGGTCTGGTTTCAGACCACCTGTGCTGTACAAACCTAGTGCAATGGGCTTGCATTTGCGATCAACAGTATACCGTGAGAAGGAAGTCAGCTCTTGGACAAAACTATCAATACACCAGTCTGGTTTCAGACCTCCTGTGCTGTACAACTGCTTACTACATACACATAGAGAGGACCTACTACCAGTATTTCAAAATAGGCTACTCCTTTTTTTTTTTTAAACCATACATGTTCTACCACATAAAATACACAAATTAAGTTCTAATAATGCTAATAATTAATAAAAATTGGAGTTAAGATTACTTTCCCATTAGGTGCAAATACACATAACTCACTGAGGATTCCAATAAATATTGATAGATAAGTAGAAGGAAAACATTAAATTTAAAAAGTGGAACATTTCTCAAGGAAATAAATTTTATTAGATTCTTTCTTGATCTACAATAGTTCCTGAATTTTAACTATTAAAACCCGATCACTCAATCCATGCCATCACGAAGACACTAAAAATAACATTGATTATGTTTTCTTTTGAGTTTTCAGTATCTTTTCAAAATATTTACTTAACACATCACTGTCACTTTCACATTTCTATTTCTTTCTATTTTTAACTGTTAGCAGAGCTGTTGGTAGAAGCAGAACTCACTGGACTGGACCTTGAAGTCCCTTCAATAATTACTGAACTGCAGGATTTAAACCCATCCAACACCAATTATTTCTGCCTCCTCCTTCTCCATTTCAGCTTGGTGAGAAGGCTCTCCTACACCAGGTGTCACTTCTATAGGTGTGTTTGTTATAGAACTGAAAAAAAAAAATGAACAATATATTAAGGCAATTCTTCTAAATTGGAGCTACATTTTAGTCTGCACACAAGCCTTCTGTTTAAGAAATTATTAGTTTCAATAATTATTATAGTAAGATGATTGTTAGGTTAGATTATATTATATTACTTTCAGTTATAAGCCTATCTGATACCTTAATGAACAGATGGGTAGAACTTATGGCCTAGAGACTGAATTTTCCCCTCACTCTTTCACAACTAGAACACTGGTCTGTAGTGTAGGCCTACTTTAAAAAATAAATATTACAGAATTGTACCTTCTTCCCGCAATGAAGGGTTCCAGAAACTTGAGGGCAGTGAAGTAGACCCATTTCTTGTTTTCTGTACAGCAGAACCTGGGAGGGGAGGGGGGATGTTATCTCTCCAAGTTCGATACCCTGCCCTCAGAATTTGCCATATTTTGACACAACTTTTTCCTGAAACAATGAATTAGAATATTGTGACAAAGAAAATATACTTGTAGTACTTATGGCACACACTTATTTGTCATTAAAACGAACAATACTGTTCATTTCATTAGGTAGGCCTACGAGATGGAGGTTAGGAAAGCACTGCTATGTTTTCCAATGTTTCTTCAATTAAGTCACAAGAACGATAATTACTACTTCTCCTAGTGTAACTTTCTTTGCCAATCTATTCCATATAATATATTTTATTAATAATTAATATAAGCTATCACTACACATAATCATAATAAATATAATAATTACTTACCAGTTTTCGTCCCAATTCTCAACGCTATAAAATGCCATACGAAATTTACGGTCTCCCTATTACTATATCCAGGGAGTCTAGGATTATACAACACTTTGTTTCCATACACTAGGCAAATTAATGTTTCGATTTCACCAACAGAGCACAATGTTACATCCGCCATTATCGAATGACTGCAACTGAAAAACGAACACGTTTGTTTTCACAAACCAGTCGATCTTCATCGCTCGTAGTTGATCGCTGACGATCGATTCTGTGTGACTGATGCCACTGCCCTCTGTAGGTTTGTTTTCTTAGTTGGTTGATCGCAGTCGCTCGATCGATCCAATGTGGCAGCGTCCTTATAGGCATTCCTAAAATAGAATTACTCACCTTCCACTTTTATCTTTCACAAATAATTGTTACATCCATACACAAGTGCGAAGGGAAGGAGCCTCTACTCCAGTCAAATGCCACATAGCATAATTCAACACAGGACATTGCGATTTACCTTCCAACATAAACAGCACGTGGATTATATGTGTGCACGCTCTAGAAATTTACATTTTCCACTCAAATCTCAACTGAGTTAACACAATATCATATATTGCTTTTCAGCATTGACAGGTGGTTTTATGTTTCGTATGTATATGGGGACACAAAACTCATACTTGAGAACCTCACATTTTAAAGTGTAATGTATACCTACAAGGCAGGCCATTGCATTTTAACACGTTTTATCTTTAAGGACAGAACTAATTGGTTTTAAAAATTAAGGCAAATTAACACTGGGCAACAAGATTCCATCACAGTGTACAACTGAAAGCAGGAAACAAAGAAGTGCAACCCACAAGCCCAATATTCCATAAGACTATCAAATTGTGATCAGTGCACTTGCTCTTTCTGTGTTACCATACATGTTTTACAAAGCCGGCACCTAATTTTAGCCCTTTCAGACCTGAAAGAAAACTGGCAGTGTGAATTTTTGTTTGTGCATCAAAAGCTGACTAAAATGCTCTTAAATACATATATTTTTAGTTTATGTTATAAAAATTAACATCTGAGAAAAAGCACCCACACAATTGTGTGTGTCAGGACTTAATTCACTACTTACAAAAATGAAAAATTACCTCAGTGCATGTGAATATACATATGTTCTATTTTACAGTGGGGAATAATTTAAAAGAATTAAATCTTTGTTCAAACACAAGTAAATATTACATTTTCTACACTGAGGACGAGTTTTGCTTTTACTGCCCTTTTGGCAGCAGCACCCTGTCCTCGGATCTGAAAGAAAACTGGAGGTATGAATTTTTGTTTGTACGTCAAAAACTTACTAAAATGCTCCCATATACATGTTTTTACAGTTTATTTTACAAAATGAGAACTTTCAGCTAAAAAACAGAACCCACACGATTGTGCGTGTCAGGACTTGATTCTCTACTTACAAAAAATTAAAAATAAGAAAATTCAGCTCATTACATGTGAATATACACATGTACATGATTAAATGTTCTATTTTACAGTGTGGAACAATGCATTTTAAACAATTGAAATCTTATACATTACATTTCTCACGTAGAATACGAGTTCTGCCTTCACAGTCTTTTGGTGGCAGCACCCAGCACTCTTGCATGCATTGCCTGCAGGGAAACCTAGCCCGCACACTTGTGCGTATTAACATTCAAAACCTCATGGTATCACGTACGATGTTGTAAGTTCACAATTTACGTTCGCTAAACAATTTACACACTTCATTGATTATATTCTGATATTCAGTAGAGCTTCTAGAATAATATGAATGCAATAAATAAATACTTATTTTAGGCATTACTGCTCTCCGTCATCTTGCCGATGAACTGTATTTTTAAACTCTTCTTCCTGCCCCCTGGTGGTCAAATGCTAAATAAAAACAACTGAAGTACATGTTACGTGTCCCGCACAAGTACTGCAGTCCAGTCTAGCACCAAGAAAACATCAAATAAGCTCAGAGATAAATAAAATATGAACCCGCACAATTGTGCATACACGGTTTGAAAGGGTTAGAAAAACTCATGCGTATGAACAATCCAAACTTTTATGAATGTGGTTTTTATATATGTTATTCATGAAAAGACAGTGAATACCAAGTTTCCAATTCGATGTTTGCCCCCAATCACGAGAATAATTTGACATGTTATTGTATGACATTCTTTGTTAGATCTAGTAATGTTTTATGATTGCATGATATTTTATATGTGATTGTGTGTCTGGCTCCATGGCTAAATGATTAGCCTGCTGGCCTTTGGTCACAGGGCTCCTGGGTTTGATTCCCGGCAGGGTCGGGAATTTTAACCATAATTGATTAATTTCGCTAGCACGGGGGCTGGGTGTATGTGATGTCTTCTTCATCATTTCATCCTCATCACGACACGCAGATCGCCTATGGATGTCAAATCAAAAGACCTGCATCTGGCGAGCCGAACTTGTCCTTGGACACTCCGGGCACTAAAAGCCATACGCCATTTCATTTTTGTGATTGTGTGACCAGCTGAAGATGACCTAGAAAGGTCAAAACCGGTCCTGTAGCCTTAATTTAATAAAATAAGTATTAATTAGGTGGAAGTCTTCTTCTCATTGTATTTGTGTACAATATCAATACGGAAACGGAATTCGTAGATTACGACACACTGAGCCTGTCGTGATAATGCTAACCTTAAGAGTCGGACTGATCCTAGCACCATGATCTGGCCTTCTCACTGAATAAAACTATGGTTGCCTATCTTCCTTGCAACATTTCATCTTGGAAAGTGCTAGTGACGAGTAGAGTGTTACTGTTTAGTAATGATTCCCGGGTAAGAGGCATTGAATTAGAAGAAGCCGCAGCACCAGTGATAAGCAGAGAGTGATGGAGGCACTTTTTCACTTACAGAGGCTTGAAGACTGAATGCTGTAAGAGAGACACATTCTATAACGATATATGTAATGTTGTGCCTTTTTTACACAATTGAAAGCTGACCTTTTCTTTAAGTACTTTTTCCTTGGTTCAGAAAATGCCCCTCAGCTTAGAATTGGTGTCGTTAACATGGTTGGTAAAGATGACAACACCGTTTATTGACACAGTACGAAAACGTTCTGAAAATTAATGCCACAAGCTGGTATTTATCCATTTCTTCAATCTTCTCCTGTAAAATGTTAGGTGTAAATAACACTTTAACTTTTGCGAGAGTTACGAACATTGCGAACCAAGCAGTTCTTGAGCGTGCTCTGATTCAGTTTTTCTTGAATACAGCTGTAAAACATGGCACTTGAAGGCAACAAAGACAGTTTGTATCAACATTTGAATTTCAATCCCCACCTTACAACAGGAGACAGTCGTTTACAGACCTCTATCCATCCTTTCCATGCTGTTCTGTGTCCTGATGTATCCTATATTTTAATGGTTTTGTGATCTTGTTTCAGGATAAAAATGTGGGGTTGAAAGATACCTTCTTAAAAAGTATCACATTAGGATCCCTTTTTAACTTGTCCCCACCTCAAGCCTTGCTCTGATACAGGAATTATTAAATATTATACTGTTAACAGAACCTGGCCATCTAATAACTACATCCCTGATTTGAAGGTTAGGATCATTAATAACTTGAATATTAATAGGAAAAGTATTGGTTCCCATTGCAGCATATTTCAGGTGTATTGCCTCCAGATGATTGAATTCTTGAGAGCGTACTATATTATCACACCTAAAACACCAATAAAACAAGCATATTTTGTAGCACTCGTGGATAATCTGTTGACAGTCTTCTACTGATGGAAATACTAAGTAATCTTCTCATGGATGCTGTCGCTGCACAAACTCTGCTAACAATTCTTCTAACTGAAGCTTTTGAAATTCTCACATTGTCTACAACAAAGAGTATGTATTGGTCTTTTTTTATGAGAAATAGTGGCGGCCATGCATTTGAAAAGTGTTCGATCTTGAATGTGCGTTATGGCACAGAAGAAGACTGTGACAAAGAAATACATGATTATGAATCTGAATCATCTTATGGCTATGACTGACGAAACAATTAAATGGCAGAAAATATATTCCTTATGCTCTGTGTGCTTCATTAATAAATATCAATTTTTTTAAATTTTTGTTTTGGATTCTTAGGGGTTTGGCGAACAATCAGTGTCTGCTTATCTATATATATAAAATAAGAGTTTTGTCTGTACATTGCTCAGAATTTGAAAAGAATGGTATTTCTGTATCGGTCATGTCCACAGTAAGAAGAAAATGCACTTTTTACTTTTCTGTAATGCCTGTATGTATGTATGTATGTATGTATGTATGTATGTATGTATGTATGTATGTATGTATGTATGTATGTATGTATGTATGTATGTATGTATGTATGTATGTATGTACACGCATCACTAGAAAACGGCTAAAGAGAATTTAATGAAAATCAGTATGCAAAGTCGGGGAATAAGTCTCTACAATCTAGGCTATAAATAATTTTATTCACATTGAGTGAAATGGTAGTTTAGGAGAAGGCCTAAAACTTAATTCTTAAATATTTGCATTATTAGTGGTCCTATCTCATTGAAAATTGGTATGCGAAGTCGGAGAATGAGCCACTACAATATAGGCTATAAATCATTTAATTAACGCTTAGTGAAATTGTATTTTAGTGGGAGGCCTAAAATTTAGTTCTCAAATATTTATGTTAGCGGTTGTATCGATGAATACTATATAACCAAAGTTATATAAAATTAAATTTCTGACAATTTATATCATATATTTTTACCGTACTGGCTATGACAACACAGATATTCATGAATTTGTATTTTTGTTGCTACGTCCATATCAACGCCGAGCCATGAGAAAATAGGTAACCAAGAATTTAATGAAAATCGGTTTATAGTGTCAGGGAATAAGAAACTACAGTCTAAACTATAAACAAATTTATTTACCCTGGATGAAATTGTAGTTTAGGGGAAGGCACCTAAAATGTAATTTTTAAATACCTATGTCATTGGTCCTATCGAAAAGTACTGCATAACAAAAGTTATAGAGAATACAATTTCTGGTCATTTATTATTTATTCAGTTTTAACGTACCGAGTATGATATGAGTGGTATTTCAGAGTCGGAAGAAAACGAAATGTGAAGGCCTACAATATTGAAAGCGTTTAACATTGATCAACAATAACATTACATTGACCATTGTTTGCTGTTATGTTCTTTGTCTCTTATGCTGTCATTCAACCGATAGATGGGATTACTGCTGCGTACCGAGTATAACAGCCTGACTGAATATTGGCGGGAAATAGCCAGGGAGTTAGAAAACTTTATTCTTTAGCATGCCTTTCCTCTGGTTCATACATTTTCTGATACAGCTGGTACGTAACACACAGTGGTACATCATAGTTTTCTAGCTATTTGATCCCTACTCTGACGCTCTGTTTTGAATGAGCAGTGGGCATACCTGCCTCACTTAGTAGTAGTAGTAGTACAGCATGCTCTAGAATAACAGTTAAGGCTATTCCAAATTATAGCAGCACAATTCACTAAAGAAAAGCTTCTTCCTCTTTATTTTTGTTAAATTCTACATTCATTTTATTCCAAATTAGCAGTGGAGAGGCAGTTTTTCCTATGGCTTGGAGTAAAAAATTTGCCTCCAAGTCAGATAGATTTTTCCGCCGTCAGTGTAGTGAATTGATACTTTCCGACTCATCGGTACTCCTAGGAAACAGATTAGTAAAAGGGCATAGTTTTTGTCCTGGGAGTTGCCACTATTCGACCCTCTCCCGATCGAAAAGGGACGAAGAGTGTTCACGGCCCACGGCAGTCTGCGCCTTGGTCATTCCAGCTCTGGAACTTTGTACTGTTAGATCAGCAGTGCAGTCATGTTCGTTAAAAGTGAGAAAATGTGTGGTTTTCCATTTGATCGAGTATTTCATATGAAAGCATTGCTTTTTATCGTGCCATTCCTACTAACGTCATTATAATGACGTATGTTCATTCCAGATGGGAAAACCACTAAGACGGTCTTTCTGAGGATGTAAAAAGGCAGGTAGAGAGTGAGTGTCTACCATTATAATGAAAGCTCCCAACCTGATTGTGACTGATGGTATGCAAGCGGGTCTACCATTACAGTGAAAATTCTCTAACTCAGTCTTTATATGAGAAAAGATGTTTGATGACTTCCCCGTCGTGTTTCTAGCTTAACGCTAAGAGCTATGCAATTTCATACAATCTTGCTCACAACGTGTACGGTACCAAACCTAGAATTCTGTATACAATGTAGAATTCCATTGCGAAGCACAGATACATCAGCTAGTAATCTAATAAATACAGTATATGAATGTCATTGCTATCGTAGATTTTTGCTTCAAAAGACTTCACCATTATTAATATTTAGCTTACCTGCTCATAGCTACACATTCTGTTAACACACTGGTGATAGAGTACAATATTACTTTTCCACCTCCCTGCCTTACATGGAATTCTTCCTTCTTCTCTATAGTTTTGGCAGACATTTGAATGGTACATCATTTTAACAGCACTGACAGTTTTCAGTATTTTTCCTCCAATTTTTTTATACCTACCTGTGGAGCATGACGGCCCACAGGAAAGTCGGGCATGTGCCACCAGTGTTACAAATGCTATCTTCCTCTTTTTCTCATCAAGACCACCTCAGAGATAGTCCAGTTCACTTTGGAACATTCATTCATCTGGTAATCATTAACACAGTATGTAATACTGCAGAGATTTGAACACTTGTCAAGCTTTCCCATCATAGTGTCAGGAGTTATTTCTCATTATACGTCCCATTATTGCTGCTTATGCAACCTATACGACCTAGAACCATACCATACACTTCACAAAGGAAAAAAATTAAATGTATCCTCCTAATTCGATACGAAACATAATTCCATCATTAGATGGAGCAGTAAATTTCAAAGACGTTTTGACTCGTTTGAGCCATTGCAGAATCGAATAAAATGCATTCAAGAACTTTTGAGAATCCATTCTTGCCTTCAAAACCTTATTTTTGAGTACAACCAACCTTAAAACTCGAGTAGGCCTAATGGTAAATTATGGAGTTTCAAAACGAGTTGAAACATGTTTGAATTTTATTGCTCCATCTAATGATGGAATTATGTTTTGTATTGAATTAGGAGGATACATTTAATTTTTTTGTTTGTAAAGTGAAAACCGTCAATACGGAATGATTCTAATATCTTGTAATGCCATACACTGCGACGTTTTCTGGAACTATATGACAAGAATTGAATTCCTAGATCTGCTGAGAAGGTAGAGAGATGTGAATCGGTATGTAAAGATGTTCCCTCAGCATTAAATGACAATCTCTGAAATGTCTGAGAGTGACATGTGTACCACCAGTGGAGCATGCTGTTGCAAACATGAAAAAATAATTTGGTATTTCTCACAGATTCATGTGTGTTCCAGGTAGTTGCTCCTTAACATTGATGCTTATGAAATTTGCATTTTGGTTTATTTGGCTGGGAAATGATGGATTTTAAGATTCTGATGGTAAAAGATGTGTTGGCAGCCACCAAGCTTTGCTTAAATTTGCTTGAATTTCTATAGCTTGTTGTTTAAACTCTGGGCAAACATACTAAATATACACCGGTGTATTACTCTTTTTCCTAAATTCATGCTCGGTAGTTAATTCACCATAATGCCCTGAATATAAGGCAAGTTTTTCTTACATTAAAATGTCCTTATGAAAACCACAGTCATTGTATATGTGCTGCTTTACACTTAAAAAGTTTGTAACATTTCCCAGCTGTACTGGCCTGTGTAGCGACTGTCATTCGCAACTGAGCTCAAGGTCACAAATAAACCAAAATTTGTCGAGCTTTGATGATTTTTTTTTTTTCCAATTCATGGCTTGTGATTAATGATGAGCAGAATCAAATACAATGAATTCAAGAACTTTTGAGAATCCATTCTTGCACTCAAAACCTTATTTTTGAGTACAACCAACCTTAAAACTCGAGTAGGCCTAATGGTAAATTATGGAGTCCAAGACTTATAGAAACTTTCTACATTTGCCAATAACCAAGTAACAAGGAAATATAAACTGTAGAAGGGATTTTGCCGTCCTTTTGAGTGCTTTTGAATTGAATGTGCTTTACTTTATTATATTAGGAAACTACTTCTGATCTATTGTTGCTTGGCTTGGCATGGCATCATTATGTTCAGGGTGTCTCTTCGGTTCTGACACTCAATCTTGGACACTGCCTGCTTCCGGCTTGCAACTACTGAGATTGCTAATGTACCACACAGTGCCACAGTGTCAAATGCTGGAACTGCTATTGGTTGGAACTCGTACCAATTGCTATTTGGCCTATCACTTCCGCAGGTTTTTCTGTCAGGGATATCTCCCGTAGCCTTTAATAGTCCCCTATCAACCTCTAAGGCAGCAGGCCCTGAGTCAGTTCTCAGGGATCAGGTATTGCCTCTTCTGCCTGATCCACCGTACCAGTGATTTTCACTTCCGCCTTCACTGCCGTTGAGGTCTTCACCCGTATCCCTGGGCATGGGTTCCGTGTTATACCCCACGGGACTGGGTTCCTGACTGAACTCAGCCATCCTATCACTCCGGCCTACTGAAGTGTAAGGTGCCCACCCCCGCGACGTGGACGCGCCAGACACGAATTACTCATGTAGAGGAATAGGCAAGTTGACCCTATCTCCCTTGAGCCGAGTTAATGGTTGTGTATGGTGCCAACACCAAAGGCAAATAATCCCAATGCAGAGCAATACAAATCGGCAAACAGGAAGTGTTTACTGGGTCAGGTTGACCCATCGACCACTGCAAATTGTAAACCTTTAGTAAGTGACGTGCTTCTCTGATCTATTGTAATTCCTTCTCAAGAAAGCATATCTACTGTTAATGATTACTGTGCTATAGATTACGAGTCACTCACCAATTCCTCTGAAAATGTTGTTCAGTACATGGCAGAAAATGTCATCCATGAGGTGGGAAAGAAAATTAAATGATGCGACTGTTTGAAGGTTATTTATACTCGGTATTCTGATGGGCAGAAAGGCGTTATAGCCTTGAAAAATGTAGAACATAGTGTTATTTATCCAGCTCATGGTGTGAAATTATGTCATGTCGCTGAAAAAGTGTTCAGAAAAAAACAGTCACCAGTTAGAGTGCACCGCAGATGCAGAGCTCTTTTGTAAGAATTGAAGGGAGACATTTTAAGACAGATGTACACCAAATTTATACTTATCAAGGGACAATGAATCAGGTCTAGAAAATATATGTGGTTCATGTGAATGAGAAAACTATTTTGAATCAACAGATGTAACTCTTAATAGATCACTGTAAATTTCATATTGTTTATTGTAAATTTTATTTCCAGTTTATGTTATAATAATGTTTCCATAGCTAGGCTGAGTGGCTCAGGTGGTTGAGGCGCTGACCTTCTGACCCCAACTTGGGAGGTTCGATTCAGGCTTAGTCCAGTAATATTTAAAGGGGCTCAAATACACCAGTCTCGTGTCGGTAGATTTACTGGCGCATAAAAGAACTTGTGCATGACTAATTTCCAGCACCTCGGCATTTCCAAAAATGTAATAGTAGTTAGTAGGACATAAGGGAAATAACATTATTATTATTATTATTATTATTATTATTATTATTATTATTATTATTGTTGTTATTCATGTTTCCGTAGAAAGGTTGCCTTTCAAACGTGATAATTCAGTAAAGTGTTTTTAATTTTTTTTTTTGTTGCTTAGATACACATCCTAATCCATAATCTTGTAATGTAGGCCTGCACTATTCCGCACATTGATAAATTGGAGAGGTATGGATATCTCCAAATATTTGCGATAAAACAAAGAGTGATTTAATGATTTTCATCAATATATTGCTTTAAACAAAAATGAACTGTTATGTATTTTGTTTTCTTCTAAATTACAAGCATAATGTGCTTGTTAGTCTCCATTGTAATTCAGTAAGGAAACTCTTCTTAAGGAAAACTTATACGCGTCAAATAGTTACGTTTTCCATGTAAGCAGTGTTCACATATTTTCATCATCAACTCAAATAATCTGTAACTGTTTCACCTAATGAATATGATCTGTGTAATCCCGCTCTATTCTGTGTTCTACCTACTGAGGTACATTTAAGTCATGGTGGACGCCACTTCAACTTTCTTCAAAGATGGCAGCGTGTTAGCCACTCTATGGATTATATTCTAGCTCGTTGATACTGGCATGCAAAACAAGGTTACTTCAGTACATAACACAAACTAATCTCCTGCATCATTATACTAGATTGAGTTGTAAGGATACTTCAACTTTAGAATTTCTTTAAACCATGTCCTCCTTAAGATGTTAGCAGAGCTATACAGATCTTTCTCTGTGTAGTTCTGTGTTTTGCTGCGTATGCGATTTGTGTATCTCCCTCCTCACTTCCTGTTACTAACGGGAGGCCGGATGGCCTTGACCTGTTTTGGAGTAGCCATTTGGGCAGTTGACTTCTGTCTTTCGTAACAGACGTGTCATGTAGGCTCCGATATTTTTCTGGGGTTTACCCTGGTTCTTATCCTTTTGGGTGGGAAACTTTGTAAGTGACCTTTTTTTTTTTTTTTTTTTTTTTTTTTACTACTTCTACCTATTGATTGTATTTGATACGTAAATTGACCTTGTCTCTCTATTAGTTCTGATCTGGGATTCTCCACTCCGACCTTCTCACGAATTTCTGCCATTCTCGTTAGTATTGGGAGCAGATTTTATCATTAGTTCATTACTGACCCTTTTCCCTAAATCCCATTATTCTTCTGGTTTCTGGTTTTTATTATTTCTGGTGGTCAGTAATGTTGATTCAGTCCTTTTGTTATGGAGGCTATCAAACTTGTGTTTTTCCATTCGTAATTCTGTATCTGTTGAATTTTTTCAATGGCTGCTTTCATTATGATGTATTTTATTCTACCTAATATGTCAGATAAGTCGTGTAGTATTATCTTTAATGGGACGTTTTTGGCCGTTTTCCTCAATTCTATTATTTAACCTTGGTTTTAATTACTGGTGGCTGATAACTTAAATATGCCTATCCGTTCTGTAGGTTAACCTTTTTAACATAATTCACCTTGTGGTGGTAACTTGCTAATCACCGATTGTCGTTAATTATGTATTGAGAAAAATGAAACCATCATTATTACAGTGATTTGTCACATGTTTTGACTGTCTGATTTTTATTTTGTTCATCGTCTTGGTGACATTCATAGTGGCAATTTTGTTTTTTCGGATTAGAGACTTGAGTCTTATGAGACCGAGATTGGGTGAATGTTGCGGATTGATTTGACTTGAGTTTGGTGTAGTGGATTTGGTGGTGATATTTACTGATCTTACATTTATTTCACTGCTTCATTGGATGATTTGTGGTGTCATCCTTTTTTTATTCTCCTGCAGTTTATTTAGAAATTCATTGTATTAAGCAGTTACTTCTGCTTGACTTGAGTTTTGCTCTAGAAGACATTATGTTGATATTTACCAATCTCACATTTATTTCACCAATTCGTTGGATGATTTGTGGTGTCATCCATTTGTTATTCTCCTGCAATTTAATTAGAAAAGTTTTGGGATTAAGGAGTGACTTCTTCGTGACTTGATCTTGGTCTACCTTGCTCCACATTCTGTTGTGAGCATTTCTCCTACTTCTTGTTGCTTTTTGGGGGGTTGCCCTCTGATTTTAATTCTGTTGATTTTAAGTTCTCTACCTTAATTAATTTTGGAATTGTCTCTATTTGAATCCCTTGTATGGTGGGTTTCCATATGAATTATTCTATTTGAGGGCATTTGCTTTTGATTTGCACTCCCTGGTAACATAAAATACCCTGTTCTTGTGTTAACACCATACTAAAGGTATTGGTTTCGTTTTTCTCCATTTATCCTTGTCAATTAATTTAATTGTTAAACTACCAGTTCCTTCTTCTTGCTTGGGCTATTATTTCTAAATCATCCAATTATTTACTGATTCCCTGAGGACTTATGTAATACTCATATACTGTTATTAAATTCTACTATTTCTAAAAACTAGGACTTATCCTGAACTGATCTCTAAAATTTACTATATTATTAATTTACAAAAAAAAGGTCATGATTGCAATGATCCACTATAAGCCCGCTCTCCACACATTTACCCCTGTGATTTGAGGTAAGTTGCCTTGCTTTTTGCTTGTACCAATTTATTTCTATTCCTTTTTAGTTTACTGCTTCGGGTGTGTGTGTTGCAATTTATTGTTTGATTTTTCTGGGTGTCAGTGTATTCGCACAGTGTCTGCAGGCCTTCGGGCTGAGCAGCGGTCGCTTGGTAGGCCAAGGCCCTTCAAGGGCTGTAGTGCCATGGGGTTTGGTTTGGTTTTTTGTGCCAATTTTTATCTTTTATCTATCATCCGGTACGTTATTGTGTGTTTTTCTTAACTACCACTGTGCCATTTATGTTTATTTTTCCCCGTCACAGTGTTAATTTGATCCCATCTAATTGTGTCCACGTTACAGTTTTTGTAACATCGAAACAGCCTTCGTATTCCACTTTCGAGAGTAAAAGTTATAGAGAGCAAGTGTCGCCTATATTGAAAGATGATGTACTATTAAGAAGCAGTGAACCCATTGACTATGAAAGTGATAAAAGTTAGAGCCGTCGCCTACGAAATACTGTAAGAATACTGTTAGAAGCTAATGGTGGGCGGCAAGCTAATATTTCGACAATCACTCACCAGTTTCATAGTTAAGCTCCCTACATCCTCAACTTCTAAATATGTGCAGTTCGTACAAATTAAGTGTTTTTATGCTAAATCTCCTCATACGTCACACTGATATTTACAAATCTTCACATCTACACTGCCTTCATAAATTGAACTTGCAGCTTCTGTAAGCCAAGGTTTTTGAAAGTAGGTAAGTAAATAATTTTATGCCAAATTAAGGCTGCATGTAGATAGAAATTGAGTCACTTTCTTGCTTTTGCCTTAAGCTCCACTGAACTTTTAAAACCTTACTGTTGAGAGGTTCGTTATTGAGTATCATAAATCGCTCGCATTTATGTGATTGTTCTGTGGCAGTGTTATTTAATATGGCTTTAGAAATTTTTCTGAATTAAACTGAGGAAGCCCATCATCAAAAGTCTTATTTTGTCTTGTGAATTTTTCTTTCAGGAGATTGGAACAGTTCTTTAGTCATTATTTTCGAGGAAGCTGCAATAAAATAATCAGACATTGTCAAAAGTGATACGAAAAATGACATTGAATATCTTAATCCTTCCCGGTCCTGGAATCTTATCAAGGACATTACTGGGTTTTGAGCTGCAGGACTTCATTTTTTTTATTTTTACACAATGGCCACAATTTGTTCTTTCTTTTGCTATGCAAACCAATGCTCGTGCTATCATACCAATTGAAAAATTGACCATATTAGCTGCAGCTTCTAAAAAGAAATAATAATAATCCATTTATTACATTGAAATTATAGTAAGTCAAGAGATTAATTATTTCATTAGGTCATCAGCCCAGAGGCTGCTTGGATCCTCAAATAGCACCACCAAAGTAATCCGATTTCAGGCTTCAACAAGCTACAAAATGACCATTAACTGCAGAAAGTTGCGGAAATACTCAACAATTCAAACGTGTTGCAGGATTGTGTTACAGCTGCAGGAGAGCACTTCATCGTCCATTTGTAAGGAGGTAAATCTTCAGGAATTTGATAAAACCAGATATAAGAAATATGTCCAGGGCAGTGGTAAAAAAACCTCTATTAAGAATTTGATAAATAATTACTCTTGTGCAATTGTCACAGCATTGGATGGAGTTGCATCAACACTCGCAGCTGATTTCCCTACAGCTTGTCACATATGCACTGCATCTTTTGTACTTAGTCCATATCCATTGAATATTATGAGGATATTTGTTCTGTAATTTTGGTTGATGAAGTAGGCATTGCACATATCACAATATGTTGCTGGATGGGGCCACTGCACTGTGTGCTAAAGATACCCACCGTCGAGAACATAGCTTCGGGTTTCAAGCAATTTATTCTTAATCTGGCGCATCTTGTCTATGACTTTATTAATGTTTAATTTTGTTCCCATGCAAATAGCAACATCGTTGAACAAAGACTGATGGCAAAGTGGCTATTCATTCTGTAGACAGTCTTCAAGGTTGTCTACACTTCTTACAATGCGTACAATATGATGGAATCTACAAGATTTTTATCAAATGTTATAGTCTTCTTCATAGTGACAAGTGTGAATACTTGCACCTTACTTTTGAAAGACACTTTAGCAAATCTTTTTCCCAGGTTTCCTTTCACAACATTTTCACCTAGCTCCTTGGCTGAGTCATAGTTAACTCTGTCATCGTCAACAATTCCTGAAGACGGAAATGAGTTCTTTGGATTTTCTGGAGGGTGAATGTCGATTCAGTCAAACTAAACATTTCTCCAAGTCACTGGTATCTCGAGTCTGCCATGATCTTGATAAAGAAATGTGTTGGTTGGAGGATTCATCTGTCATTCTGGCGATAGCTTCCAGTGTTTCTGTCACCTGGAGGCCTCCTGGCATGGTGCAGATCCAATGCCCTATGATTTTATCAGACATATTTCAGCTTTGTGTCAAGCCACCACTAAACTTTGTAGATCACATTACGATCTGCTTTGTGGAAATGTCCGTCCAAACGCTGCACCGAAACTTACCTGATTGTTGAATTGTACAATAACCTCGACTTAGAAACTTCCACTTGTTGGATCTGACAAAGTATTCGTAAGTATTCTGGAGATAGAGGTGGCACTGATTTAACATAGTGTATACGGCCAACTGCATGGAGAATAGATGAAGGATCCAATTACCTGCTCTTTCTGTTCTCATAAGTCATACATTATAGAAACTTGTTTGAAATACTGCAGCTGTAATTTAGCTGTACAGTTTCTTTCTTCTGTTGCCTTCATTGCACTGGATACAGTACTCAGTAAAGGTTCGACTTTGGATAGAAAAGATTCTCTAGTTTTTGTTTAAATTATTATTGATTTAATGAAAGCTTTACTGTAAACTGGACTTCCTTTAGAAAATACATGTTTTAATTGGCTGTATTATACAATCTATGCTTTTTGGCACAAAACATCATTTTTTGAAAAAATCCAAGATGGCAACCATTTATTCAGAATTTAAGTGATTTTCCCATGCAGGATTTTTTGGAAATTTTCTGAGGAAGCGTAGAATGTATTTCAGAAGGAATTATTTCTGTTTCTAGCCAATTTTAATTCTAAATTTTTCCGTGGTTTCCCGATTTCACACCAGGCAAAAATTCTAAATTGCCTGTACTAAAATTGAAAGTCAGTCTTTAACATACAGATTTATTGTGAACTAGCAAATGTACCCGTGTTTCCCTACGGTATTCTACATTATATTTGAATATCAAAGTAAATACTATACATGCAGTAAATAAGATTGTTTTAAAACTGCATGCCTCTTAGCATTATCTGAGAAACAGCATGGGGAGGTTCCCATACGTTATTTCCAATGTAAAGTTTTTGTTACGGATTTGTGATGATAATGGGAGGTTCACTTGCCCCATTGCCTACTGTGCGGTCACAGTCGATTTGGGGAGTTTAGTTACAATAGCAGGCCCCTTTCCTACTTCCAGACGGATTACAGTTAAGGAGTTTTTATTATAATGGCAGGCAACTTCCCTACTACCAGTCTAAATTGAGTTGTGCACCTATCATTATAATGAAATACCCCTTTTCCTACTGCCAGCCAGCTTACTGCCAGTCACACCAAGTTGGTGTGTTTCCATCAAAATAGCAGGCCACTATGCCTAATACCAGTCACATTTTATATGAGTACATTTGTTTATAATGGCGGGCATTCTTGACTACAGCTGACACAATCAGGTAGGGGAGTTTTAAACAAAGCTGCATGCTCTCTTGCCTTCTGCAAGTCAAATCGAGAAATCAGTTATTCATTACAATGGTAGGCCTTCCTTACTAATGCCAGTTACACAGGAATTGGAGAAGGACCCCATTTCTACTGCCAATCAAAGTCTGTGTGGGGAGTACTGATTACAATAGCAGACACACCCTTTCTCGATCGCTACAAATCGACATCAGTGAATATATATAGATTGATATACGAAAGTATGTGCATGTTTACAATGTTGCAGACCTTCATTTACAGATTAACTGTCATATCGACAAAAAGATTGTACCATAAGACGCCGGATTTAGCGGCCTAAATAGCTGGTCCTATGATATGTCATCTATTCATTGGTTAGATTGAGTTGACGTTGAATAGGGTAAAATTTTTGTAAGATTATCTCACATTGCATTACATTTCAGTTAATTATGTGACAGCTACATACCTAGCATTTGGCTCACATATGGCTACTGGGTGGGCCAATTTTTGTGTAGAATTTGATGATTCTATCTTTTTTATAAGTGATTGAAAGTATGAATTATGCATGTGAAAAGTACAAATTTACTTAACATCGAGAAAGAGAGAAAAATCAAACGTAAAAGGGATACGGATACGACAAAAAGTCATAAGACCAAGTTGTAGATCACTCCAAATTAAACGGAGATTGTGCCATCCGTTATGTGATAGGACTTCCCGAAGGTCTGCACCATCATTAAAATTGCCTCTGTATTTCAATATTCTTCGGGGATCAAAAGTGAAAAATGTAAAAATCTTGGAAGTTTTCTGACTGTTACAGGCTAAAACTTATAATTTTGGCGAATTTCAATTTTCTTTTTCGTCTGGCACATTATGTCGCAATCTGGTTTTGGGCGAGGAGGGTAAAAATTAGGACTTTCAGGAAACTATACCAAAAAAAATATGCAAATGGTCATTATTACCCCCTTAAACGGGTAGCTGTACGAAAATTTCACCAAAATAGTCAATGTACAGGCATACAGTCATTACAGTTTTACTTATGTATGGATAGGTAAGGAATCTGCTCTATGTACAACACATTTTGGGCTTTGTCTGCTGCATTTAACCTGCAAAATCGACCATGCATGGTATCTCCCTTATTAATCCTCCTGTCGAAAAAATGCACATGAAAATACAGTAGAGTCTCGATTATCCGACATAAACGGGACCTGGAGTACGTCGGATAACCGAAAATGTCGGATAATACAGAATAACTTTGAAAATGAACGGAAACAGACAGGAAGGCTGTACTCTAGAACTAATAGAATGACATGTTTTACGGTACTCTATTTATTGAATTATCAATTCAATCGTACAGTACATACAGTATTGAACGAAAACATTCCAGATGTCTTATGAAAAGAAAATTTTCTCCACAGATATTAAGCTGCCTAATGCCGTACAGTTTTTTCCACCGATCAAACCACCCAGCACTGGCAGGAAAATTAGGGTCCGCTTAATTAAACTCCTTCTGGAAATATACAGCCTTTTCCTGCGGAATGGGACCAGATATTGGTAGGCCCTTTTCCGGGTGTTGAGATAACCAAAGAAATAGTGCTTCACTTACTTTTTCGTACTCACATTTGTTCAATGTTTTTCTCTGCTCTGGTAGAGCACCAATTTTCAATATCTTCCCTCTGCTTTTTTCAGTCTCCCACTGTAACACACCCAACACCATAATTTGAAGCCACATTTTGAAGAATTTCCCCTTTGTTCAGTGTTTTTAATGCACTCAACTTGTCTTCCCTAGAAACAACCACTTTCTTCAATTTACTCGCTATACTCACAGAGGATATGAAAATTATAACATCCGCACCCAACCAATACTACAGTGAACAATTACTGAAGACTCACTGCACCTGTCCTTGAGAAAAAAACTGTCCTACCGCCAGCGGTCAGGCCACTGCTTGTCCCATGGACCCACCCTCCACACCGGGTGTGCTTGAATTTAGTCTCCACCAAAAGTTAAAATTAAGTCTACCAATGTCGGATAACACGGAATGTCGGATAAGCGAGGGACGGATGAGCGAGACTCTACTGTACAAAATATTAGAAATGGATTTCCATCAAGTTGGGTCGATTTCCAATCAGCTTGGTCTTGTACTGTATATATTATGGAAGAGTAAACTCACCATTTCTGTTCCCTATAAACCGTCAGTCCATTCCGGGAACATAAAATGCTATTGACCTTTAAAACCTATATTTGGACAGGTGGCTGCTAAATATAAAGTTTGATTCAAATATCTTAATTGGTTTTAAAGTTGTAAGAAATACGCTTAACACACACCCGCTCGTGAGTTAAGTCTGGTGGAACTTGTACCGAAAAACAACAGTCCGTTAATGACATCTCCCTTATTAATCCTGGTACCAAAATTATGCAAATGAGAAAAAAAGTTTAGAAATTAATTTCCATTAAGACAGGTAGATTTCCATTAAGTTTGGTTGTGTATATTTTATGGAAGTGCAAAATCGCGGTTCTGTTTCGTATAAACCCCCAGTCAGTTCAGGGATTTAGAAACAATATTTGCCCTGAAATGAAATGACGAATGGCTTTTAGTGCCGGGAGTGTCCGAGGACATGTTCGGCTCTCCAGCTGCAGGTCCTTCAATTAGACGCACTTAGGCGACCTGCACGTCTTGATGAGGATGAAATGATGATGAAGATGACACATACACCCAGCCCCCATGCCAGAGAAATTAACCAATGATGGTTAAAATTCCCGAGCCGCCCGGGAATCGAACCCGGGACCGCTGCGACCAAAGGCCAGCATGCTAACCATTTAGCCATGGAGCCGGACAATATTTGCCCTAAAACCTGCCCAAGGACAGGTGGATTCTAAATATGAAGTATGGTGAACAGACAAACTGACAGACACACAGACACCAAAGCTAAAAATATGGAGATGGCCATTATTACGCCTGAAACGGATAACTGTATAGAAATATCGCCAAAATAGTCAATGTACGGACACACTCTATAAGTGCAGACCTTTATTTCGAGAGTTACTGGTTTGAAATTGTATGACATATCTACAAACGGACTTCACCATCAGATGCCTCTTTCAGTGTTCTACATGGCTGGTCCCATGACACCTTCTCGTATCTCTTATATTTATGGGATAGATTGAGTTAGTCATTGAATGGGGTGGAATTTTGTACAGTTTTCACATACTACTTTATATTTTTTATATTCAGAAAGGGAAGGGCAGAGTCTGGGCTAGGGCTATTTATCAGGAATACCATTGCACGCAACATAGTTTCTGTTAGGCACGTAAATGAGCGAATGATGTGGGTAGATTTGTCAGTTGGAGGAATTAGGACTAGAATTGTGTCCGTGTATTCACCATGTGAGGGTGCAGATGAGGATGAAGTTGACAAGTTTTATGAAGCATTGAGTGACATCATAGTCAGGGTCAACAGCAAGGATAGAATAGTGCTAATGGGCGATTTCAATGCGAGAGTTGGGAATAGAACTGAAAGATACAAAAGGGTGATTGGTAAATGTGGGGAAGATATGGAAGCTAATGGGAATGGGAAGCGTTTGCTGGACTTCTGTGCTAGTATGGGTTTAGCTGTTAGGAATGCATTCTTCAAGCATAAGGCTATTCACCGCTACACATGGGAGGCTAGGGGTACCAGATCCATAATAGACTATATCTTAACAGACTTCAAATTCAGGAAATCTGTTAGGAATGTACGAGTTTTCCGGGGATTTTTCGATGATACAGACCACTATCTGATCTGTAGCGAACTAAGTATCTCTAGGTCTAGGGTAGAGAAAGTGAAATCTGTCTGCAAACGAATAAGGGTAGAAAATCTCCAAGACGAGGAAATTAGACAGAAGTACGTGGATATGGTTAGTGAGAAGTTTCAAACAGTAGACAGTAAGCAGGTTCAGGATATAGAAAGTGAATGGGTGGCATACAGGGATGCTGTAGTAGAAACAGCAATGGAATGCCTAGGAACAGCTGTGTGTAAAGATGGGAGAAGGCGAACATCATGGAATGATGAAGTGAGAGCAGCTTGTAAACGTAAAAAGAAGGCTTATCAGAAATGGCTCCAAACAAGGGCCGAGGCAGACAGGGATTTGTACGTAGATGAAAGAAACAGAGCGAAACAAATAGTTGTTGAATCTTAAAAGAAGTCATGGGAAGATTTTGGTAACAACCTGGAAGAACTAGGTAAAGCAGCAGGGAAACCTTTCTGGACAGTATAATAAAGAATCTTAGGAAGGGAGGTAGAAAGGAAATGAATAGTGTTTTGAGGAAATCATCCTGGTGGTGTTGTGAACAGCCAAGCTCGTGGGGAGGAGGAAAATGATGTTGGTGAAATTATGCTTGAGGAAGTGGAAAGGATGGTAAATAAACTTCATTGTCATAAGGCAGCAGGAATAGATGAAATTAGACCTGAAATGGTGAAGTATAGTAGGAAGTCAGGGATGAAATGGCTTCATAGAGTAGTAAAATTAGCGTGGAGTGTTCGTAAGGTACCTTCAGATTGGACAAAAGCAGTAATTGCACCTATCTCTAAGCAAGGGAACAGGAAGGATTGCAACAACTATCGAGGTATCTCATTGATTAGTATACCAGGCAAAGTATTCACTAGCATCTTGGAAGGGAGGGTGCGGTCAGTCGTTGAGAGGAAGTTGGATGAAATCCAGTGTGGTTTCAGACCACAGAGACGCTGTCAGGATAAGGTTTCAGTATGCGCCAGGTAATTGAAAAATGCTACGAGAGGAACAGGCAGTTGTGTTTATGTTTCGTAGATCTAGAGAAAGCATATGAGAGGGTACCGAGGGAAAAGATGTTCGCCATACTGGGGGACTATGGAATTAAAGGTAGATTATTAAAATAAATCAAAGGCATTTATGTTGACAATTGGGCTTCAGTGAGAATTGATGGTTAGAATGAGTTCTTGGTTCAGGGTTCTTACAGGGGTTAGACAGGGCTGTAATCTTTCACCCGTGCTGTTCGTAGTTTACATGGATCTGCTGAAAGGTATAAAATGGGAGGGAGGGATTCAGTTAGGTGGAAATGTAGTAAGCAGTTTGGCCTATGCTGACGACATGGTCTTAATGGCAGACTGTGCTGAAAGCTTGCAGTCTAATATCTTGGAACTTGAAAATAGGTGCAGTGATGAGTATGGTATGAAAATCAGCCGTTGCAAGACTAAATTGATGTCAGTAGGTAAGAAATTCAACAGAATTGAATGTTGGATTGGTGATACAAAGCTAGAACAGGTCGATAATTTCAAGTATTTAGGTTATGTGTTCTCCCAGGATGCTAATATAGTAAGTGAGATTGAATCAAGGTGTAGTAAAGCTAATGCAGTGAGCTTGCAGTTGTGATCAGCAGTATTCTGTAAGAAGGAAGTGAGCTCCCAAACGAAACTATCTTTAAATCGGTCTGTTTTCAGACCAACCTTGCTTTATGGGAGCGGAAGCTGGGTGGACTCAAGATATCTTATTCATAAGTTAGAAGTAACAGACATGAAAGTAGCAAGAATGATTGCTGGTACAAACAGGTGGGAACAATGGCAGGAGGGTGCTCGGAATGAGGAGATAAAGGCTAATTTAGGAATGAACTCAATGGATGAAGCTGTACGCTTAAAGCGGCTTCAGTGGTGGGGTCATGTGAGTCGAATGGAGGAGGATAGATTACCTAGGAGAATAATGGACTCTGCTGTGGAGGGTAAGAGAAGTAGAGGGAGACCAAGACGACGATGGTTAGACTCGGTTTCTAACGATTTGAAGATGAGAGGTATAGAACTAAATGAGGCCACAACACTAGTTACAAATCGAGGATTGTGGCGATGTTTAGTAATTTCTCAGAGGCTTGCAGACTGAACGCTGAAAGGCATAACGATCTATAATGATAATGTATGTATGTATGTATGTATGTAATGTATTTTTGTTGCCACACACTTTCACCACATCACCCTCCATACTTCCCTTCCTTCCACTCCTCCTCCCCTACCACTCCTCCCCTCCCCCCTCCTAATCCAACAATGGCTGCTCCCCAGACCTAAACTATACAACACGCTCTGTTTCTTCTTCATCTCGCGACATAGCTTTTCCGCCTCATGTCCCGCAATAAACATCACAGAAACCTGCCCCCCCCCCCCTACACGTAATGCTGCAACAATACACCACAAATACTGGCACAGTCAACCTCCAAACTCTCAAAAACGTATTCCTGAATACCAATTTTATATTCTTGTTGAGCTGAATACCGAACCTGTGAAGATTACAAGATTATTTTGTGCATCTACAGAATGGTGGTTATTGAAGCTATGTAATATAGAGAGAGACTTTCATAGGTGGTTAAATGAAGAAGTTATATCATGTTCAAGATCATCCTTTCACATCTCTACACAGTATTTAAAATACAACTCTTCTCAGAAGAATTCTTAAGGTTTCACCTTACTCTTTCCTGCCTGCTGGCTCTTTAGAAATGTGTGCGCGTGCGTTTTTGTATTCATGTATCATTCAAGGCAAATATTTTCGCACTGCAAGTTGTGTGGTTAAGCTCATTTTTTAATATGCATAACGATGCATTTGTTTCTACATTCGGCCCTGTTTTCATCTCCTCGTAAGATGTGTATTGTTTAATGTAACACCTTGTGTAAAAATTGGGTTAAATGAAGGAGTTATATCATGTTCATAATCATGCTTTCACATCTCTGCACAATATTTAAAATGATATTTACCGTTGGTCTTTATAGCTATTGTTGAAAGTGAAGGAGAATTTCCTGTTGTATATGTTTATCAGGAACTCAAGGGAGACTTCATTAGCTAGTCGGAACATAGAAAAAATGATGAACTCTTCTCAGAAGAACTCTTAAGGTTTCACTTTACTTTTTCCTGCCTGCTGGCTCTTCGGAATTGTATGCGCGTGTGTTTTGTATTCAGGAATCATTCAAGACGAATATTTTCACACTGCAAGATTTGTGGTTAAGACTATTTTTAATATGTATAACTTTCCCTGTTTTTATCTCCTTGTAAGATGTATATTGTTTAATTTCCTGTTGTGTATGTTTATCAGGAACTCAAAACGAGACTTCATTAGTTAGTCGGAACATTGAAAGTATGATGAACTCTTCTCAGAAGAACTCTTAAGGTTTCACCTTACTTTTTCCTGCCTGCTGGCTCTTTAGAAGTGTGTGCGCGTGCGTCTTTTATTCAAGAATCTTTCAAATTCAAATATTTTCGCACTGCAAGTTATGTGCTTAAGCTTATTTTTAATATGTACAACTTTTGCTCTCTCAACGGTGCATGTGTTTCTACATTCGTCCCTGTTTTTATCTCCTCGTGAGATATATTATTTAATGTAACACCTTGTGTAAAAAATGGGTCAAATGAAAGGAGTTACATCACGTTCAAGATCATGCTTTCACGTCTTTGAAAAATGAAATTTACCGTTGGTCTTTATAGCTATTGTTGAGAGTGAAGGAGAATTTCCTGTTGTGTATGTTTATCAGGAACTCAAGGGAGACTTCATTATTTAATCGGAACATAGAAAAATGATGAACTCTTCTCAGAAGATCCCTTAAGGTTTCACTTTACTTTGTCCTGCCTGCTGGCTCTTCAGAAATGTGTGCGCGTGTGTTTTATACTCAGGAATCATTCAAGAAGAATATTTTCGCACTGCAAGATGTGTGGTTAAGGTTATTTTTTAACATGTATAACTTTTGCTTTCTCAACGATTCATTTGTTTCTATATTCATCCATGTTTTTATCTCCTTGCAAGATTTGTATTGTTTAATGTAACACCTTGTGTAATATGAATGCCTACACACTGGCCTATTTTCCCATTTTTTGGCTGATGATGACGCCAACACAGCGTCGAAACTAGTCCCAAGTGCAAATACATGTTATAAATAAACCTATAACATATTTGTATTGAAAAGGTGGAACCTTTCTAGTTTTTCCTATCTGTCATGAAGGGTGTTGCTCATAGGGTTAGTTGTGCTACAATAGCACTGTCTGGCCCAGTGAGGAAAGCAATGGCAAACTACCTCACCCCTCATCTTGCCTAGTACGCCTCATTTTGGTACTGCCATTGGTTTTTGTGGTTTCCCTACAACTGCATAGTCCTTGGTGATGCTATTTGAGGATCCAACCAGCCTCTGGGCTGATGACCTAACAGACAGACACAGGTCAGCTAGTCTCTCCATTTTTATTTGTTTTCTTGTGTGCTGGCCATTTTCCGATGATGTCACGGTATTTTCTTTCTCTGGCTAGTTGAGCGTTGAAGTAGCCTATTCATAATTTTACATGGTGTTTGGGGATGTTATCTATTGTCTGGTTCAATAGGTCCCAAAATTCTTCTGTTTCCTCATCGTCTTTTGAGGAGTTGTTGTTATCATTAGTAGGAGCATGAGCATTTATTATAGTATTGATTTTATTAGATGCCTTTAAGGTGAGCGTTGAGATTCGTGGAGACTTTGATTTGAATTCTTGAACTGAGTGTATTATTTTAAGGCTGACCAAAAATCCTGTTCCAAATTGTGGGACATAAAACAATGTTTATTGTAACTAAACACTCTCAATGCGGATTACAGGATTTAGTTACTTGCAATAAGTGGTATGTTCCGAGCTGTCAGTGGAGAGGTGGCGTGGAAAGACATCAGTGGACGAATAAGTTTGAGTGGTGTCTTTAAAAGTAGGAAAGATCACAATATGAAGATAAAGTTGAAATTCAAGAGGACAAATTGAGGCAAATACTTGTTTATAGGAAGGTAAGTTGGGGATCGGAATAACTTATCAAGGGAGATGTTCAGTGAATTTCCAATATCTTTGAAATCATTCAAGAAAAGCCTAGGAAAACAACAGATAGGGAATCTGCCACCTGGGCAACCGCCCTAAATGCAGATCAGTAGTGATTGATTCCCAGTACACACGTTAGACAGTCCATGTTGATACATCAACAAATTGGGCAACTTCATTCACTGTTTGGTCGTCAGCACATCCAAATACAATAGCCCTGTTTTACCAGTCTTTCATGTCCTTTTGTCTACCCATCTTGATGCATGGCGCATGCATACTACCAACTCGTGCGCGCACGCGCACTCACACACACTCATCACTTCACTGACGTGGTCATATGGCAGCGGTGTAGAATTACATGACCGCCTGGTACCAGTGCACCACCTTGTACATGCTTCAAAGCGACCAGTATGCTCTTTCAAGGGGGTGACTAATTTTGTTGTCTGGTGTGATTATTGTACTAGGCTCCCTGTTAAAGAAATACAAGATGATTAATGACAACAGCATTAATGCTATCCCTTAAACCCTGCGTGGTAGCCGTCGTCATTAAGGCATCAAGTCTATACGGTCTGATGCCTTGATTAGCCGGTTTGAGTCACATTGGTCGAAAATAAATTCACCATCAGAATGCCGGCTGGCAGGGTAGGTGAGGTGATGGTATACAATTTCTAATCACTATATTATGTGCCAAAAGCCTGGATTCAATTGCAAACCTCTCCACAGTGTTCATATGTAAACAGGGCATATGGCTCTGTAGATGGTGATTTATCTGTCGGATGGAGTCTCTAAGCCTTCAGCAAACCCCTTGATGCTATTCAACAACAAAAGGCTAAGTGCTGGCACTGGGTTTCACCCTCTCCCTTGCTCCTATCATATATCATGTTATTCATTTCATGTTGTTAACTCCTCTGATGAGGTCGATAACAGGAAAGGCATCCAGTCGTAAAAACTTACTACAAAGATTCATCTCACTTCATTCAGTGCATTCTTTCAAGCTCCCCTTATTAAATATTTCCAACATTCAGCTCTTTAGCTATGCAATGAAATCACCAAAATTTCTTCTACAAGAGAGATTGACCAGATGTATCCATGATGGTAAATAATGCATGAGTAGATTACAAAATAATTCTACAAATTTTGTAGCTATCATGGTCTGACTTTTTACTTAATTGGCATGTAGTTCTTGACTAAGTTCA
The DNA here is from genome assembly GCF_040414725.1 of Anabrus simplex. Taxonomy (NCBI): domain Eukaryota; kingdom Metazoa; phylum Arthropoda; class Insecta; order Orthoptera; family Tettigoniidae; genus Anabrus; species Anabrus simplex. The sequence continues at coordinate 106,611,247 of NC_090267.1, read as the reverse complement.
GTGTGACCTGTTATTTCATGTCTCACCATGTGAGGTGTAGAAACCTTGTGCATAGTGGCTTCTTTGAATTTTTTTTAGCCACTCCCATCTTTCAGGTGGTTCACTTATGTTACATTCATTCTGTGTGTTGCTTAGAATATCAATGTCCATGTTATTTTGGCTTTCACTATCAGCTCAGTTCAAGCCAGTTGACAGGACAACAGGAAGAAGTAGAAAGTTTTGTTGGTTTGCCAGGATTTACAGATCAGTGATAGTGAAACATGCATGTTGTGCCAGGAGAGCAAGTGATTGAAGGAGTGTCTGTGTAGGTGTGTCAGATGCTTCCGTGTCTGCAAAGCTATGACTGCTTACTTCTTAACTGTTAAATGTAACAAGTAAATAATGTTGAATTGTCTGTTATGAAGTTTGATTTAAAACAAAACTCTCACAGCTTCTAATAATGTAAAGATAATCATAAGACCTCGAGTGTTACAGGCAATCTAAATCACAGGAATCTCAATTTTCATTCATTCATGCCATTTTCTTAATCATTTTACCAGCTGTTTCCTCCATCATTTAGTACTGACACCTGAACTGGTGTGTAAGAATGCTTGATGCATATTATACAGGACCTCTGATGGCTAAAATTTTGACCTTGGAAGGAACGGGTACGTAAATGCTGCATGCGTGCTTCGAACAGCTACTATTCCATAGAACATGTTAATGATATTCTTGGTAGAAGATTTCTTGCAGTGGTAACAAGGACTCACGTTAAATAGGAGAGAATATTTGAAGCTGTTGGACAAGCTAATTGACATAATACTTAACTCATTCTGTTGACCTGAAACTGGATATTATACCATGTACAAATAACTAGAATTATGCTTCAGTCTCTTTTGAGAACATGCAGAATAAGTCTCTTCTCATCCATTTACAAAAGTAGATTAAAGAACGTAAAATATTGAGGGAAATACATTCAACAATACTGTGTCTTATAGCAAGCTTGTTGAGGGTAGCTTTTGTAATAAAGAAGTATAATGATTTGTAAAATGTAATATAGTTCTATCAGTTTTATTTTACATCCTGAATGACAATCTGATGATACCCAATTCTGTTCCAAAAAAAAAAAAAATTCTTGTGGGATTCTTACTTATTTAAGTGACTTTCTTCACTACTGGTATATAGCGTTCACTTATTATGGGCTATGCTACATAGATTTGTGTGTAACGCTTTTGTGAATGAGAAAGTACCTACTTAAGTAGTCTATATAATTTTGCAGGTATACAAAATATATCTGGAATATACACAGATTTAACCGTGGTGGAAGAAGGAGAACATAATGCAGATTAGTACAAGTAAGGAAGACCTTTCTTAAGAAAACAAATTACTCCCTTCAAATATAGATATGCATATTCACAAGACGTTTTTGAAGACTTTAGAAAGCCCAACTAAATCCAATTATAATCCAGGACAAGAGGAAATGACAAATTCAAACTAGGGAATACTGATCCAAAATGAAATGCGACAAAGAAGAAGCGAAAGAGCATAGTTTTCAGTTACAAGATATTAGAAACATTACCAACTTGGCAAATTATCAAAGAAAAAATACAGAGCTATTAATCCAGACCTCCAGTGACTGATATAAAGAAAAGTATTCATAATATAGGCCGGCCCCATGGTGTAGGGGTAGCGGGTTTGCCTCTTACCCGGAGGCCCCGGGTTCGATTCCCGGCCAGGTCAGGTATTTTTACCTGGGCCTGAGGGCTGCCTCGAGGTCCACTCAGCATGATTAGAATTGAGGAGCTATCTGGCGGTGAGATGGCGGCCCCGATCTAAAAAGCCAAGAATAACGACCGAGAGGATTCGTCGTGCTGACCACACGACACCTCGTAACCTGCAGTCCTTCGGGCTGAGCAGCGGTCGATTCGTAGGCCAAGGCCCTTCCAGGGTTGTATGATTCATATCATCATCGTTGCTGTTACTTCTACTACTATTGCTGCTGCTGGTAAGATCTAGATGCATTGAATATCTCAAGTACGGAACTCTATGCTTGCAAAAAATCATTGATAGTAGAAATACAAAATAAAAGTAATTGGGCTGAATTGCAATTACGTGAGATATATTTTACTCAATTACAATCACAAACTACGTTTTCAACAAGCAATATTACTATACAGAACACAGATATTTTGGAAAATACAGAACTACATACCTGCCAACCCTTCCGATTTACCCGGAAACTTTCCGGTTTTTAACTCGTCGTCCGATTTTCCGATTTATTTTTACTTCTTCCTATTCTTGACCAATATAACCTCTAGTACGGCCAATACTCTTCCCCTAGGGTCAAGGCTAAATTCTTATGTGCTTTTGTAATTTATGAAACCTCATTTTCAAGCGTATTTATTTGATGCTTTATTTCGTGAGTGTTTCGTCCTTCGCCTTCGTGTATCGGGCCAATCGTCCTGCAAGCAAGACAGGCTAGCGCGCGGTAGCGACTCAGTTAATCGGGACGAAAGAATGAGTTTGTTATTGTATTGTTCGCGCGCTGTTAACATCGTTTCTGTGCGTAGTCTCGTCGGAGTTGTAGGCCACGTGTTTTTTCTTGCATTTCTATGCCCCCCCCCCCCTTTCTGTCAAAATCGTATGTTAATAATGCATAATGTTAATGAGTTGTAAATGCATAATGCTAATGAGTTGAATGTTTTTAAGGGGGTTGTGTCGGTGACGGTTTCTGGTATTTTCTTTTCTCGTTATGGTAAAAAAAAGTATAACAAACGTTATCTCCCAAGTGTTCAGAAATACCTATACATTTCCGTTAATTTTACCGTCTGATAAAGGAAACTACCGTATTTTCTCGCGTAATTAATACCCTTGCATAATTTACGCATCCCAAAATTTTTGGGACCAAAGTGGAGAAAAAGAAATGTCGACGTAGGCCTATTTGATGCACCCACAACTTCGAACATCCCCATCACGCAGCTCCGGGTGGGTTTCGAAATAAAGATATAAACTACTCAAGTAGCAGGCTTCCTATTGCGAAAGCGGGCATTCCAAATACAGGGCAATATGCTGTTAATAGTCGGCAGGAAATCCCACTGCACTAGTTTTACAAGTGTTTCGGGTACGGGACATTGTGTGATCTCAAAAATGTTTCGGTCCACAGTATTCGAGTAATACTGCATCATACAGACTCGCGGTGATCTGTTACGCAGAAACATAGGGGAATAGGACAACGGGCAGCAAGTATTCAGTGTCCAAATGAAACGTGCGCTACCGCTGTAACAGAAGTGCACTTCAAGCGGCCAACAAGTCTCGCTCGCAAAGCATTTCGCGGACCAAAAAGCGGCTAGTTTCCGCAAGTAGAGGAAGATCTGCTTAAATATATGATTTTGTTACGCAACGCTGGATAAGCCGTTTCTCGCGAATTGCTGTATTTTAAAGAATGAGCCGCTGCACATGGAATCAGTGTCTCGGATTTGAAGGTTAGCCAAGGCTTGATTAATTTTATGGAGAGAAATGGACTTTCTCTTCGATGAAAAACAACATTATGCCAAAAAATGACGAATGATTTCAACCATTTTCATCGTTTTGTGATTGAGAAGCGTAAAGTGAATGAATATTTGATCTCCCTTATAGGAACCACAGGTCAGACGCCAATCAGTTTCGATATGCCACAAAGTCGAACAATCGATAAGAAAGGAAGATAGTGTTATCGTACGCGCTACCGGAAGCAAAACACAACGATGTATTGCAGTTCTTGCTGTAACAGCTGATGGCAGAAAGCTTGCACCTTACATTGCTCCAAACCGAAAAACAATGCCAAAAGCAAAATTTTCGCGAGTGATCCACGTTCGTATTCAAGAAAAAGGGTGGATGGACGCGTCACTTGTACAAGATTGGATACGAACGGTTTAGGGCACTGTAGCAGGGTCCGTCCTTCGATGCCCGGCTCTTCTTGTGTTGGATAGTTTTCTTTTTATGCCGGTATGTCATTGTTATGACATTACATGAATTGTACTTTTAATAGTTGATGTTTATTTCAGTTCAGGTCGTATTGTCAGCTCGTGATGGGAAGAATATTTTCCAGTGTCGGTACTTCAAACCCACGTGTCTAACTTACCTGATGTACCCTATTTGACTTTATAGAAAAAATCTCCCGCTGGAATTTTACGCCAAATGACGATAACCGCAAATGAGTTGAACCAGTTTTGTTTATATTACATTTGATGTATTTTTTACATGTACATGAATTGTAAATAATTTATTAATATCTGAATTCCTTCAGTAATTTACGCATCCAAAGTTATCGCCTGTATTTTCCTCAAACAGTGCGTTAATTACGCAAGAAAATACAGTATTGTGCATTTTGTTGCGTGTATCGGTGTGACAAATATATTGAGTAATTTTATGAAGAGAAATGTATGTGTCATAAATGAGAATGATTTGGTACATTTTCTTGTAACCATTTTTGTTTTCTTAGCTTAAGATTTTAAATTTAATGGTCAATTCGCATTGTAACTGTAGATATGTATGCCTTTTATCCTGACCTTTTTCACCTAGACCATGGTGGAATATATGTGATGAAATCCAAGAATTAAAAAAATCTTCCTATTTTGGGGTTCTAAAAGTTGGCAGGTATGATTGAACACAAGTATTTTGGAAATCACCGACATTATTTTTTTTGCTTGGCACTGGAATGATGCGTAACTCTTCAAGGAGGCATATTACTTCATTTCTTGTGTTTTTTGTTCCTTTTTTTTTAGCATGGACACATTACGTGGCTATCATCATTCAGTGAGACTAATCATGAAACCTTTAGAATTTTCAAAAATTGTTCTTAACCGAAGTGTGCATTCCACACCCATTTTGAGGGCCAACTAATTCAAAATATTTATTCAGATAGGGTAACGGGCATTCCTTAACTCCTTCACCATCACGTGTTTATGCTGGTTCCATTATGTACTGTGAGCGAACTGGGTAAGTCGTGGTACACGATTATCTAATGATCAGCCAATTACAACAAGAAGATGCGAGTAAATGAACGAGTGCGCATTGTATCTTTGGCTTTGTACCCTTGACGTGACGTCTTACGAATGATGGGGCTACAGTGTATCCAAACCTCGATGTGATGTATATCAAATACTTTGTGTATATCCTTTACTAACATGTAACCATTACTAGTATATCCTTTACCAATACGTAATGATTACAATTATATTTCAAGAAGTAAATGGTGAGTAAAAATTACATGTTGGTGAAAAGTAATTATTAGAAGTAAAATTTTTCTAAAAATATATTTATTACGAGTACTTCGCAAGTCTGCCGAAAATCTAACGTGATATTGTAGATATTTTCTGCACGTTCCTTCTGCTGCATATAACTAAATAGAGCTATAAATGCCAGAACAGTCAAATCTAGTTGTGAACCGTGGTAGTAAAGAGAGTAGAGTGAGCTCCTCAGATTTGTGTTGTTTTATTGTTCCTACTCATTTTGTGAAAATTGTGTACAGTGTGTTGAACTAGTTCCAGAATTGGCCGTATTTGCTATACGCCTACCACTTGTACATAATATACATCGGTCTGCTAGTGTCATTGTAAATTACATACAGTCTGGGAATTCATCACACAATCAGAAATATTATTGTTACAGTAAATACTATTGTATCAACATTCGTAATATAAATTGCTTTATTCCTTCAGCAAACTTCTTCCATTCTTACCAATTTTTTTGTACGTACGTCAGAATTGCAGTAGGGCTAAATTTATTTAGCTGTAGAATTGAAGTTTAAGACTATTTCTGTGCGTGACACAGCTGTAACAGTTTCATAACCAATGTGCCATTGTAGCATGTAGCAATTAATGGAAAGGACTTGTCTCCACTTTCTCGCATGCACAAGGGTATTTCTGTGTTTCGTGCTTGCTACATGAAAGTTAACAGTTATATTGAACAAGAAAGCAGAATTTAAGGACGGTTTTGATGACTTCGATGCCATTAATGATTATGAATTCTTTGATGATTCCAGCGACGATATCCTGTGATGGGAATAAAAAGTAAGTGGGCTTATTTTTTGGGGACCTGAGAGACGTCTTACTTAGTTACAGTTACATACAACCTTTTTCAACAAGTAATCTGTAAATTTACAGTTATTTCGCTGAATGCCTGTCTTAAAGAAATCAACGTGTTTTTTTTTTCCACATGATACCAAAGTTTGCAAGGAAAAACTCACTTGATTTTGTTCGTGTGAGGTTTTTAAAATTATATCATTTAGCATAGAGACATTAAATGGCTATCATCACTAAGTAATCCGCCTCCGTAGCTTATCGTTTAGTGCTATTTAGCTGTCGTCCTCGGGGGCTGGGGTCGATTCCCGGCACTCTCAGATATTTAAGAATGGCAGGAGCGAGCGAGGTGGCCGTGCGGGTAGGGTCGCGTAGCTGAGAGTTTTAATTCGGGAGATTGTTGGTTCGAATCCCTGAAGATGGTTTTGCATTATTTCCCATTTTCACACTATGCAAATGTTGGTTCAAACCCAACAGAGGTAGTCGAATTTTTTAGGGCGAGAAATAGTCCACTCGGCACTCCATGCTGTACGGTGTTGGCAATGGAAAGATCTCTGGTAACTTACTTGGTGTGTACCCGATAAAGGGAATTGGAACTCAGCCTTAAACCGTCCTCCAGAGATCCGTATCTCTCCCATCTGGTAGATCAAAACGGAGCGTCGAAACTGACAAGCGGGCACCCCTAGATGACGTTAAATTAAAATGCCTGCAAGCGGCAGCTATTATTATTATTATTATTATTATTATTATTATTATTATACCTGCAAGTTAATTTTGAAGGTAACTGTATCTCTATTAATTGAATGGATGATAAATTATTAGATCCTCCCCGCCCCCTGAAATGTGCTCTGTCAAGATAACATTGACAGCGTCATACAAGATGTTCAGACCATAATGCGTCACTATTACAGCAGACAGCCGCTGTTTAAAATAGGTTCGCTGGTTGCATTGTCTCAATTCTTTCGCGTTGGCAATACGTTGACCCGTCCTTGGGAGATAAATCACAAGAGAGTGGAACAGAACTTCGGCTCGTTGCATGGTCGGTTGGGTCAGGGTATTGAGTAATACAAAGCTTATGGCGTGGTGGTGGTGGTGGTGGCGGCCCTTAGTTTGAATATTGCACACTTCGGCTGAAAAATCATTCGTGTTCTATCCACTGAGGAAAGCAATGGCAAACTACCTCACTCCTCATCTTGCCTAGTACGCCTCATTTTGGTACTGCCATTGGTTTTTGTGGTTTCCCTATAACTGCATAGCCTTTGGTGATGTTATTTGAGGATCCAACCAGCCTCTGGGCTGATGACCTAACAGACAGACATAGGCGACAAAAACTTGGCGTGATCTATGGATCAGACAGTATATAATTTCTATGCACGGTGTGTTTAATAAACCCTAATGCATATTCGATTAAACTTCGACTGGTAGAGTGGGATAAGAGAGTTCACTGTTTTCTCATAGCAATGCATTGTCTCTCAATTTTTTTGCGTTTACAATATGTAATACTGTAGCGGGACTAAATTACAAAATACAACATTTTCTTGTTGCCATTTATATACATATAAACAGATATGGCTAGAAATAACACTCCTTATCTCACCTTTCTGGAAGAAGCTGTCTGGCTTGCTGCTAATTCTGTTTTAGAAGCGCACTTTGCCGGTCCCTAAAGTATCAGTGAACGATAGTGAATATCTGCAGTATGCAAAAGAAAGCTACAAGTATGTAACTTCATATTAATTTAATTGAAATATAACTACAGTATTTTCGTCACTATTTCACCCCCAAAAACTTATGTGATTTGCACGTGAAATTCTAACTCGACAACTTTTACATAGAGTTATAAAAATGCATCCGAACGTTCCTACCTGCATGTTGGTACCATTATATAGAGCAGTTTATGAATATTCATGCTAATGTCTCAGTACGAGCACTTCTTTGTACTCTTCATAGAAAAGTAACTCTATTTGCAGTGGCGCGTGCTTCACCGCGACCCGTAATAACACATCGCAGGCTGTGTGAAGTGTTGCGGAACAAGAAACAGATTATGCATTATCAAAGATGAACTTTCAGGACTGCTCTTTAGATGTTTTACAGTACCTTAAATTGAGAGTTAATGCTTTCAAATACAAATTTCAAAAGCGATGGAAACAAAGTTATAGGATGAAAGACAGGTTTAAGAAGAAATCTAATTGGCTGGCAAAGGATTTAAATGTTTCTGAAGAAGTGCATAACGCTGCGTTATCTAATCTTCAAACGAGTAGTTCACTTCCATCCTTCATAGTTGGAAGGTTTAGAAAACTCTTCGAAGATAGCGGATTAAGAACTAAACGCAGAAGGTTAGATACTCTAATAGATCATAATTTAATTACACTAAGATAGACGGCAAAATAAGTAATGCTTTGGCTGCCGCTTCTTCTTTGGGAGCTCTATGTTGTTTCAAAGCTTAACTAACTGATGTACACTTTCCTCCCTCGGATATTTTATCTGTTCTATGCTCGTTGTGTTAAATATTTGTGATGACGAGATTTATGTTCTGCTCCTTGCTGCATTTTTATGTCTCGTAATCTGTGCCGCATTTGGGTTTTCTATAGTTAGGACATTCGCCTCCGTGTTCGTCGTCGGTAACAGGATATTACACCAGTCAATACGGGAATTTTAATTAGTGTGTTAACTACGAGTAATTCAGTTTTTCCTGTCGAAACATGTCATATTTTCTGTAAAATCTTGTATGTGTGCGATTTTAAAGCATTAAAAATGGGTCATAATTTTGTGTTGACAGCAGTGAAGTGAAAGTTCGAACCCTAATTTCTTATTGTATATGTTGAGTATTCAACCTGAAGACCGGTTTGATTCTCAACAGCTCCGCCAGCGACTGTTATAAGTATCCTAGGCTTCACTGAAGAGACGAATTAGGGATGTGAGGTGAGGTAGTATCTCACTACTTTCCTCACCGAGCCAGAAGTTGCTGTTACCTCTATCGGTTTACCAAGCCCACTGAAATGCATACACCAACCGACCCTATGAGTGACATTTTCACCCCATTGCTAACAGGGCTAGCTGGCTGTATAAGGAATGACCTCAGTCTCTTTTGTAAGTTGTCAAATGCAAGTTTTAGACTGAAGAAGGTCAGCGAAAGTAACAAATTTGATCTACCTCATATCAGAAGACATAGTGCACTGCAAATACTAAGTCTCGCACCAGCAAGGACACATTTCTTGTTGAAGATAAGAATATTGTGCTTTAAATTACATAGGAATTCGGACAAACTTTGGTATTATCACATTTGAGCTTCACTCATTAATAAAAACACAAAGCAACATGTTAAAGAAATACAATTTTAAAATGCCTGTCGTACGTGTACTTGTTTGCCACGATGTGACTATAGATGTTCACAAATAAATTCAGTATTTGTACAAATATAAGGAATCTGATAGAAAATGCACGCTTGGCATACCACCGAAAATTGCATGGTATGTCCCATTCTGTTTTTCTTTTTCTGTTCTGCGTTTGTTTTTGACAAATTTGACATTTTTCTGTATCATCTTAACCCGGCTGCTGTTAGGTATAAAAGTAAATGTTTTCAGTAGGGCAGCTGTGTGCGTCCCACACCACATCGTCAGCAATTTTTTTGCTGAGTCAGCACCCGCCATCTTGGCGGGGCTAAACCTCAGTGCTACCATCTTTGCGGCACTAAACCTCACGGGAGGGAAATTTGAATCTTAGCGCGAATTTTGAATTTGTAAACAAAACCACGTGCTTTTTGACAGCTGTCATCCGTCATCTTGAAACAACAACGCATCGCTAACCTCATTGCTCCCATCTTGACGGCACTAAACCACATGGCTGCCACCTAAGCTACGTAGTGGCGGGTAATTTGAAATTCCACATGCTTTCTTGACAGCTGTCAACGGCCATCTTTAAACAAGAACGCATCGTGCTGCCCTCTTTGAGGCACTAAACCTCACGGGAGGGTAATTTGAAAAATTATACGTGCTCTTGTTTGTAAACAAAGCCATGTGATTTTGACAGCTGTCATCTTTAACCATGTGCTAACCTCAGTGCTGCCATCTTTACGGCACTGCGGGCAATTTGAAATTCCACGTGCTCTTGTTTGTAAACAAAGCCACGTGCTTTTTGACAGCTGACAGCTGCCATCTTTAATCAACAGAGCACCGTGCTGCTATCTTTACGGCACTAAACCTCATCCTTAAGAACGTGGTGGCGGGCAATTTTAAACATTCCACGTGCTTTTTTGACAGCTGTCATCCGCCATCTTTAAACAACAACGCACCATGCTGCCATCTTTACATCACTAAACCTTATCCTTAGTCATGTAGTGGCGGACAATTTGGAAAATTCAACGTGCTTTTTGACAGCTGTCAGCTGCTATCTTTAACTGCATGCACATGGCTTACTGCTATCTTGACGGAAGTAAAACTATAGCGCGGGACTTGGCACGCCGCAAGCAAGCAAGCTGTCCATTACAACTTACTTACGATCTTACAGCAAGCTGCCCTTCTCAACATACTTAACGAGCTGCCTTTCTCAATATACTATTATCTTAGTTTTTAAACCAAGATGCTGTTAGAGATGCCGGCTATGGGCTGTGGAATGTGCATGCTGTTCGCATGCTCATACGCAATATCTTATTTATCTCACACGAGTAAGTAAGGCTATTAAGTTGTTCTATAAACATAGAACCTCGATGCCAAAACATCTTATTCAATACTTACCGCCACGATTTTTATCTACGTATGCTGCCCCTTATTTACATGATTTTTGGGGCACCCTTCCTCTACACAGTAAGATGTCAATCGATGTAGCTTTATGCAGAACCTGTCAACGTCATTACAAGCATCGAGGGGAAAATGGTGATGATGATTAGGATGGACCAAATCCGAGGATTGAACACTGTACACAGTGTATGGATGAACTTTTTCCAGTACCTGATGACGATGATTCAGAAAAGGAATAACAAGGTAAGAACTGCATTATCTTCTTTGTAAAGCGTAATATACTTAGTTTAATATATTTCTAAATGATTTGTTTAATTTGAATGTTGCAGGAGGCATTTCGGAAGCATGCTACCCCTTCGCACAACGTTAAGAAGCATAGCAACCTCGTCAGCAGCAAAACGAACACTGTTGTAGCACATTGTAAATAAATATTTCATTGCATTCAGAACGTTATACTTACTGCATTCCTTACACCTATTCTAAAGGCTTGAAAAAACGAACAAGTCTATACATGAACTATGATGACGTCATCGCTGCACACTCTTGTCTTCGCGATGCACGTTGAAACTTGTTCGATAGAGATATATCTTAACAGAGGAGGAAAAGGAGAAGGCCATAACAGCCTATGTATAGCTGCCATCTTGTGCAGTAGCCTCTAAGCTAGCTTTCTCCATAAGACTCTGTATAGCCGCCAGCTTGTGCAATCACCCATAGCTGGCATCTCTAACAGCATCTTGGCTTAAAAACTAATAAAGGGCAGCTTGCTGTAAGCTGTCAAAAAAGCACGTGGAATTTTTCAAATTGCCCGCCACCACGTTCCTAAGGATGTGGTTTATTGCCGAAAAGATAGCACCACGGTGCTCTGTTGATTAAAGATGTCAGCTGTCAAACAGCACGTGGAATTTCAAATTGCCCGCAGTGCCGTAAAGATGGCAGCACAGTGCTCTGTTGATTAGATGGCAGCTGTGAGCTTTCAAAAAGCACGTGGCTTTGTTTACAAACAAGAGCACGTGGAATTTTAAATTGCCCGCACTGCTGTAAAGATGGCAGCAAGATGCTCTGTTGATTAAAGATGGCCGCTGACAGCTGTCAAAAAACGCATGCAATTTATATTTGCCCGCCACCACATGCCAAAGGTAGTAGCTATGAAGTTTAGTAGCGTAAAGATGGCAGCACTGAGGTTATCGATGCGTTCTTGTTTAAAGATGACAGCTGTCAAAAGCACATGGCCTTGTTTACAAACAAGAGCACGTATAATTTTTCAAATTGCCTGCGTGTGAGGTTTAGTGCCGTAAAGAGGGCAGCATGATGCGTTCTTGTTTAAAGATGGCCGTTGACAGCTGTCAAAAAGCATGAGGAATTTCAAATTAACCGCCACTACGTAGCTAAGGTGGCAGCCATGAGGTTTAATGCCGTCAAGATGGGAGCACTGAGGTTAGCGATGCGTTGTTGTTTAAAGATGGCGGATGACGGCTCTCAAAAAGCACGTGGCTTTGTTTACAAATTCAAATTTCGCGCTAAGATTCAAATTTCCCACCCGTGAGGTTTATTGCCGTAAAGATAGCAGCACTAAGGTTAGCGATGCAAGATGGCCGCTTGACAGCTGTCAAAAGCACGTGGCTTTGTTTACAAATTCAAATATGGCGCTAAGTTTCAAATTTTCCGCCCGTGAGGTTTAGTGCCGTAAAGATGGTAGCGCTGAGGTTTAGCCCCGTCAAGATGACGGCACTGAGGTTAGCAATGCGTTGTTGTTTAAAGATGGCGGATGACAGCTGTCAGAAAGCACGTGGCTTTGTTTACAAACAGAAGCACGTGGTGATGACGTCACGGTCACGTGGTCATGACGTCACGGTATCAATGACCTCGGGTGCTGTCTCTGCAAAAAAAAAAATGCTGACGAGGTGGTGTGGTACGCTCACAGCTTCCCTTCTGTTCTTAAAAAAGGGGCCGATTTGGAATACTCGGTTTATAAAGCGTTAGAGCGCATTGGCTTGAGTTAGTATTTTTACTTTTTGAGGGAGCATTGTTACACATTTAAATTGAAATATTACTGTTTTAATTGTCTCTTTCTTTAGTGTTTGAAAATGTTTAGCTTCATTGTTTATCAAAGTATAATAACTGCCTGCTTTTCACTCTTACGAGCGAGTTAGGAATCCCGGTATCTCCGTTTTCTTTACGAAGATTTAAAACAGTATTTTTCCCGGAGGTTCAATTGTAGACTAAACATTTTCGTGTTGCGTGGTCCTTTAAAAACTCCTCAATTTGTTAAGATAGCATTGCGTCATTGCCGTTATTTTAACGTAAATTCCCTGCTCTCTCTCTCTCTTCCCATATACAGTGGATAAAGTAAATATTTATACACATGGTTTTGAAAATATACTTACTCTGCAGTAATGTTGTTAACGATTTCTTTTTTCGTTTTGTGTACACCAATGTTTGGCGTGATAAATTACGACATAATTGCGATGTACGCATAATACTTTTCTTTGCAGGCAGCAATGGTAATGTACTGCTAGAAAAATAAGTTTTCATACACTCACATTGCATTCAGGTATATAAATAGTTTCTATTATTTTTCTGTTAGTCCAGCAAACGTGTACAGAACACGTCAGTGTTTACAAACCACAATGAAGTGCAAATTGGCGTCGACACAGTGAGATGACCAACGGTGTGGCAAGAAGGGACCGGTTACGGATAATTGCTGCTGAGCTGACTTTATCTTCTGCGACAGTACAGTATCAGTAAGTACTGTAATTAGCTCAGAAGGACGGGATCTGTTGAAAATAAGCCCGTATCTCGTCGACCTAGTGCTCTAATAGACGGGGAATCACGGTCCACAAGTCCACAGAAACTCGCGAGATGGTGTGGTACACTGGCCGAAGTCATCGTGACATAACGGACAAAGAAGTGACACTGCCGACTGTAAGAATCTACATTCATAAAACTATCTACGAAGCCCGACCAGCAATAAAGAAGCCGTTCATTAGCGAGCACGAGGTAAAAGAGACTTAGAATTTGCGCGTTCGTATCTCAACACCCGACTGGAATTCTAGGTGATTTTGTGATGAAAGAAACGTACAGCATGATTGGATTAGACGCGCGAGGGTTTATATGCCGTAAGCCAAACGAAGAACCTAACTCCAAGAACGTAGTGCCAACCGTCAAACATGGGGTGATCACATGTCATTGCGTGGGGGTATATGAACCACGGTTGTGTGGGAGAATTGGTTCTATGGAGGGTAGATGGCAGGGGGTAGGCGAGCTTAATCCACGATAATTATTAAAGCGGTTTTACAAAATTAGGTACACAAGACGCGTTTATTGTTCAACCGCATAATGACCTAAAGTCTGTGTAACGAAGGAATGGTCGCTGTGCGGTGGTCGTGAACATCTGCCAACGCCTCCATAATCGCCACTGATAATCTTAGGACATTGTTCGAGAGGCATGTGCGAAAAAGGAGTTCATCAAGGGGATGCCTCACTAGAAAATTCAAGGAAGAATGGTCTCAGGTTGAACGAACGACAACGAAACTTGCTGGCTGCATGCCAAGTAGGCTTCAGGCCATAGTGGACGCAAGGGGAAATATATACAAGATACTGATATACAGATTACAGTATTTTTCAGACCTAGTGTATAAAATATTAACAATCTTTGATTACTTTTATTGCGATAGGGAAGCAATGTTTATTTAGTTATAAACATTCTCATCGTGACCGGGACATGGACTTTATCCATCTGCTGCAAAAGAGTGAGTTTCCTTTTCATTAAAGGTGTGTTAAAAATATGTCTATAGTGTATGAATACTTATTTTACCCACTGTAGCTTTTATGCTACCTCGGTTAGGGTATCATTTTCTATAGGCTATATTGTGCTTTGTATTAATTTGATTTACTCTCACTGCAGCTGGCTTTTTAATGGTCCATCTTTTGTTCCCCCACAGTCTAGCGAGAAATCGGTGATAGTGGACGAATAAGGCAAGCGAAGTGCTTCGATTTTCTCCATAACTTTACTTGAGCTAAGCTGGAAAAGATGTATAGCAAATGCATAGGTGAAGAGGCTGTATTCTTTGTAGCGGAACGGTAGCAGCGATAAATCTTTTTGCCCTGAAAGCTGCACTAATGAGCACTGGAAGAATTTCCTTCTTCGGGCGACTTCCTAAATAGTGGCCGAGGCGTATTTTCTCTAGTCTCCTGCACGGGGAGTTTACTAGTAGATCTTACGTGCCGATCACTAGGGCTCAAATGTTTATAAAAAGTCATATTCTTTTCCCTGCCATTATTTGCATGATTAATTGTTCTTATGCAAGTACGGTGATTCTCATCACAAAAGTCTTTTCAACTTGCCATATTAATGTATATTTCAGTCTTATCTTAATATTAGATCATATTTTGAACATTTTGGTAAAATAATATTTTAGTCATATTTGTGGGGTTTGACGGCAGTTCTAGCTGTACATTTACAGTAGTAAGTAAGAAAATAGAAGGTCCCAGTCGTGAGTCGTTAACTTTCCCATAAACAGGCGTGGGTTAACTTTTTATACATCCTGGCCTGAAAAAAATAATTATTCTGTTCATGCCACGATGATCAGCGTAATACATTTCGGACAGAAGAGGGGTAAACTCAGACATCAGTATATACATGTGAACCTACTATGATGATATTATTATTATTAATAATAAGCGTAACAAATTGTACTGTTTCGATTTTTCATTTAAAGAGGGTTATGCATAGTCAGTTTTTGGGTCTATTTAGTTATTTTTAGTGTCGTTTTGAAAGTCATAATTGCTTGGCTTTTTCGACGATTTTTATGCCTTAGATTTCTTGTGGTAAGGTCAGTATATGTATTTTATATTACCTTTGTTTAGCATTTATACATACAATAGGTACTTATATACATAGCTTTACATCCATTTTATTGAAAAAAAGAAAAATTGAGGAACAATCCATTATATTTATTGGAGTCTCTTGGGCCGAAATTACATTAGCACCAAATCTTCCTGATTTCCCTTTCACTAGTGAGCCATAAAACAAGCACTAATAAAAGCTTCAGCATACATTCACATTCTTGCACTGAGCAGTATCTATTGGTTGAAGTTTTAATGAGACCACGAATCCTGCGTGATTTGAAGTTGATAACTTGGTTACAGTCTAGTTTGTTAATGTATTTTTTAAAAGAACCAAGTTTACATTCAGTTGAGTACTTTATTGAAGTAATCCTCTGGTAACTATATTTCCGCAGTTAAGTCATTGATCAAGTTCGTGATAAATTTTAATAAATTAATCACGGATTTCTCTGTCGGGAAACCCGCTACGTGCTGCCACACATTCTTTATCAACATACCGTACTTGCTTTTTATATATTCAGTTTTTGCTTTTAGATTCATTTGATGACTATACCATGTTTCGAGTGCGAAAACGAGTCATCTTACTGAATATCACACGTTGACCAGTCCGTTACGATAACTGGAACAACAGGTTTCTTCTCAAAGAAATTAATGTTGCCAAGTTCGTAGAAAGAATAGAACTTATTTCTTATATAAGTTTTTTGTCACTCTTCACTTTTAGTGACATTTCTAAGTGAAAAAAAAATCACTTCACACTTACGGTTAAAATATTTTACCTATTTAACCATGAAGGTAGATCCTACGACAGTCAAGTCAGCAGTGTAGTTGTTTTTCAGCATCAGAAACGGAGAGGGTCCGCTGCTGGTAGTGACAAGTCCACGTTGTCTTTGTGCATGGGCTCAGAAAAACTCGTAACGCTAGACCTTCTCAGCCTTAAAACTAGGTGCATTGGAATGTTTGTTTTTCCAGTGAATTCACTTCACACGATTTTCACCGCAATCGTGATTAAGACACACGTTTTTCAGAGTTCATCTTGGTGTTTTCCTGCGTCGATATCGTTGGCGAGCTTGTGGCGTGAGAAAGTAGAAATGTGCACCATTCCCAGGTAGTCTGTAAGATATTATTTCCCCTTCATTGATTCTATGACCTCCTGCAGGCTCGATAAGTTCGCTTTCGGGCTCTATGGCTGGCAGAGGTGGACGGTAGTTGACTTCTATGTCGCCTTCTAAGGATATAGTTTGGGGCGTCGTAGTCACGTAAGATTCGCGTGAAGGTGTCATAGGAGTTGTACTGCCACCTCCGAGCTTTTGTCCAAAAATGGTGAAATATTTCTTTGTAATATCATCCAGTAGTCTCTCGTCCTGTGGGGTGTAGTAGGCATGCTGCGGGTTAGGTGTGGATACGACGAATTGTGTTCCAGGACCTATCGTAGGTCGAACATGTGGATTTCCAACCGAATGCTGGTACTGAGGACTCTCTGTAGAACTTGGAGAACTTGATACTACGTATGGCGGGCTTACAGTGGGTTGTACGAATTGTGCTTTTGATAAGTATTGGGGCCTTGCTGTTGGTCTGATGAACTGTTGTGATACAGGCGATAGCGCAGTTGTGTACGATCCTCCAATCTCATTTGACGGCTGCTTCTCGAAACTGTATTCGTACACTGTTCTTGGAGTCGAGGCTGGCCTGGGAGTGGAAACAAAGTTTAGAGCTACCAGAGATGGTGTTCTTGGAGTGGTCGTACTTAGACTATGTGCATCGTAACTGAACTGATAGACCGGACGGGACGTCTCGATGTGAGGCCTCTGACTATTGTAGAACTGCAGATTGGACTTGAACGGATGAACATCGTGATATGATGGTCTTGGCGCTGAGTAGTACTGTTGTTGTTGGGGCCGAGCACTAACATAATAATAAACCGGTGGTGCGGACGTGGGGACATTGTAGTACACATGGGGAGAAGACGATGTTGGATACTTGGGCGTACTTAAGTACACTGGAAGATCAGCAGTTGATTTGGGAGGGATCTTGTAATATGCCTGAGGTACAGGATTGGAAGACCGTGATGGAATGTAATACACTTGAGGTGCAGGTGATGTCGATTGCATAGGACGGTTGTAGTATATTTGAGGAGAAGGGGTGGAAACGGCTGTCGGTGGTTCGTAATAATAACCGTTCCTATAGTAGCCTTGCTGGCTCTTCAAAACTCCTGTCTCACTAAGGTGACCCTGTGCTACATGTGGTTCTTCGTAGAAGTAGTAAGACGTTTTGGGGGCTCTTTCATTCTGGAGAGGCGGTGATATAGTAGTTGATGTGCCTCCCCGGCCTGGGTACTGCGGTACTCTGTTGCTGTTAATGCTGGACGGCGATTGTGTGGATGTCTGGTAGACGAAGAAAGGGCTTTGCTTGTTTGGGGATTGAGGACTTACGTTAATATCTGTCACTGGTACCACTACATAGGTTACAGGGGAAGGAGTACTGATCACAATACCGTTTACCGCTTTGCTGTAATATCGCAACGGTATTTCAGTTGTCACTTGATTGAAGGCGACTGTGTCGTCACTAGGTATTAGAGGGTGACGGAATGGCTTCTTTTTCCGAGACAAGAATGACGTTGGGGGTGATGAAATGCTTGTGTTAGGGCTTTCTGTAGTAGTAGTTGTACTTGGCGCAACAGTTGTGGTTGGGGTTGTAGTTATTTTAATTGTCGTACTTGTGACATTTAGAGGCGCAAAGAAGTTCGGCGGTGGTGGCAGAATGATGCCTGGTACTAATGGTCCTGGAGGCACCTGAGTTGTGTTATCTCTTGGGTAGAAGAAGTCGTAAGGCGGCGGATAGTAGATTGAAGGGTCGTCCTCGTCGAAGGTATCGTTCAAGCTTCCTGGCGGTGGTAGAAATGCTGCCCCCGGAGGGAAGTATCCCGGAGGTGGGAAGAATCCGGGTGGTAGACTCCCATTCACGAAGGGAGGAGGTGGTGGTGGGAAGCCCGGTGGTGGGAATAAGCTTCCGTTTCTTGGAGGAGGAAAGAATCCTGGAGGTGGAGGATAAAGGCTTCCGTTCTTTATTGGCGGTGGAAAGGGGAACGGATAGAACGGGAGTGGTCCGTTCCCCGGCGTGAAGTTTCCCGACGGCGGTAAAGGGAAGGGAGGTTGTCCGTACACCGACTGGTTCTTTGAAGGTTGAAACGGAGGCGAAGGAGACGGCAACGATCCTGGTGGAGGGTAGCCATAGTAGGGTGGAGGAGGATAAATCGGCCCATTTTCGGGCGTAAAATTTCCGGGCGGCGGAGGAGGGAAGGGAAACGGGGGCGCAAAATAGGAACCATTTCCGGGTGGGATGATAATGGGTTTACTCCCATTTGGTCCGAGGAGTTGCGTTGGTCCATCGTCGGTGAGCTGGACGGGAAAGGGCGGCGGAACTTTTGGATTTGACGGGATTTTGACTTGCCGTGGAGGTGCCTTGTAGTTGTCAATTGGTGGCCATATCGGGGTTGGTTTGGTCCGATTCGGCTTATGATCTGGGTAACGTCCTCCTCGCAACACCAATACATGGTCTTCAGCCAGCCATATCTCCTCTTGCTCTAGACCCCCGAGATTTTTCATTGTGTCTCTAGGAACCTCTGGATTAGGGTCGTAACTAATAACTCCTGGTCGTTCCGGAACACTTGCATAAATCTCATTTTGGAGAAGTCCGTATTTGCCGTCTGCAATTTGCTGAGAGAGTGTCTTTCGGTCCTCATCATCATCGTCGTCGTCGTTATTGTTCGAAACAGTTTGTTCCTTGCCATCGCCTGCACCGGACAGTAGCATAGTGTCTCCATTGACTACTGGCATGGGTGGCAGTCGTAAATGTCCACCAATTGCCGATGTTCGGGTTCTTAGTGATACTTCACTTCTTGATTGCAGGATAGGAGATGTTCTGCTAGTCGCAAACAGCGCTGCCACCAGCGTCAGTAGCAGTAGCCACCGCATCTGAAACAGGAAACGGAAATGCTAACGAAATTCCGTGATATTCGAAAAATCATATTACATTGTTCTCATATATATTGTCTGTACCTTGCTCAGAATTAAATTATTCCCAAATATATATGTTATTTGTGGTGTTATCGGCAAATATTACATGACAAACGCTATATAGAATACAGTTTCCGGTAATTCATGTCCTGCATAGGCCATATCAACGGCGAGCATCGCTAACAGTCGTGTCAACTGGTTATGGTGGTGGTTTTTTTCGTGATATATTTTAAGGCGAAAAACCGTGTGGTCATCAGCCCATATCGACAAGGAAAATGGTGATGATTATCAATGTGAGAAAAAAGTAAAGGAAACATCGCATGTAGACAGGGTTGGCGAGGTGGGGAGTCATGAATTGGGGGGGGGGGATTTCCTTTACGTTAGATGCTCTAATTTCACAGTCAGAAGAAATCTAAATATGAAGGCCTACAATATCGAAAGTCCATAAAATTAATCAATAATAACATTACACTGGCTGCTGTTTGTTATAACGTGCTTTGTCTCTTCCGTTGTCACTTGTTTCCGACAGAGGGATTGCGGCTGCGTCCCGAGCAGTACAGCCTGCCTGTATTTTGGCGGGAAGTAGCTGGGGAGTTAGATAGCTTTATTTTTTAACATGCCATTCCTCTGGTTCATATGTGTTCGGACAATTACTGGTACATGGCACACTGGTTCATCATAGTATTCCAGCTATTCGATCCCTGCTCTGAGGTGCTGTTAGGAATGAGGAGTTTGCACTCCGTGACCGCTGTCTGTGGCTCAGTCATTCCAGCTGTGGAACTTCGGACTGTTGGAACGCCAGCGTAGTACTGTTCGTGAATAGTGAGAAACTTGTCGAGCAGTTTTTATGATAGCTTTTCTTTTATCCGCGACATTCCAGTCGGTTAGTATTGTATTCTGACAAGAATACTGACATCTTTGTAATGACCTATGTCGAGTTCAGTTTAAAATATGTCCGTGCCTGTTACAGTATCACGGAAAAATGGATGAGTGGATTTTCATTTCATTCGATATTTTAGTTTAGAATAAGGTCGAGTAGGATGCTAGCTATAAGTTGTCCAAATAATTTCACCAGGGGGGATGGGGTGCTTCCTAAAGGACTTTTCACGGTTGGTTGTACGCGAAAATAGCTCGTAGCGAATTTTTGTTATATCTTTTTTGATACAATGAAAAATAAGGGAAATATCAGTGGCAGTCATGTAAAAGTTTAAGTCAAAGTGCCGGTTACTAACACTGTAAAAGTCCGGCCTCGCGGTGTAGAGGGCAACGGGTTCGAATCCCGGCCGGGTCAGGGTTTTAAATTGTAATGATTAATATCCCTGGCCTGGGGACTGGGTGTTTGTGACGTCCTTAATCTTCCTTTCCTCACACACAACATTCCGCGCTACCGCCATTCCAATTACACGCAGGTTCATACAATATGGTGCTAGTAGGGGCAAAAGATCCACACCGGTCGACGCCCCGAACAGATAGCATTATAAAACCACTGTAGAGTGTAAAGAGAGTTGCTGTGGAGTTTGTTTCGGCAACATTTTGAAGTCTTTGTACACCTGTCAGTATTCTTTTAAATATTAACCCGATACTTGGCTTTCTTTTGTACCGGAAAAAGAGATCAAGATCGGCAAAACAAAATTAAAAATTAAAAACTGTAAAGGGCACAAAGAGCAAGGAGCGAGTACGTCACGAAAAGCCGTTGACAGGGTAGGCATGCCCACTTATGTGCCTCAGAATATGGGGAACAGTGTGATGGGTGGACCAAAATATCATCATACACATGCCAAGTGATTGTACCTTCAACGACGGGTTCTAAGGCTAGTATATTATAAAAATGAGCACTTCTTTATGATTAATAGTGTCAGATGAAAGTATATTAAACGGTATGAGTAGCCTATAGATCGACTTACCCTTGTGTATGCAACAGCAGGGTGTATATAACATGTCAAATGCTGTAAAATAGCTTCGTTAAGAACATTCAAAGTCAACCTTTCGATTTTATTGAATTTCTCCCTCTTGCTGATATTTTTGATATATTCTCGTAATCTTTTTGTATGTCCTGGGTTAAAATTAAGTTATACTTTTGAGTCTAAAGAAGTGCAAGAAAGCCGATGTACAGCACATGTTTAAGGCAAATCTTCGTAGATCACTGTGGACATTGTCTTCATCATTTTACTTATCCCGTGTAACGGTGTGGTCTCAAATATAATGAGTATAATGGCCATTTAAACTTGGGATGGGTGATTTCATGTAGAAAGTAACTACTCAGAGGTAAGGGGAGAGTTAGAAAAACCCAGAATAATTAACAGTCTGAATAAGGAATTGTGAAATTGCCATTTTTTCACAAATTTATTGGCATTATTCATAGTGCTTTATAGATACCCACTGCAGATCAGTCGTACTTAGGTGACTGCTAGTATTCTCTGTCGAGAATTTATTAAAAAGGAAGACAATGTTGAAGTAAATTAAGCGTACATTTTGATGCAAATAAAACCTACATAATGTATTGAACGCTTCTGGAGGATCCAACCAGCCTTCATGCTAATGACGCGTATTCGCCGTTAGTTCGAGTGAACAGTAACTCCAAGAGAGGCCTTCAACTAGATACAGTTCAACGTCTCAAACATACAATGACATAGTTGTGGTACAAATAGAGGTTTACCCGGAAGCATTTGTATCTAATGCGCGTATTACACTTAAAGAAACATCGAAATGCATTTTACCAAATAAATAAATAAATAAATAAATAAATATATATATATATATATATATATATATATATTGGTAAATCGAAATTAAACTAAAGGAATTGTAGTATTGATGTTACAACTGATAAATGTTCGTGTTGGTTTAATTGAATCAATTATATTCATTTTCGGATAGGATATATCGTCGCTCTTTGGGCCACGTACGGATATTTAGTCCATCAGAACAATATTCGTTGGGTTCATTTTCCTATGGTTACGTGTGAAAGAAAATGAACCTTACCGTACCGTACGCTAGGAATATATGTTTGTATGACTTATTTACACACTCCTACAGAATAATGTACTAAAGTTTCATTTTCCTTTACCCGTTAGCACAATGAACACAACGAAAATTGTTCTGATGGGCTGGGAGGTGTGACCAGTCTTAAGGAAAATAATGAATAGGAAGAGCATTGTGAAGCATGACCTTTTGCCCGAAAACGACGATATTTGCCGTTTACAACTGATGTAAAAATTGTATACTTCGTCCATGCATATTTGAGATACTAGTAGAAATAAGCGTGTACCTGTCACTTGTGTAATTTAAACCACCCTTGTGGCATAATTGAATGGGGGATGTTGTAAAGGAAAAGTGTGTTCCGTTCCTGACCTACAGTACTGAAGAATAGTTGTACGAGTTATTGACCTGCTCATCATCGGTAATACGAGGTAAAACTTGTGTTGCTAAATTGATTCGGAAAAGGGTGACCGTTCAAACTTCGCGCCTCTGAGATCGGAAGTCAGTATTTCTCACTTCGAAACTTCGGGTAACTAACAGCGTAAACGTTCAGCCAACGTTACTCACCGCTTGCGATTTTCAAACGCCCTCATGAATTCTCAGTTCGTGGAAGTTACAGACGAAGGCACTATGTTGACAAACGTTGAAACATCTTCCGCGCAAATCGCGCATTCCACTTAAAACGTTAGATTATTATTATTATTATTATTATTATTATTATTATATTGATTTTAATGGTGTATACATACTAAATAATACTGTTATTTGAAAGTTTTTTTTTCCTTCATTCTATTCACATTTTAAGAAGTCTTGCGTTGGGATATGGTATGAACGAACATGAAAGACGCGTAAGAAAGTTGAACTCTGAGGAATCGAATCACGATTGGTGAATGTAGTTTGTAAATCAATGCTGAAACACTTCTCCTTCATGATAATGCAATTAAATAATTCACTTGGACTCGTTCTGTTGACTAAAGCGTGACTCATAGGTAGAGCAGTGAAAGGGAACCGCATCCCCTCGGGGTAGTTCTGCAGAGGAAAGCCACGCCCCCACAACAGAAAGTTCATAGTTAACTTTCATCGTGGTTGCGGTGATGTGATGTAAAGTGGTTGGACGTAACCGGATCGAAATATTTGTGTGAGATACAATAGATATCATTTGACAAAACTCGATTGATGTAGATGGACTTACATTTAAACTGCGCTTTGAGCTTTGTAAAATTTAATCGCGTGGGTATAGTGACTTACTTAAGATGAAATTTAATTCTCTCTACGTGTGTTACGCAAAACCCCCGAGCCACTTGATAAGCAATTCGCAAAGCCAGCAAACAACACTAGTTAGGAATGGGTGGATAGATGGAGGCACAAACGAGCAGTGAGTGCACTATCGGTTTCTGATTCTTCGACAAATACTGATTACGTTTTATATGTACTTTAAGACTACCTTAAACAAATAGTGAATGACAAGATTTAATATTTCATTACATTTATTTTACATTTGCATGATGTGAAATAGTGACGGACGAATGAACACCGACCTCCCACAGTGTCATTATTTGTAGTTTTCGGTGAAGGTCGGGAACCACTCGTGGTTCCTGAACCAGTAAATACCATGCATGACCTATGTGATTAATATAGAACACTCCGTGATATGACACTTTAGTCTCGTGAAGTTTCATGTTGTACAGGCTGCGGAATAAAATTTGTCAATATGTCCATTTGAAATATAATTCCCTGAAATATAATTCCCTCGTTGAGTCCTTAATATAAGGGATAGGTGTTTGGTAATAGGAAATGAAATGACGTACGGCGTTTAGTGCCGGGAGTGTCCGAGGACATGTTCGGCTCGCCAGGTGCAGGTCTTTTGATTTGACGCCCGTAGACGACCTGTGCGTCGAAATGAGGATGTAATTATGATAGACAACACATACACCCAACCCCCGTGCCAGAGAAATGAACCAGTGATGGTTAAAATTCTCGACCCTGGCGAAATCGAACCCGGGACCCCTGTGACTAAAGGTCAGCACGCTAACCATTTAGCCATGGAGCCGCACATGGTAATAGGAATTTTGTGTAATGTATGATTAGGCCGTACACTTGCTAACTAAAGCACTGCATACGGACAGCATTGGGTTTAGGTGGCCTAGGAAGACAATTCAGGGAACATGGATATCGAAAGTGAAACATCTTTACAAACGCGGTATAGAAAGATAATCCCTTGATCGATTCCTGGCTATCTTACTACGAGCATTTATGCTGTTCCTCATTCCTGTGATATGTTCGGCTCACCAGGTGCAGGTCTTTTGATTTTACTCCCGTAGGCGACCTGCGCGTCATGATGAGGATGAAATGATCAGGAACTAATTTCTACAACCACCAGTGAGTTGAATATCAGGATGTCCCTAACTCCAAAATTAATCTTCAGCTGGAAAATATATACTTGTCAGTGAATACACACAGAACAAGATTATAATATCGATGCCTTAGTCGGATCGGATTTAAAAATAAAATTACAAGTTCGTTTTGTACAGGTGTTTAATTCAATTTTCCTCATTTAGTTACGATAAACATCTCACAGATCGAGGCTGGATTGTGGATTTGAGATACTGTTTATGTATTATATCTTTTATTTTAGAATTGGACATGTTGCTTCGTGGAAAGAAATCTAAACGAACTCCGTTTTAATGATTTTAAATAATTTAACATATAGCACTTGTGCAGCCAGATATCCATACATTTAAGTAAATAAAGGCGAACCGGTGATTATAAACAGTACCGTACGAAAGAATGAGATTACAGAGTATAAGAGAATGTGACACAGGTTGAAATAATGTATTACTTTCTACAGGGTATGTATGTTTAGTCCTCAGCCCGAACGCTGGTTGGATCCTCAACAGTTCCACCATCAGCTGTCATAGATGGCCTAGGCATCACTGAAGAGGTGTACTAGGGAAATGAGGAGTGCGGTAGTTTCCCGTTGCTTTCCTCACCGAGCCAGAAGTTGCTATTACATATCAGTCTGCCAAGCCCACTGAAATGCATGCACCAACTGACCCTATGAGCAATATTTTCACACCATTCATAGCAGGGACTGGCTGCAGAAGGAATGGCATTACTAGCATCACTCATACCTGTCACTTTCATTTTGTCAAAGCCAAGGATAAAGCTGAGACAGCTCAATGAAAGTAACAAAATTGCTCTAGCCCATACCAGAAGACATAGTGCACTGTAAACACTAGGTCCCGCCAGCAAAGGTGTATTCTGAAAAAAAAGAAGTTACAATATTTGGAGTGGCGGTATGAATCTAAACAAGAAATAAAAGTCTTGCAAACATGGATCCTAAAAATCAATATCTTCCGAGAAATAAACTAATGTTAACCTGCACTTGAGCAACATCAATCTTCCACTGTGGGCTCTTCGCCAAAAAACAAATTATACGGAATTAAACTTTTTTGTCTCAACATATTACGCACCATACCGTTGCTTTTGTTTGTATTAACCAAACAAAAAACCAAATCCCATGGCACTACAGCCCTTGAAGGGCCTTGGCCTACCAAGCGACCACTGCTCAGCCCGAAGGTCTGCAGATTACGAGATGTCGTGTGGTCAGCACGATGAATCCTCTTGGCCGTTATTCTTGGCTTTGTAGACCGGTTTGTATTAAGAGGATGCTTAAATAAACGGCAATACGTGGAGTTCGTAATATGTAAACTTATTCCATCTGTATCAATTTATCAGACGGGTAAGTTATTTTGGTATTTGTTGAATTTGAGCCTGTTTTGTTGCAACACTAATACTGTACTGTTGTTGTTTTTTTTTTCTCTTTATTCATGTTTACGTATTTTCCCTGGCTTTGCAGCGTACGAACAATAATTTACTCGATTGGTACAGCAATACTGAAGTATGGAACAAGTTTACCTTTTATGAACTACGGATTGTCGTCTGTTTGAGCATCCTCTTGATACTCGTACAAATACTAAGGCATGCTGCGTACGTTGTGACAAATGGCTGCTTTCAGTTTCCTCATTTGTTTGTTGCCAAAGATCTTACAGTAGAATATTTGCTACCCGTACAGCGATGGTAAATATTTGCTCATTTATTGGAAGATACTGATTTTAGGTCCCGTGTTTGTAGGATTTTTACTTCTTGCTTTGATATCTACTTTCTCCAATCTAAATAAATATTGGTACCATTTTACGAACATCCTGGTTTTATTTACTTCCGGTTTATTGCTTTGCCAGATCAGTGCTTATGAAAAAAATCTTTTGAAATGTTGCTTGCTGTCATTTGATAATGTTTGAGGCTAGATCTAGTTTACTTGTTGTATGCACTTATTCGCCGTATAAATATTGTTTCCTTTTAATTTCCTCTCAGTACGCACCGATTATTACTAACTAGTGTGAAGTGACCAGTGCTGTATGTCACATTCAGGCAAGGTGCAACTTAGCACTTTCCCTCGCGACCTTGCTGAGCCGACAGGTACCGCTCCAGTTGTGGCCTTTCTCTTTCGTTTCTCGGACACTGTCGTGGGGCTTTCACGCAGCCTTTGTTAAATCACTGTATGAATTGTACGAAAGTTACTGCCATTTGTTCCGTAACATGTGATGGATGGCTGTAACGTTGTTCGTTCGATTTCGTATCCGTCATATGTGGCAGATCGTCGAGTGAAACAGTTCAATTCCAGTTTTAGAGTGGGGGTCTCCGCGCTTATATATTTATTCACCAATTAGTTGTAGTAGCAACATTTAACACTGTCTAATTTTCCTTTACAAATTTAATCCTTTTACGTACCAACACGTGAAAAGTAAGCATCTCCCTCTCTCATACACAAACACACACACCTTATTCCTGGTAACGAGACCTGTCGGAATACACAGTGAAAATGTGATTACCTAACTGTACGGTAGGGCTCAGAAAATGTATGCTCGTATCACAGCATCCTGATTTGCAAGTTTGGGACATGTTTGGCAGTTGCATGTTTTCAGGGCTTGATTGTGTCCGGTTCCTCGTTTTCGTCCTTCCCTCTCCTAGCCGTTTCGTATCCCATCGTTGACATAACGCCTATCTGTGCAACGTAAAGCAAATCGTAAAAAAAATCTCACACTTGTGCATCCATTGAGACCTGTCGGTATTTTCGTCCATCTCAGAAATGTCGGCTCGTCTTTCGCGCTCATCTTCCTCCCTATTAGGAGAGTTGCGTATGTACGCGTATAGTGTAGATTTTGGTAGTGTCTGCATGGAACAGTGGAATTTTACACCCAAATTACATCTACTCAGATGAGAATATATGTGTAGCATTCCAAGCAGCGAAATTTTAACTCATGGCTATTGATGGTGTAAGATACCAACATCGTCGTTATCGATCCCTTTGTTCGAGGGGTCTACATTGCTTTGATCCTCCGATTACCATGGCACTTGATTTATTAATGTTGTCCTCTGTCCACACTTACAATACCATATTTGTTAGCTCTACTGTATGTACTTTACCTAGATATACTACTAACAGCTAGTTTGCAATAAAAGCAAAATCATCTCCGCACAGGTCAAACGTGGAGTAGAATGTTAAGTTGTCCATTATCTGCAGCCTCCGCATTGGTGTGGGATAGTCCGGTTAAGCCAATGCCCGGCCACCACAGAAATTAACGTGATACTTATTTCTGGCGTGAACCGAGGCTGAAATGATCAGGAACAAATTTCTACAACCACCAGTGAGTTGAATATCAGCATATCCCTAACTCCAAAATTCATCTTCAGCTGGAAAATATATATATGTCAGTGAATACACACAGAACAAGATTGTAATATCGATGCCTTAGTCGGATCGGATTTAAAAATAAAATTACAAGTTAGTTATGTACAGATGTTAAATTCAATTTTCCTCATTTAGTTACGATAAACATCTTACAGATCGAGGCAATAAAAGTCCTGCAAACATGCATCCTAAAAATCAGTATCTTCCAAGAAATAAACTAATGTTAACCTGCACTTGAGCAACATTAACCTTCTACTGTGGACTGTACGCCAAAAACAGATGATACGAAATTAAACTGTTTCAATATATTACGCACCATACCGTTGCTTTTGTTTGTATTAAGAGGAAATGGAAATAATCTTTCAGCTTTCTGGAGGGGAAATCGAGGTTAATCGAACTCACGTTCTTCCAGGTGAATTGTGTGCACCTGTAACGCCTCGGCTAGACGGCTATGTGTTAGTAAATTGCATGAACGTGGATAGTGAAATGCGGTATTTTCGTACTCAAAACAGATTAATTTTACTACTACTACTACTACTACTACTACTACTACTACTACTACAGGTTTGGTGATGTGTTTGTTGCCTTCTCAGAAGTGGATGTTGCGTGTAATATTTTTGGAGCGGGAAAGGCATTTAAATGTTGATATAATTTATAGGTATTGTGAAGGGAGCAGGAAAGAGTTGTTCGCATTATTACGTATCAGTTCATATAATTTTATTCCAAAGCTGTAGGCTTCTTTTTTAATTATTGTGTAGGCAAATAAATGAACCAATTATTCTTTGTTTGGGTTGGTTCTGTTATTAACCACCTGGCTTGTATAGCTCCTGGATGGAGCTGGGTGAGCTGAAACGAACGTCGTGCAAACACATTGAGATGTTTTTATACTGGTTATACTATCATTTAATTTTCAGACTGGTTTATTCCCGGCTCTTTCCTACTTTTGCCCTGTTGCAAGATTGGACCAAATCGAAATCCGCTGGATATTTTGGGTCTGGACACAGCTCACACACACAAACTTAATAGCTTGCCTTGTAAGGAGGAAAAATAGGAAGATGACCAGGTATTCCACGCTTACTTGGTGAATAAGCATATCTTGAAGCGGCTATTGACATACAATGCCATTTAGCAAAGATGATAATGTATCCTTTTAAGAGCTACGATCATTCGGGCGATTGATTAATCCCTAATGTTGATACACTGATATATCAGATCTAGAGGAAGGCAAAGGATCAGATGGCGAAACTTTCTACAGAATTGCATGTTGGCTAAAGGACACGACGCATAGGACAAGATGGAAGAAAATGGTCATGGAGCTCAACCTAAAAAAAAGGGACCATGGAGTGGGCGGGGAGAAGAAGAAGTAGAATGTTGATTCATACTTAGGCAAGGCGTTAGAGGGTATATACTGCCTTAGAAACACTTTATGCTACCTTCTAGAAGCTGTTTGAAATATGGCTCCAGATCCTTCATACTCAAGTTGTATAGGTATCAGGGCGGGTTCAAGGCCGACTCAGCCTACATGAGAACAATAAAAAATTGAGGACGTATATGACGGTCAGATAGAGGCCCTGGTCTAGAAAGCTAAAAATAACGACCGAGAGGATTCGTTGCACTGACCACGCACTATGTCATGATCCTGTTCTGTTAGGTTGCGCAGATGTCGTAGACCTTCCCGGCACACCCAATTCATTGAATACCTCGCGATATAGTCGGAATGTTCCAGATAGCAGCCATTTCGCCCCTAGCAAACTCTTATTAGTTCATAAGTTGCGGCGATGCGTACTGAGTGGGCTACTCGCTAACCTGCAGTTCACAATCCCGTACAGAGTTCATCTCGCAGCTGTGTATGCCACCACGGGCTCCAGCGGTATACACAGTTCAAAAGAATTAAGGGAACATGATTTTGTACGTATGCCATACTCCACAAAACAATACCTCACACTCAGGTATATTACCAACTAAACCTTTATTCTTTACCGTTGAAGTATACAAAAGGATATCGATGGATTCGCGTTCATTTTCAGAACAAACGTGATGTCCAAATAGGGGCGAAAACAAAGTGATAAGTTCTCCAGGGTAGATTTTTGTCACAGTTGGAGAGCTTCAGTATGGTATATGTCCTCCATGAGCATTTATCACAGCTTGGCATCTACGTGGCATGCTCCGTGTAAGTCGACGGAGGTCGCGTTGCGGTATCAGGTCAGATTCTACAATGAGAGCCTGTTGGAGATTTTGGAGAGTCTGTGGTGGAACAGGACGCCCACGAACACTTCTGACAAGCCTGTCCCACACATGCTCGATGGGATTAAGGTCGGGACTCACTGTTGGCCATTCCATCTCTTGAATGTCCACTTGTCGGGCTGAGTGGCTCAGACGGTTGAGGCGCTGGCCTTCTGACTCCAACTTGGCAAGTTCGATCCTTGCTCAGTCCGGTGGTATTTGAAGGTGCTCAGATACGTCAGCCTGGTGTCGTTAGATTTACTGGCACGTAAAAGAAGTCCTGCGGGACTAAATTCCGGCATCTCGGCGTCTCCGAAAACCGTAAAAGTAGTTAATGGGACGTAAAGCAATTATTATTATTATTATTATCATTGTTATTACGAATGTCCACTTCTCGCAAGCCATCTCTGGCATTCTCCTTCCATGAGTACAAATTCAGGGCCAACACCGTATGCAGCAACCAACACATACTGTAGCAGTATCTGCTCGATGTACCCCGCAGCGGTACGATTACCACGGACGACGACAAGATCCGTACGACCAACAATACTGATGCCACCCCACACCATCACAGAACCTTGTCCGAAACGGTCGCCTTCCTGGACAACGTTTGGCATGTAGTGCTCACCACGGCGTCTACGTACACGTTGACGTCCATCACGCTGTGTCAGGGGAAATGTGGACTCGTCTGTGAACAACAGTTCTCCATTGGCGAAGTTGCCAGTTGACGTGGGTACGGGCAAACAGTAGGCGAGCTGCGCGATATTGTTGCGTTAAACGGGGCACTCGAACAGGACGTCTGGGTCGTAAGGACACTTCTCCTAACCTGTTCCTTACTGTCTGGTCAGACACCGTGACTCCAGTGTCCCTCTGGAGGTCTTGTTGTAGTTCTCTGGCAGTTGCTGAACGACGCCGCAACGCACAGATGGTCAGACATCGGTCATCCTGTGGGGTTGTCATGAGTCTACGACCTTGTCCAACCCTCCTTTGTGAACTGGCCTGTCTCATTGTAGCGATTCCACAAGAGTTGAATAACTGACGGAGAGATATTGAGATTCGCAGTAACGCGACGAAAAGTCCATCCTTCCTGGATCAAAGTGATTGCCCTTGCGACTTGAACCTCGTTACGATGTCTCATGGGATGTGCTGGTTTACGTACAACGTGCTCAAATGACCGCAGTAGCCTGTGCATCTCACAACGACACACAGTCGCACCGCTGTTCACTTTGTTTTGAGGGTTCACCTGACAGTTTAATGCATGGCTACGTCTACAGATGGGGTATAACTTCGATTTGGCATATAGAAACGATTGGAATGGGATGTTACTGGGAAAAAGAATGTATAGAGAAGTGGAAAATATGTTTTAAAAAAATAGTTCTAAGAATTAAGGATATTGAAAAACAAGACATTGATGCACAATGTAGAAGTAAGAGGTCATTAGAAGAATTTTGTAATATAAATGGGAGAATAAATGTAGAGTTTATAACAAAAATGAGAATGAGGGGTATAATATGGTGGTTAATGGGGATACATAAAAATAAAGCATATAGAAGGAACAGGGATGAAAATAAATGTTTAATATGCTCTGAAGAGATGGGATGGGCACACCTTATAAAAGATTGCCCTATGACAAAGGAAATACGAGAAAAATTCATAGACGATGAGGATGTAAAGAAAATTGAGAACGAAAATCAGTTGTAACAATTGTAAAGTTATTGAACAGAGAATGGATGCATCCGGATAGAATTGCAAAATTATTTAACATTATTAGGGGAAGGTGGAGCACGAAATTGAAGAAACGAAAGGATGTGATACATGTCAGCCAGGAACCGAATTGTGCCTAAGGTAACCTAGACAATATAACTCCGTTGAAGTCTAGAGCCATTAGTTACATAGGCTTAAGGGATAGCATGGAACTACCTCGTTACAGTAGTTCTACTAATTTCATGTATTGTCGAGTAATAATTTCCGTTTTCTCTCTTTTCGTAACAGCCTGCAAAGGCAATTATCTTTGATAATCTGAAAAGGTATCACTATAAATAGATGTTTTGGTTTTTTTTTTTTTCTGCCATAATACTATATATAAATGGAACTCCAACATTCAGTTTATAGTATTCTTTCTCTGTTATGCTGTACGACCATTGGAACCCCATCTACCAAATTAACGTTCACATACCAGACGTTACAATACATGTTCCTCTAATTTTTTTGATCTATGTATCATAAACTCCCCTGTTGACAATCATCAAGACAATCAACGTCCGTTGGTAGTTAATAGTGACGGTGCCATGTATATTATTTAGCCTTTCTGGGTTTGTTAATTTCTTTGTCAATAAATTAATTATTGCATTATAAAGACAATGTATAGCTAGAACGCCAGGAGTAATGACCGAGAGGATTCGTTCTGTCAGGTATCGAACAAACGATCAAAAGTGGTAACCTTGTTGTGGGAAGGGAAATAAATACGTTGGCCAGAACATTTCAATTCGTTGATATATAAACTCCATGATCGAACCTCTGATGGGATATCTGCGGTAGAACCGCTTACAAAACCGATTAATTTTGAATTGAGACACAAATGCTATTTTTGAGCGAATTATTATTATTATTATTATTTTTTTTGATACCGTAGGTGTTTAAAACTCTCATACTGGTTGCGTAAGGAAATTAATGGCCGAGAGGATTCGTTTTGTCGGGTATCGAACAAATATCAAATGTGCAGTGCATGCGGGATTTTGAAATGAAAGGTCACATCACTGTGTTTAGGTTTCTTACGTAAAACAGGATATCTTACAGCTATGATTACCTCAACAGTCACGTAAACATACAAACTTGCTTTAAACATTAACGGGAGTAGATGCGTTCTTCACAGTGTTCGATTTAAAAAAAAATCCTTTTCTGCAGACAGCTCATAATCAACAAAATATTTCAAATGAGTTTGAAATTACCCTGGATTATCTAAATATCCAGACACGAAGAACACAAATGTAATATCTCAGTGTTCTTCCAACTTTTGCTGTTCTCTTTCCTACACTTGTTGTGGATTTGGGGTTGGTTATGAATATATTATATTCTAATCAGAAGTCATGGATCTTCTTTGTCAGCGTGTCATATGTTGATGAAGAGCTTCATCCATTAGAGAATTAATTTGTATGTACAACACACGATTTCCACATTTTATTTTTCATTCTTTATGCCTTAGTGTGCTGTATTGGTGTTTAAGGAGAGTGTTTCAGATGTGACTCTGTTAATGTATTGTTAATCTGTTTCATACTTTTGGGGTGAACGTGTCTTCATCCTGCATTCTGCTGAAATTCTTATGTGTAAACAGTGTATCAGATTGGTTAATCAGTTTTCTCGCTCTTCAGTCTCTTCTAGTTTATTGCAGTTCATTGTAAGACATACAATCCGTAGCGCTATCGTTAGCTTTAGGAGAATCTAGGGCTGACGGGGAATGGTACTTTAGTTATGGAGTGCCCTCTTGATTATTCCTGGTTCGCTGAAAGTGCATGTCATATGACTGGCTACGTAGCCCTGCGGCTTTTGCTCGAGTTGTGGAAGTCACGAGCAGACAAGCTGAGGGCGTGGCGGTACTGTTGTTCAAACTGCTAAGGATCTGGGTTCGAGTACTTGTGCAAACTGACGAACCATGTTCCTTAGCGATATCTTTTGATTTGTACTCGGTACTAAAGTACTCGGAACATCGTCTTGATCTGTCAAGTGGTAACATTCTGATCCGATACGAACTTCTCGATTCTGAAGAAGTGATACGGGGTTAGGACACTGTTTCTCTGTGAATAATTATAACCACCGTTCGTCGAGCACTTACTTTCGCAGACTTAATCAACCGAATTAATACTAAAAAATAAAATGTGTTGTGATATTCTTATCTTATAACAGATTCTATTTCATTTCGCGAACGTATATACATGCAGCTCCAAAATTCGTGATATAGGAATTGGGCTTATTTCCGGCTGCGTGGTCTGGTCATTCTGTGTGTTTACAAATGTAGTAGTGAGCGACTTTCTCAGTCATGCTAGAGCAGTGGAGTGTTGAATGCTACTCGCATTGTCTGCTGTCTGATGAGTACTAAGATTAGAGTATATTGCATACCATTAATTTTCATTCAACATCTGACAGGAGTCCAGTCAAATTTAAGAAATGGGTAACACATTGTATGGCTCTCACTCTGAAATACTACAGAGCTTTTCTTTGGTAAACGTCCCAGGCTATTTGTGGAAATTGCGTTTATAGCATGGTTGTTAAATAATTTTGCCAAGTGGAACCAGAAACATATTTAAGTTGTAAATACATTTATATGGCTTCTTGCAATCCAGTTACTCTTGAAATTTGCATCTTTTTGTTTGAAGTCCTTATTGAGTAACTAACGATAACCGTATTAAAAGTACGTTCTGCGTATTTGGCATAATTTTGTCACTTTGGCGTGCAAGCCTGGCGTGCCATCGTCAATTAGTGGAGCACATTACAAGAAACAGATGAGTACGTGCTATGCTTAACTTCGTGCTCAACATGATGAAATTATAATGCGGATAGGACGTTTGGAAAGAGGAAGGACTGGCATATCTCTTCCACTTACATATTATGTAAAATGTTCATTCAGCTTTATTAGAGTATGTTGGAAGTCACTCTCCTTCGGTTTGCAGTCTAAACTCAGTCGGTGTTTTCCTGACTTCAACATCAAGAACCACGACAAGATTCAAAACCATTACGAAGAGTCGTGAGTTATTTCTTTCTTAACATTTAACTATAAAACTTTTCGACCCCTCCGTAACGAGCGACTCATCTCATATGTCAAAGAGGGCTATGCCTGTTTACCCAGTTCTCCCTTTCTTAATTCTGTGGATTTCAATCTGAACAAATAATAAAAAGCAAGGAGGCAAAAATGGTCATCTAAAGTCGCAAATAGCATTAGGGTATGAAGGTGTGTTTGCCCAACATTCGATACGTAATGCCGATATTTATATAACGATACCAGGGACAGGTTTCACACTATATTGTATATTGTTATCCTGTAATTGGAGCCTCCGTAGCTCAGGTGGCAGCGCATCGACCTCTCACCGCTGGGTTCCGTGGTTCAGATCCTGCTCACTCCATGTGAAATTTGTGCTGGACAAAGCGGAGGCGGGACAGATTTTTCTCCGGGTATTCCGGTTTTTGCTGTCATCTTTCATTCCAGCAACACTCTCCAGTATCATTTCATTCCATCTGTCATTCATTAATCAGTGTCCCAGAGGAGTGCGAGAGGCTTCGGCAGCCGGCACGATTCCCATCCTCGTCTTTAGATGGGGGCTTCATTCATTCCATTCTGACCCGGTCGAATGACTGGTAGCTTGTAAAAACCAGAGTATGTTGTGCTTATATTTTAGTTTTCTCTTCGTTCTTTCTTTTTTGTTATCGTGTGCCGTGGAATTTAAGATTTCTTACATGCGGAAGAGAAACACGATACTGATTTCTTTTAAATATTTGTGCCATGAGATAAAGAAATATATGAGAGAACTTCTGTTCGCGAAGGTTGTATTCAATATAGATAAGCAAGAATATGGGTAAACTATTGAATATGATATTGTACAATTATTTTACGATAAGAGGTTTTTGAACGTATTTCCCTGAACGAATACATAGATGTAAATGTACTTTGACACGTTTGAGCGTGTTTTGTATTTGTCCAAGATGTTTATAAAGTTCCATTTTCCGTTCTCTGTAGTTTTTCGTCTCATATTCTTGTAAGTGCATAAACACAAATAATATAAGGTAGTATTGCAATATTTTAAAATGTATGTTTAACCTGCAGTGTTCCAGAAGACTTACACTATTTTCTTTGTTGGTATAGGCTATAATTTTGGAATTAATATTTCATTTGTTTTACACAGTACCGAATTGTGGATGTCGTATTATAAGGAATGATGTATATATCGTTCATGCGTTCAGCTGTCATTTTTATTTCGCATATTGCCGTTGTCCTACATTGGTGCAGTCACGATTTGCGATTGCTGAGGTTTTGGTTACCCTGCCGCCCATTATTCTGACATGTAGCCTAATATTGCACAACCAAGACTAGTACTGGAGCCAAGAGGAGAGTTCCCATGCTTTATGTAACAGTTTGCTTGCTGGTTGACATGCAAGAGTGTATTCAGAGGACGACCAACTGCCAAGAAAACAACTAGTATCATTGACTCGTTAGATTGGAGGAGGAGGTCAGGTATACAATTAATTTTCTACCGCTCAATTTAAACTGGTGTCTCACTCAGAAAAATCTCTCGTGCAATCTGTTAAACATTGGAATCAGTTAACTCTTCTATTATTATTACTTTTTACAATTTCTTTTACGTCGCACCGACTCAGATAGGTCTTATGGCGACGATGGTATAGCAAGGGCCTGAGAGTGGGAAGGAAGTGGTCGTGGCCTTAATTAAGGTTCAGCCCCAGCATTTGCCTGGTGTAAAAATGTGAAACCACGGAAAACCATCTCCAGGGCTGCCGCCAGTGGGGTTCGAACCCACCATCTCTCGGGGGCAAACTCACAGCTGCGCGCCCCTAACCGCACAGCCAACTCGCCCGGTCTATTGTTATTATTAAATTTAACTTTTTCTTAAATTCCTAATTAGATTACTTTGCTTTTTCCGACGTTAGCAAGTCAGTTTGCTCTACCAATTGAGCTATGGTGGCCTAGAATCAATACCTGGAATCAGCAAAAGGAAATACAGCGTACATCCTCATAATCTCTCGAATCAGATAAGACGATTCGCGCGTTCTTTTTCCATATAGTTTCTGACAAAAGCAGTGGTTAGATATTATCTCCATTAAACTCGATTGTTTGGAATCGATCATAGAAATATTAATTGTCCATTTCGCAGTGAAGCTGAACAGTGAAATCGATCGTGCCTGCGGCAAATACCAAACAGCGCCGTCAATATTTTGCTTGCGGTACCATCCGGCATTGCTTGTATCGAAAAGAAAATATGTTGTATTAGTTTGTGTTTTTATTCATCTTTTAATACCGAAGTGTAATAAAGATTACATTTTGCATGGTAAGAATAATATATGAACGGGATAGATCATGTTCGAAATACTATTGTAATTAACCTTAAAAATCTGGTGCTGTACTTGAGCCATAGAGTTCATGTATTTGAGAGCATGGTTTTCTTTGAAAATATGGCACCAGGCTCTTTGTATCGCCGGCCGTTGGGTAGCGAGCGGTTAGGTAGGCGAGTAAACTGCCTTACATAAGGGAAAGGGAAGTGGCGAGGACACGCCCTGGCAGCAAATGTCATGGTCATCTTCGGACAAAATATATTTCCCGTCTAAAACTGTTCCCCTGAGCTTGTATTTCTGTCCATGAGTACGCTCTAGTTTTACTGCTCATAGATTGGCTTGACTTAGGTCTTAGGGGCAATGTAATGCAGTTAGGATAAGAATAAAACGTATTTTACAGTGTTGAGGACTGGACCTCAGAAATGTTATTCGTTATTGCATTATTAGCCCACACTATTTCCTTAAATTGTATACAACTAGCTGTCGGACCCGCAGGCTGTATAGTTATTACATAATGGCGACAGTAATGTCATCTAGCGGAAGATGAGACGGAACAGAAGAGACGAAGCACACCTCAACTAAAAACAATCAATGTAATGTCATTGTTTATATTCTTTTAGGCCATCACATGTTTTCTTCCGGCCCAACGATATTATTATTATATTATTATTATTATTATTATTGTTAATATTATTATTCATTTTTCCTCACATTCCTTGAGTGATCGTTTCCACGTGGTTTTTCTCCTCATTTCGTTACCTTCCTTGTCAATAAGGGATTTTTACACGTAGTTTTCAGCATTTAAAAATCATTCTCAACCACCACTATCGACAGCCATTTCGTAATAATGACGACAGAACAGAATTTCCACGTCATTGATGCTCGCCGTTGAAATGAAATGGTGTATGGCTTTTAGTGCCTTGAGTGTCCGAGGACAAGTTCGGCTCGCCAGGCACAGGTCTTTTGATTTGACACCGTAGGCGACCTGCGCGTCGTGATTGGGATGGAATGATGATAAAGACGACACTACATCCAGCCCCCGTGCCAGTGAAATTAACAAATGCTGGTTAAAATTCCTGTCCCTGCCGGGATCGAACCTGGGACCCCCGTGACCAAAAGCTAGCACGCTAACCACTTATCCATGGAGCCGGACAAGCTCGCCGTTAATAGACTTCCATATGCCCAACAGCTTTTTCACCTGGCACAAGACCGAAATGGGTATGCCGTAGTGGACGCCAACGACTGGGGAACCAGACAGTTTTTCGATATCACTATAGCCGATATAAGCGAAGATATTCGACATTTCGTAGTTTGTTTCCCTTGATATTGCTACGCTACTGTATACTAGTCAAATTATAATAGTCTAGGGCACTCTCCGATAACCCTGAACTTGAATACCGAGTATCAAGCAGTTTTCCCGTGATGTTCAGACGAAGAAAGAAGCCGACAGACAGACACAAATTGAACTGAACATATTTTCTACTTCTGTATACCTAATAAGAGATAAATACGAAATGCGAGGTCAAAATATGAAGTATGCAAAATTATAATTTAATTTATGGAGCTAGTTGTTGGAATCATAAATTGTACAGATGTAACAATTCTATTCAGACGTGTTATCATTATATAAGTTTTGCTTGATGTAAGGAGGTGTGTAGGGTTAAAACTTTCTGGAGAGACTTGTGAAGTGATTTTTCTGATTAATTCTTCCAGTAGAAAGAGTAAAACATCTGACTTGTTGACGGAAAGCCCCTCTTGAAGCGTTAAGTGCATTATTAACGAAGAACACGAAATAATGACGCATTAAGTCCGGTTTTTTTCTGCAAATGCGACTACGTTTATCATAAAAGGGCATCGTGGTTTAGCAGAAGCTTTTCAGTTTTTTAAACTATGGTTCTCGTCTTTTTGCTTTATAAAACAAAAAATGATGCCAGTCATCAGATTGGTAGAACCTAGTTTTGGAATCTATGTAGTTTTATGTCTCTATGTGGAATTATATATGTACGTAGTATTGGAGATACGAAACCTTTTACTGGAAGTCATATTTTATTACTCTCCACTTTACATTTCCGCGCTGCTTACTGCATGGGGAAGTGTGGCTAGAGTAAGTTGCTGCTATATGCAGATATATTCTCAAAACCAAACTTAACGTAACTAATGTATTGGGATAATATTCACTTCAACTGCTTCTTCTCTTACGAGATGCTGGAGCGTCGAAATGTTGTCCTGAATAGGGTTTTTTCAACATGCTCTTAAATCTGTTGGCTCGAATTCATGTCGCACTTTTCTTGCAAGCTGTGTCCGACTGTGCCCTGATGTGATTCCACAACTTCCCAGCGTTTGAACTCCTAACTGCACTGCCCAGTCGGACTAGAGGAAAGGGGTTATCGATGCTCGTGACAGTCCCAAATATCCATGTGCAGGAACACAGCGTTTGTTTAAATTAAAGAAGAATTACCTTTTGAAGATGACGTATTCTGACCACCTCTTTAGTTCACCCCTATCCATAAGTTCTGTTGAAAGTTTGTGGGAAGGTGCATTTCTGAAAGGCCAGGAATACCGTATTTCCTTCCGAGTCCTCCCCCCAATTACTTAGGGATATTCTGACGGACATCCGAGCAGGGCCGATAAACATATCCCAACAAGGCCGCACAACAGTTCCATCCTAACAAAGGTTAGATCTTAGATTTTGAAGTCAAGCTAACAAGTGCATTTTTTTTTAATGAATAAAATTTAGAAGACTAGGCAGCACCGAATAGGTTATTGTATTTCCTACCTTACCATTTATGGGCAGATGAGTAATTGTAGTTACCTCACCTTCGCTCTGTGTAGGAACTCGGTATTTTTTAAAATTTGCTTTACGTCGCACCGGCACAGATAGGAGTTGGAAGGAAGCGGCCGTGGGCTTAATTGAAGTACAGCCCCAGCATTTGCCTGGTGTGAAAATGGAAAACCATCTTCAGGGCTACCGACAGTGGGGTTCGAACCCACTATCTGGCGGATGCAAGCTCACAGCTGCGCGCCCTAACCGCACGGCCAACTCGCCCGGTCGTTGCGTGAAGTGCAAGCGTGTCCAGAAAACGTTATGTTTCAAACCTGCGGATGTTTACCTGAACGAATCAGTCAGTGATCTGTTTCACCGCAAACCATTGTTTAAGCGACTTCTGATCCTCGATCCA
Source organism: Anabrus simplex (assembly GCF_040414725.1). Taxonomy (NCBI): domain Eukaryota; kingdom Metazoa; phylum Arthropoda; class Insecta; order Orthoptera; family Tettigoniidae; genus Anabrus; species Anabrus simplex. The sequence goes on along the minus strand of NC_090267.1, from coordinate 106,570,432 downwards.
CCAACTTGTCACTATTTCGGTAATATGATTATATTTGTATTATATTTGAACCCCACTTTTCCTCTTTGCCATAGCTTTAGAAATGGCGCGATACGTTTTCCCCCTCTTTGTCCTGCTTCCATTTTCACAAAACAATGTCATTCTCAAAGGAACAAATCTTCAAACCAGCTTATGCAAAAAAAAAAAAAAGAATGAAAAGAAATCTCCGATTCAGAAGTATCAACTACAGATCTTTACTCTGTTGACCTAGCTGTCTACTAAATAAAAGCTGACACAGTTTTTAAATTCTTCTTATCCATTCTTATGTTGGTTAAGTACATGTTTAAGGTATGGGCTTCCAAATCATCTAGGCAGAGGTCTTTCAGTCGTTCTCCCACAATTGAACGTACACCCTGTTCATTAACATTAGGTATGTACAAAACTAATTGATCCAATTGCCGTAAATGTATTGCAGATATAACCAGTATTCTGGACATTTATACAACAGGATAAGATTCCTTTCAATGACCACAATACTTCATAAAATGAAAAACGAATTGAGAATCAAAATATGGGTGTGTTTTATGCGTCAGACGGTTGAGCCTACACCCTTGTATTTGTAAAATTCCGTAATTTTCTTTAGTTGGTAGAACCTCCTTTAGATCTTAGTGGTTTTTTTTAGCATAGGCATGGGTTGTACATACTTTCGGGATACTGAAGGAAGAATCTTCTGACAGTTGTTTTGCAGTTTCTGTTTCATTACACTTTTGTTCGTGACTTTTCACATGCTTCTACTCCCACTCCAGGTTCTCGGTAGGATTTACATCTGGAGATTGTGGTGGAATTTCCAGTCTTTTTGGCGTGTTATAGATTATCCACATTTTCACAATGCACGCTGTGTACTTGGGAACACTGTCTTGCTGAAAATAATAAGACTGCTCCAAGTCAAGTTTCGTTACACTTTCCGTCACGTTCGTGCTTTGTATTGGTAAAAAAGGCATATTTGTCTCCTAGTTTCAATGAACTGTAGTTTACTCACACAGGACCGTGACACACAGCACCACATCAGCTCCATGTTTGACAGTGGGTCTTTTTGCTTGTCATACTACGTTTCTTTGAGCTCGTTCGATAAGAAGAGGATTTATATCCCCTTCTTACCTACATGTTTCTTTGCTGTAGAATGAGGTGTACCAACAATCAGTCCGATTTTTCGAAACGATTTGCGTTGTGTTCTGCAATAGCTGTCCTTCTTCTACCACTCATTTTGTATCTTTCATCACAGCAGTCCCTGAACGCGTCTGAGGTTGCACTGGACACCCCGGCTTTCACCCTTACAGCCTAGATACGTAAACAAACGGGGAGGTGTACACTCAGTTCTGTGTTTTAGTTTTGTAGGTCCTACATGACTTACATGGGTGCCTATGTCTTCCAAAGCATTGGAAGAAATTATTTTTGTGATTGACATATTCACGAAGGTCACATTACAGTACCATGACTTTCTAACTTCATTTACTTACCTGCCATTAACAAAAGTTATATGTCTCATGTATATTCAATTTTGAGAGTGACCAACATCTCATAACGTTCGCTCGTGATGCTGGTACTATCTTGTCCTATTCAGTATAGTTTGGGACAAAATATATACAATAGGCGCTCGCTAATCGGACGTTCACTAGTCCGACATTTCCAGTAATCTGACGTTTTGAACGCTTTTCATGTGGGAATGGTCAGCTCTATAGTCGGACGGTTTTGATGGGTGACCGCTCGGTAATCGGACAAAAGCAAGTTCACTGCACTCCACCCCTACTACTCCTGTTGCTTGGCGCCACTACAGATAGGTTATTATTGGGCAGTGTCAGTAGAGAAGTGTAGCATCATAACCTTCACGCGCATGTACTTAACTGTTAAGTGATTGTAAGTGTTACAGTTTAGTTCACTGTGTTTAGTGTTAACGGAAGCTTACGTAAATAAAAGTGCAATATACTGTACAGTTAAAGTAGATTTTTGTGAAATGTCAACGGTCAAAGGGAAACATGAGACTCTTAACACTGAGTGTTAAAATGGAGATTTTAAGAAAGTTGGACAAGGGAGAGAAGGTTGCTGGCATAGCTGGAACACATAATAATCCGCGCACTACCATCTATTCGATCAAGAGTAGCAGAGAGAACATTGAGAAGTTTGTAAAAGATGCTGAAGGTGGTTCTTCTTTATGGCAAACTGTGAAAGCAGGTGAATTTTCTAAGATGGAAGAAGCACTTTACTCTTGGGTTATAAAAGAACATGCTCGCCACACCCCAAAAATCTTTAATTTTTTATAACAAAATGTATGGAAAAGATTATTTTAAAGCAAGTGATGGTTGGTTTGCAAAATTTAAAGTGCAGTATGGTATTCGTCTGTTGACTGTGATCGGAGAAAAATTGAATGGATGAAAACCATAACGGTATAAGTGACATTTAAAAAAAAAAAAATAGTTAAGTGCAGGATGTAACTCCGGGAGGATGTATCTTTTCACCAGCAAAGAGATACAAGTGATAGCGGTAATATTCCGCGCTCTAGTGGTGGGTGGTATAACTACAAATAGTATGCTTTACATGAATGTTAAGATGTTTAAATGCCTTTTTCTCTGAATGAACAAAATGCTACTTATACCATTATGGTTTTCATCCATTCAATTGTCTAGTGACGATGCAGCTGTAGAGTCGTTTATTAAACTTTTTCTAGAGCAGGTGACCAGGTGTACAATGCAGATGAAAGTGAACTGTTTTAGAAATTATTGCCACGAAAAAGTTACGTTCATCAAAATGAAGCTTGTGCACCTGGTCTCAAAATTCCAAAACACCGAATAACCATTTTACCCTGCTCAAATGCCACTGGAACACACAAATTGAAACTTTTGGTTCTTGGTAAGGCTATGAATCCGCGGTTATTTAAAAATGTTAACTTTCCTGTCGCTTATAAAGGTCAAAATAAGGTATGGATGACAAAAGAAATCCTCCATGAATGGATCCTTACTGATTTTGTACCCCATGTACGCTCGTTTCTCAAAAAAAGGAATTTACCTGAAAAGGCGCTACTCGTCCTTGATAACGCACCAGGACATAGACCAAATGACGAGTTAATGTCAAAAAACGGACGCATTATGTCCCTTTTCATGCCTCCAAACTGCACTCCCCTGTTACAACCAATGGACCAAAGCATAATTGAAGTGGTGAAAAAGAGGTACAAAGAATGATTTTGCTTGAGGCTGTTAGCCGTAATGATGACATCACTGTGACTTTGAAATCAACTTGAAAGAAGCAGTATTCATGGTTGCAGCAGCCCGGGATACTGTACCTCAGTCAGCAATAAGATCGTCGTGGAAGAAGTTATGGCCTTCATTGGACTCAGCTGAAGAAGGGCAAGATTCTTTTGATCCAGAAGATTTAATGCCATTAGCAGACCTGATAGCAGTAAAGCAGGCCCAAGACACTGAGTCTCAACGAGTCGACATTCAATATTGGTGTGACGAAAATATCGACTTTCAAGAGGCGACAGCTGATGATGAAATTGTAGCAGAGCTAGATTCATTAAACCGAGAAGAAGCTGAAGACTCATTGGAGGTGTTACCGAAGACAACTATAAAAACTGAAGATGCGCTCTCTACCATCGAAACCTGTATCAAATGGGGAGAAGAAAAAACTGCAGCAACCAGCACTTTTTCATTACAAACGTTGAAGATTGATGTACTTGTATAAATGTATAAAGGGAAGAAATTATCTACAATAGGTAAGTTTTTCATTTACAGTAAATTTAAAACAATGTGAGAACAGTACATACAAATAATACATATCATTTTACTTGATTTTAAAAGTATAGTTTTTAAATAAATGTACCCTACTTTATATTCAACTCTATAGCCTAATCAGATTGCGTGTTTTTAAATGCCAGACTGATATTTTGGATTACATCCAATAGTCGGACACCTCCAGTAATCGGACAACTTAATGGTCTAAGACATGTCCGATTAGCGAGCGCCTACTGTAATGTAAAATAAAGTCATTCTCATAAACAAAAATAATAATTATTATTAACCCGATTTGTGATGAAAACCCCTATTTTAAAGCTCTATCATATAGTGTAAACAAATTGCAGTATTTGAAAGAAAATGAGAACAGGGCAGGTTAAAAACCGTCACTGGCGTCATTAAAGAAAGCACCGTGTTGGAAATTTCGTATGAAATGTATCTATTTCTGATTGAAAACTAGAAAAGCCTTATCTGCATTAACTGTTTGATGGATAGTAAACGCGTTATGGTTAACTTTTTATAACAGCCTAATTATCATTTATATTTCCTTCATTTGGATGTGTCGTCAGAGATTCGTTGGATAACTAGCGCATAAGATCATTCACCAAGCATATGCTGGGGCTGTACGTTAATTAAGGCCACGGTCGCTTCCTTCTCTCTCCTAGCCCTTTTCTATTCCCGTCGTTGCCGTAAGACTTATCCGAGTCGGTACGAAGTAAAGCAAATTAATAAAATGGATCATGTTTTGTGTTGAAAGAAAAATTCCTGACATTATATTGCAGTAATCTGAGGACAGTCAGCTTCTGACAACAAACTTGGAATATCTTCCTGTACACCTGTTCATTAGTTAGCCTAATGATTTCTCGATTTATGAAAGTTTTCATTCTTGAGGCTAAATTTGATGACGTAAATGGTATTTCTGCGGTCTCTTGTGAATGCCGGAAAGGGCCGGGTCAGGCGGGTTAAGGAGAGAGTTCGTGCGTTGTACTGGAGCAAGGTCGTTCTGTTGGGCGCGGCCAGGCCTGCCCTGTCTGTAGTGTTCCGTAAAAGCAGTTTCCAAGGTCATTTGCTTACACATGGTCCCGTATAATCTACCGGCTTTGCCAAGTTGTAACTCCCTGTCTGCAATTACGATTAGCTTGCTAAAAAATTCAAGTTGTCATTACAAAATATCGTTGAAATGTTTAATAGATCGTGCGGTCTTTTATACAGGTAAGTCGTGATCACGTGTTACATTCTTTTTCTGTATTATTACTGGGCCGGCTCGTTGGCTGAACGGTCAGCGTATTGGCCTTCGGTTCAGAGGGTCCCGGGTTCGATTCCCGGCCGGGTCGGGGATTTTAACCTTAATTGGTTGATTCCAATGGCTGGGTGTATGTGTTGTCATCATCATTTCATCCTCAACATGACGCGCAGGTCGCCTACGGGAGTCAAATAGAAAGACCTGCACCTGGCGAGCCGAACCCGTCCTGGGATATCCCGGCACTAAAAGCCATACGACATTTCATTTCACTGGGCCGGCCGATGATGTGGACGTTGTCCCATTGGAGCAATAATAATAATAATAATAATAATAATAATAATAATAATAATAATAATAATAATAATAATAATGCATTATAATTGATCATGAATTGCTGTGGTTTAGACAAGCATTGTAGCTTCTCTTCCGGTTTAGTTCAGTTCAATTCCGTTCCCAACTCTAGGTACTTTGTTTCAAGTTAATAGTATTGACTTAAGGAATGGGATCAGATTTCACTCTCGTCCGTCCTGGGGTTACGGGTTTGATTTACAGTTCCATCAAGAACTAATGCGGTTGAGTGCAAAGATGCTTTTTGTTGTGAGGTCTTTTAACAGTTTACCTGGATGCTGCGACAGATATTAATGTGGAAATGAAAGCTGTTTCATACTTTAAAAGATTTTACGTACATTCTTCTTCAAGGACATAATCTGTTATATATTTTATCGGGTCTAGATCATGTTGGAATATGAAGCAATAGGCGAATTGATATGCATGCCACACGATTATCGTGTATGTCGAGCCCACACATACTAATTACTCTGCAATTTCGAGAGCTCTTGAAGTGATGCAGACAATGACAAGCTCAGCGACGTAATTGAGCTCTCGTAAAGGCAATTTCTAGGCCGATGACCTTCGACGTTAGGCCCCTTTAAACAAACAAGCAAGCGAAGGCAATTTGTATGGTCATTTAGAAATGTAGGGCTCAGAATCGCATATTTTTCGGTCTTATAAAGTTGTGTTTACAGGTTCGAAATCCAGTAGAATAATCGGTATAGGAAACAAACATTTTCCATAATTATGTACACTCAGCCGCTCATAAATTGGCCGGCAAATAAATATTTAATTTTATACATTCTCGAAACGCGAGGCTATTGGTAAACTATGGATATCCGGCAGCCGAAGATATGATACTTGGAATGCTACCACCTGCACAATATGTTCATCCTGTTTCAAACAAGAGTATTTTGAAAGCAAGTAGTCTTCTGCGGTGCCAAATGTTTGTGCGGTTCGTGAGTGTACATGGTCCTATCGGAGTAAGGAGAGAGTTGTCTGAAACTGAATATTTAAAAAAAATCCATGTTTTTTTTAGAATGAGTCCACGAGGAAAGTATGGTCATTGTCGTCGCTGTTTGTAACGAGATTTTAAACTTCAAAATCTGTGAGTGCGTGTAAGAGAAATTGACAAACATCGCTGCTTGTGGTCTAGGAGGTTAACACGTTAACTTTTCTCCCGAATTATATTCCTGGACTCTTTCATGGAGGATCTGAATCTTGGTCATTTCACTCTTTATACTTCATTTTGAAATCCATTACACTTCAGATACACGTCTGTGTCAAAGAAAACCGAGATTATGATACATAAATGCTTTAGATTTTGAAATCCTTCTTCCACTTTTGAAAATGGTTATTCACTTATTATTCTCTTGCTATAAAGTGATCTATGGTTTTACTTGTAACTTGTAAACTACGTGAAATGAGCGTGTTACTTAAGGAGGCGGCATGAAAACTAGACTGTTCAAACTCCGCGATCTTGCCCTTGGCATTTAGATGTGCAGCGGGCTATGCGTGTGCACCTCAGTGTGGGTGATTACAAATCTTATGAAAGATCCGGCGGCTTATAACGGGTCGACTCAGCTGATTTCCCTTGTTGAGGTCTTCTGTTTTAACTGCTCGTTAAGTTACTATCATTGTCTTGTTACTGTTTGGAACAATATTGAGTGAGTATTCATATCACTGAAAGCTGCATTGCTCAGAATAGCTTGCGTGGTTTTGGGCATCCATCAGCATATTTTCTCTCATGATAACGTTTTTAACATTATTATTTATTCCAGAAGAATTGCGCACGCACATAATTTTGAAATATGATTTCAGATTTAAATTGTTGTCAATATAATCTTGTAGATTTTTGTAAGAAATGAAAGGCGCACAAAAGTAGTACATTTTTACCCTCTTAGTGGAGTTATAATTAACTGAAACCGTATTTACTTAACTCATTTGATTAGCTTTAATATCAATTTGAAGTCCTAGCATGAGGTCTAGTTCTCAGTTTGTCGTACTATTTCCCGTCTTAACAGCTCTCTCTGTGAATTCGTGGTACTGCCTGCCTTCGGATCTCAGGTTCAAATCCTGCAGAAGTAATCGGTTTTTTGAACGACGGAAAAATATCCGTTCGGCACTCCATGCCGTATGGTGTCGGCATGTACAAGTTCTCCAGTTACACATTTCGTGTTAATCTGACAAAATTAATTAAAACTCAACCCTAGATCGTCCAACAGAGATCTGTTACTGTGCCACCTAGTAGAGTAAAATAGAACGTTGAAATTGACAAGCATACAGCCTAAATGTCGTCAAATTAAAATGTCTGCGCGCGGTAGCCAATGATATTACCCGTGTAACAACGAACTTCTTGAGTATAACACCTATGCTGGAAATGTATCTGTCAATAGCGAACCTGGTCGCTACGCTCATAAATGACGCACCAGGATACTGGATATCTGTCTGGTACGGAGTATTCAGCTCAGAGCAATTTTCCACACACATTGTTGTAGTGTACCAATCGTTCTTTAGATTGTATTGGTGCATTTGTCTGACGACTTTCTGTATGAAATGCACGCTATAAACACTCAAGATCCAGAATTATTTAACATCCTGCAACCTGAAATTTAATTCATTATATAATTATCGAAAGAACCTATTAAATTACCCTTCCGGTAATTGAAAAAACATCCTCTCAGCACGGTAAGAGTAAGGTGGTGGGGTTGGGGATGAAGCAGTGAGGGAAGAAAAATGACTCGCCCAACGGGAGAGAATGATTGCACATACAGTACTGGAAAGTATAAGGCCGTAACTAATTTGTGCCCAGTATAGTTACTTGGTCGACTGAAACGACTTTATTTTGATCAACATACAAAACGGTGTAAAAACCATTAAGTTAGTTTAGTCTGTTTTCTAATTGTTGCCTTGAATGCTGTTTAGAAATGCATTCATGGGTGCCGTAACCTTCCAGTTAATGCACTCTGTAATTCTATCTTGATACAGTCTGCACAGTTACTGAACGGGGAAATGCCCGACACCCTGCTTCTGGCCTACTTTGTGAACCAGTCTGTGATATTGTGCAACATGCATATTCTATAAAACTTGTTATGCACCAAATCGATCTCACCGCCTCTACTGACTAGACTCCGTAATAAAATTTTGACGGCAACTTCGAGTGCAGGTCAGCAGCTGATGAACAAGGTCAGTTCAGGTTCACGGCTCACATCCATCGAGAGATAGGTAGGCACGCCTCGTCCGCACATTTCTCTTAGGATTGTGTACCTTCATTACAGCTGTGTTGCATGTCTTACTTTTTAAGGGTAATACTGTAATCCAGCTCCTTAACATCGGAATCCTAGACCAGAGCCATGAAAGTGTCAGAGGAGGTAAGAAGAGAATTTCGATCCAAGACCACGACCGCTTTTCCTCGTCTAGCTACTCTCATTCAGTTTTACCAGGTTTAATCGGCATGACCTCTATCGGCCACCTATGTATAGTCTGAACTGTACCAGAAAATGTCACTAATGAAAATAGGTATTGCAATGTGAAGTAAACCAATACATTTGGATGGTTCAGACTTGCTACTTTGACATCGGAGATACCTGTGCGAATCACAACCACGCACACAGAAATTTCAAGAAATACCGGTCACGCAAGTTACCGGATGATAATCACACGTACTGAAGAACGCGGAGCTGATGATCCAGACGCAAGCGGTAATATTTACTTCATTTCACACATCTGCGCTGTTTCTGCTACTGGCTTCCTTCAGCGCAGTGTTCCAATCAGTTGCAGGCTTGTATATTATAATATAGTCTCTATTCTTATGAAATCTGTGCTTGTTTGTGTTGTGGCTGAGTTTAAGATATATTGTGCCATGTGACTAAAAATGAAGCGTCATTAGCCGTGTTTGAATAACTAGAAAAGTTGTAGAAATACTACTGCAACCGGTGTGTAGTTGAACTGTACCAGCAAACGAAAAAAAAAAACCTAATGAATATCACAATTGCATATATGTTAAATGAGCCTATATAGTTGAATGATTCCGACTGGTAACAGTTAAATATTTTCTTTTACCTACAGACCAAGGAGAATGCGCCGTTTAAAAAGTATAGCGTGGGAATCTGTTAATTAACAATCCGCTGGAAAGTTGGTGGTCACGTCTTTTATTCAGGAATCCACCACATTCAGGTTGTCGGAAGTCTTCACAGTGTAGCATACTACAAGTTATTGAAGATGGATAGCAAGTGAAGACTGTTCGTGTTTAAGAAAACTGAGGCGTGTTTTTAGAAAGACGTCTTATCCTCCTCCGAAGTCAAATTGTAAATCCCGTTAAAAGGGTTGTTCGTGAAGTGGTAATCGAGGGTTGTTCCGTATCCCGGACCTCCATGGGTCCCAAACGTACACGGGTTTTCATTTTATAGACTTATACATTCTTATTTGTCAAGAAATGTGTTTCCTTACCATTAGCGTAAGTTGCTTGCGAATACCGGTAGCGCTGTCCTGCAGTTATCCTCCCATAAAATAATGAATTTTATAACTCAGTATCTTGGAAAATACTGCCATGGTATCATTTTCTTCGTTGAGGCCAACTCACGGAGAATCCAGCTAGATTTTTGAGATCCTTGCTAGATATCGAAAATGTTGCAGGTTACCAGCAAAACACTTACTTGAACGGCTCTGGTTGTATCCACTCTGCTGCTGAGGTCACTGGTATATCGCCACTATACTGGAGCCCCGCATCCTGACACTAATCTGCACTGCACTGTCTGCTTAGCTTCAACCTACTAACTCGACTGGTTGAGTACGGTGTTGCGCGAGGCTACCTGGCCAAGTCGGAGAGGAAGTGGTGCCCCCTCCTCTGTCATACTTCACTCGGGGTAATCCCTTGATGGACAACCTTAGTAATAATAATGATCTTGAGTCACTGGAATGTTTATTCATTGTAGTTTTTTAATTTGCTTAACATCTACAAGCTCGTCTCTCCCCTGAAGCTCTCTTGCTAACCGGCTGGGTCTGAATTCAATGCCGCAACATTGAACAATGGCTCGAGCGCCTAATCAGCTCAATTTCACGTCTATTCCCACTCTGCTTACTGCATCCTTCTAGTGTAACAGCTGGACAGCGGCGTAGTGTCAGAAGGAAGGTATACTTAAAATTATATCGGATTTGTCTTCTGTCTTCACTTTGGGATTGTCAGCACACTACACTGCACCGGTACACACTATGTATATTTATCTAATAGTTGGAGATGATATGTTTTAACATTTCAAAATTAAGAATTTAGCATTTTAAAAAATAAATGTCATTTTCTAGCATTATTAACGTTAGCATTTACCATTCTGCGACGTTTACAATTGAACTGATATATTCCATTGGAGAATTGGATGTTATAATTTTGTTGTATCGACAACCGGCATTTTTAGCTTTTCTAGTGAAATTGTGAAGATTAACAAACACGTAAATTGTCATGGACCTGCTTACTCCTGCACTTTGAAATCAGTAAAGGCAATGACTAATTTAATTTTGTTCAAGACAAATTATTTCAATTTTTTTTAAGTCGGACATTCAGTGAAAACACCACTGTTCAAGATAATCCATGAACTTTCGACATTTGCAGCACTGACTGAAAGTTCAACAACAACAAAATTTTATATAATAATGTTATTTGATTTACGTCCCACTAACTACTTTTACGGTCTTCGGAGACAACAAAATTTTAGCAATGCCGGCCTTCAGATTTAAAGTTAATTGAAAGTACAATATGGACAGTGCGCACACTTATCATGGCTATTTTTCTTCTTATACACGAGATTTTTTCATACAAATATAGTTTCGCTCTTATTTTGTGGGAGTACATTTCGCATTTTGTACTTAATTTTGCATTATATAATGGAATGAAAATGTACAATGATATACTTGATTGTCTTTAAAACTACAAATACACTTATTTTTTAGACCATTTGGCCACATCTCGCATTTGTCACAATTGCGGTCATTGTGTTGATTGAAGCTGGCGATGTGATACCAACATTCTTCATGAAGTTCTGGAAGCAGATTGGCTTGCCAAAAAATTTAATACAGGACATTGTGCTTAATGTAATCCGAAGTTCTTTGGAAATTGTAATATCCCACCTCTACAGTTTGTAACACACAGCACTAAACAATGTATTTACACAGACTATTACTGCAAGGTAGGCCTATATTCTACATAGTATTAGTTCACTTTATCGATAGTGGCAACCTGTAATCAGGAAGTAGATGGTTCCACAATAAATCTTTCTCTCTAGTCTTTACGAGTGCTGTGAAGGTATGATTTACCGAAAGTGCTAGCGCAGGAATTTTTTTACATTATAGAAAGCAAGCGTTTCAGAAAATAAATTATTTGGAAAATACTGCTGAAGAAGTGGGTATTTTTTTTACAAGTTATTTCAATTTTATTTTGAAAGTCAACGCTCAGTTTGTATGTCAGAAAGGGCACATGGATAGAAGAATCGGTGTCAATTATGCATACCTCTTAATAAAATGTCTGTCTTTCTCTTTAATACACCTAAGTTCTGTACACACTTTGGCTATAAAATTGCGTGGTTCTCTAATATAAGGAAAATGACAACCAGCGTTTAGGGCAACTTTCGGAATTTCGACACCATAAATATGTGCATTGTGTACTCGGCATATAACTAGTAGTAGACAAGCGACCCAGGTGCATTTCCAATCACGGTTTGTTTGATATGTGGAGTCAGAAAGACGCTGAGAGAGAGAGAGAGAGAGAGAGAGAGAGAGAGAGAGAGAGAGAGAGAGAGAGAGAGAAAGGATAGTTTCGGGACTGGTGTGTTGGAGCGTGATAGCCGAGTGCAGAGGTGCCAACTATTACGGATTGTCCGTAATGATTACGGATTTCACTTCGCGATTACGGCATTACGGTCGAAGGGGAAATTGTTACGGAAAAGCAACATTGTCACGATAAAAAATAATTTCTGCAAAAAAAAAAAAAATAATAAAAAAAAAAAAAAGGAAAGTAGTAAAAAGTGTTCAATCCCTTAGAGCATTACTGGTCAACCCTCCTCGTTTGCCGAATGGATCCTTTGCTGTGCTAGCGGGAGCGACGAATCAAGCTGGCCGTGGTAATACGTATGAGAATCTTAGCTTGCAAAGTACCTCCTAGTATGAAAACGTTCGTTTTGTTATTTAGGATATCCCACCTCCCCACAAGTTTCTCAGTATTTTAACATATTGAATAACGTGTAATAGCCTACAATTTTTTCTCGCATAATGAAAATGGCATGACTGCACAATATGTTTTACTATTGGTTCATAAATTACTTTGTATTTTCATAGTTTCGTAAACAATCATCATAAACTGATAAATACAATAAACGTCATTAAATTTCTTGAGCGAAAAAGGCCTCTTTGGTTTCATTTTATTTTTTAAATAGGTATACTTTTCTGTGTGCTTTACGTCGCAATGACATGGCGAGGATGAGATAGGAACGGGGAGGAAACTACCGTGGCCCTAAGTAAGGTATAGCCCCAGCATTTTTCTGGTGTGAAATTGGGAAACTACGGAAAACCACCGTCAATGGCTGAGGACTGTGGGATTCGAACCCATAATCTCTCGAATGCAAGTTCACAGTTACGCGACCACAATCGCACGCCATCTCGCTCCATTTGGAAACCTACAAGCTGAAAAATAAACTTTGTCACTGGGAACAGGACCACAATGTGGCATATAGTCTACAATCCTCTGTGAGTTTACTACTGTGTGTCTCTTCAAAGCCCTCTTATATCAATAAGTTCTGTGGTTTCATTTATTTCTACACCTCCGACCTTTGAGTAGTGGTGGTGGTGGTGGTGGTGGTGGTGGGGGGGGGGTTATTGTTTTAAGAGGGAGTGTAACTAGGCAACCATCCTCTATATAACACTAATCACGGAGAACAAATGGAAGGGATCTGACACTTTGAAAAATTAAGATATCGGCCAAAGGAAGACGAGGGCCATGAAGGGCATGGAAATGAAAGACTCCCTGGGAATCGCAACCTAATACAATCGGGGTCGAAAAGAACAAGAGTTGACCAAGGGAGGTCGGAGAGAATAGATGAAAGTGAGGAGCCTTGCACAAGTAATTGGAAGCAATGCCAGACTCAGCTTAAGGATCCCGTGGTTGCCAACCCACGCTCCCAAGTTTGGAGTCCCTGGGATCCCTTTCAGTCTCCTTTTACGACAGGCAGCGGATACCGTGGGTGTTATTCTACCACCCCACCCACATGGGGAGCTGACCTTTAAATCCCTTAGAACTCTGTCTAACCATCATTGCCTTGGTGTTACCCTATCTCTCTTACTCTCCATGACTAAGTCCATCATTCTCCTAGGAATCATCCTCATCCATTGGTTCTTCCTATGGTTGGGGACGATGGAACAACACCACAATATCTCTTGTCTGTCGTAAGAGGGTCTGTGAAATTGGGAGCATGGATTGGGGACCACAGGACCCTCAGCTGAGTCCTAGCATTGCTTCCACTTACTTGTGCCAGGCTCCTCACTGTCTATGCTATCCGACCTCCCTTTATCAACTCTTGTTCTTTTCCGGCTGACGGTATTACATATGGAGGTTTAGGGAGTCTCTCATTTTCCCACCCTTTGCGGCCCTTTTCCTTCTTCAACATGTACCTTTATTTTTCAAGTGTCAGATCCTTCCATTTCTTCCCTCTGATTAGTGTGGATAGAGGATGGTTGCCTAGTTGTACTCCCTCTTGAAACAATTACACCTACCATCACCACTCATCCATTAGTCTTACATGACCCCACAACGAAAAGCTGATCGTACATCAAGTTCAGTCCTAACTTAGTCCTCTCTCCTTGTTCTGAATAAAGTCCTGCATTGGATCCTGCATATAGTTGTTCCTATACATTCCCTTGCTGTTTCTGCCATTACGTACCTGGTATACCCCCACCCCCCCACCCCAATCCTCTTTCTTTATCCTGAACCTGCTGGCTGTCTAATCCCTGGAAATTTTCACAAATCTTATCCATATACTCCGGTCTAATTTGTTCGTTGTCGTTTTTCTACCCTTAATCATCTGCGAAGAAGGGTGCTAACCTAACCTTACTAACACAGTCCCAGTGAGTGAAAATGCTTCCGTCTATCGGGTTATGGGACCACCGGTGGATTTTATAGTCCTAGCCGCCTGAGCACAAGGAGGGCCACTACTCAGAATATGTCCGAGATGCCCACTCCTCTTCATTAGCAACTGGTATCCCAACTCTCAGGACCACTTGCTAGGCCACTCAACCGTTGCCCATGGTTCACGAACTAGGACGTGACTACAGGAACCCACACCACGAACCATAAATATATATATATATATATATATACAGATATACAGATAATATAATCAACCACACAAGTCTTAAAATACCTGAGCCTACGTATGACAATATGTAACCTAATCAACGAAGGGCAAGCAGTATACAATAGTCTATACACCTATAATACTTTACTTACAACCACACAACTCTTAAAACTAAATTACCCACGGTAACATATGGCAAAGCAAACCCAACTGATCAATGATAAAAATAACTTGGTGCTAGTAAAAAAAGGACAAGTAATCCAGTCTGTACCAAAAAAACCACCTTAAAACCACAAGCCTTAAAACTAAATTACGTAGGCCACCAACATATGGCAAAGCAAACCCAATCGACCAATGAAGAAAATATCTTGGTGCCAGCAAAAAGGACAAGCACACATACAGTGTATACAAAAAACACTTACAACTGTAGAAGTCTTAAAAGTAAATTACGTTCCTAGGCCAACGTATGGCAAAGCAAACCCAATCGACCAATGAAGAAAATGTCACTGTACAGGTGGATGAAATACAATACAATACAGTACAATCTTTGTGCCAACAAAAAAGGCAAGCACTCACACAGTCTATACAAAAAAAAAAAAAAACACAACCACAGAAGTCTTAAAACTAAATTACCTCGGCCAACATATGGCAAAGCAAACCCAATCGACCAATGAAGAAAATATCTTGGCGGCAGCAAAAAGGACAAGCAATCATACAGCCTATACAACTACACAAGTCTCAAAACTACCTAGGCCTAGCTAACCTGATAATAAATTATAGCAAAAAGAACATGGTTTACTGGGATTTGAATTTTTAAACTTTTTTGTCATGTCCAGCTGAGTACTTCCTCTTGACCAAATGTTTACAATCCTTTACATACTTGTAAATGAGAAATGTTATAGCTGCCTGCAAAATTACATTTTCGAGACAATGTTTTCTACAAAAGGAATAGTCTGGCCTAGAGAATACACCTTTAAAACTATCTTCTAATGCTCCTGTATGACAATATTTGTCCAAAAATATATACAGTTAGTCATGAATTTGAAGCAGAAAATCTTTCACGTGTTCACTGGCATACTGCAAGTTAGTTGATGAGCTGTTTTCTTTGAAAGATGCAAATAAATGGCTTTCAGTCAAGTTAGGTGAATACAGATTTCTCTTATTATCGGCACACTTTATCTTGGTTCATTTACACCCTAGTGCTGCATCGGTCGACCTCGGCAATCTTCGAGATTCGTACGGGCAACCTTTGAAACACAAACTATGAATCGCTTAAGCATCGTTGTGCGACATCTAGCATGCACTTTATGTACTAGTACTGTTGTTTACACAGCAAAGCCAAACTATAGAATTCATACTAGGAACAAGATTCGCATCGAGAAATGTTATATAATGTGTATGTGACATAGTTGTTGGCTTAAGATAATAAAGGTTTAGAAACTTCATATTGATCGATCATATTCTCGATTCAATTCAGATTTCATTTTCATTCAGTTGGCAGCACTATCGGAACCGGTAGAGCTCCCTCCTTACTCCTCACCCCGTACACAAATGCACGAAGATAAAGTGTGCCGATAATACACACATCACACTTATTATTTACATTTAAAACTTTCAAAATATATCCTGCTACATACGTCACAGCTTGATTGTCTTCCAACAGTTCAGAGTGGAATTCACTGGTCTGACTTACACAGTAATTTATGCCTTTAGGATCAACATAGCCAGTGCCACTTACTCCTGGATTGTCATCATCAGCACTCTTCAAAGACTGGCATAAATTGCTAAGGGGAAAACAATCACCACTCTCGCAGTTACTCATAGTCTTGAAGGGCAAAGCCATATTATTTACGATACAGGTTTTTAGAGCTGCTATAAACTGAAAACATGTAGGATTGTGTTGGAAATGCCGTGCTGTCAAATGCAACAAAATGCATTCTCCAAGGGGTCCTGATTTGAGAGCTTTCAATTTAAGATATTTGAATCCTACTTACTTCAACCTATTCCACAAAAATATAACAGATCTTATAGTGATCTGCCACCCATCAATAAAGCTAAACATGCATGTCTTGTCTCTTCCAGTTTTAAGGTCTATTATCTTCCAGGTACCTATCTCTTTCAGAAAGTTGTTCCAAAACTCTATATGTGGAGAATTTCGTGAAAGGGCACATCTATACAGCTTACTTTCATGGGCATTCTGGTTACAACTGTTCAAGGAATCTGGAAGGTTGTCAATTGTTTCCACAAATTCTGCTGTGTATATAGCTTCTGAGGGCAACACTTGAAGAGCTACATATGTTTCAATTACAGCTGCCACAGTATGTCTTAACTGTGCAGAAGCAACTTTAACTTTCATTTTTACATACCTATCCTGGAAGTTGAAATGTTGTTTTCTCAGTTTGGGCAAAGTTTTAAATCTTTTCTCTTGGTCTCTATTGAATACCATCTCAATGTATTCAAATTTTACCTCCTTATGATCATTAACCTGAATCTTATTTTCTATTAAAGCATTTCTGGTATTTTTAGAAGATCATATATATTATATATTACAACAACTGGTTCACTATTCACAAGAAAATGGAATGGGCTGGGTCTATCTAAATTAGCTTGATAAAGATTTCTCAAAGCTCGCTGATTTGTCGAGCCTTGGTCACAAACTGTGCAAACAACTTTCAACCCAAGTTCCTGTAATTTACTTATAATAAACACAATCAGCTGCTGTAAGGCTACGCTACTTATTGAATTTGTGGTGAAATAATAGGCAATAATTTGTTTCCAAGTTCTGTGAATACCTCTTAACATGAAAACTAATGCATGATTTGCTAGAGCAGGTGACCTTCTTAAATGACCAAGATCTTCATACCCACATATGCGTTGTTTATTAGCCTCATAATATAACCCCTTTTCTAGTGACATTTCATCAAATAGGAGGGCACAGTATTTGTCATTGTCAGACATTTTAGAAACCTCTACTTTGAGCACTTAAGCTATGGATGGATTAAGACCAGTGTCGAAAGGTATTCGAAATAGTAAAGACTTCGAAAGCCTAACAGAGGGAAGATAAAAATGAGTAGCCAAATATCTATATAAGCGAGGCCCACGTTTATAAATTGAAAGTGCCATAATATTCCACCGCATAGCAGATGAAGCTTTGTTAGCGTTCCGTAACTGAGCATTGGTAAATGGTTTGCTAACCTCATTTAGGTTTTCCTCAATATATTGGAATTTCTTGGCTTCATACAAATCTTTCAGTACTTTTAATTCCTTCTCTTCACTTTTTAACACCTTTCTCAACTTTGCTAACTTCGCAACTGTGTTTCTATGAATAGTGTACATTCTTGACTTCTTAGGTGTCAAATCAGATTTTTTTACACCTGACCCTAAAAACCACACTTTTGTTTTGTCTCTGTTATGGGCGAAGACAAAAAATTATACTCACCTCCATCCATATCAGATTGTGTGTTTTTTCTACTTCCAGTCCCTTCAACATCACTTAGCACTGAAAGATCGGGATTACAAATTGCAAATCCTGCTTGTGAAATTACTGAAATTTCATTTCTATTTCGTGTAATACTATTACCGGTACTTGACATGGGAATCTCTAAATTACATGGATTATAGGGGATAAGTTCCAGGTGTTTGAGAACAACATCATAATTTAATCGGAGCCTAGTGTGGTTAACGAAGTCCTTCTCAAGGAAATGGTCTTCACAAACAAAAAAACTGGAACATTTTACACTATCACTCACACGGCACACATGCTTCCATTGCTTCAGAACATCCTTCTTTGTTTCCTTAGGAAATTTATAAAATATGCTTGTTCTTGATTTTGAGGTTGCCAGTAATATCAGCATAATAGCCACTTGTACAAGCTGGAAACTTGCAGGAGTACTTTAATCTCACGGTGTTACCGGTACCTCTCTGAAATAAAGAACATGACGTTTATAAACAAAGTTTCAATGCCGAAAACAATGAAATGGAAGGAATGAAAAAGTATAATATAATACACTATTTACAATTATATTTCCATAACTTACCTTCGCTGTACTTAGCATCTTCGGGCAAAAAATAACAATGTTTATATTCTGATTACATGTAGCTTACAATGAAATTGCCAACTACAGAACTCAAACATACAACAGCACTTGGATATTAAGCGTACCGTATCTAAAAACTTTAACCGTTTCCTTCTTCGTCGCAACTTCCTCTTATAACCATACAGAATTAAACAGTATTAAAGGGTACAGAACTGAATCGCCATTTTCCATTTGGAAAGCATAGGCCACGAGGCAAGTCAGCCAATCAAGACGCGACTCTACACCCTGCAGCGCTTCCAAGTGGCCTGGACCTGAAATACAGCCTGTTGTACTTTTGTCGTATCTCACCTTCACCCCCATGGTTGTCACTTCGATTTGTGTCCCGCGAGCGTTGTGAAATCACGGCCAGCTACATAGATATACGCTGCTCTCTAGAATGGCGCGTGAATGACGTATCAAGTTCAAGTCAGCCGTGAGGTAGGCTCTACTCCTTGCTCTGCTGTTCTCGAGTGCGCGGTTTGTTGTGTGCGTAGAACGAGTGGCATATTTAGCGCATTTCAATTCTAATTATCCTAGACGTTGATTCGAAAAGTAGTGATTAGGTTTTGTGAAATGAAGCCGAGCAATTGTCAAATTGCATCTTCTTCTAAGAAGACAGCAGTGTTACAGAAATATCGAGACGGTTACACAGAGGAATGGCCGTGCTTACTTGCCTCACGTGTTAATGAAAAGCACGTGTTCTGCAGTGTGTTCGTGTGATTTCTCGTGGCTCACGGTGGACGAGATTTCAGAAGACACATAGAATCCAAGAAACATCACACATACTGTGAATCAAAATTACGAAACCAGCCTGTTTCATCGTTCTTCGTAAAAAGTAATCAAACTGCGGTGACAAATGCCGAATTATTGTTCACATCATTTCTTTTGGAGCATAATATTCCGTTATCAGTTTCAGACCACGCTGGAAATTTGTTTAGATCAATGTTCCCCGGCTCTAAGATATCTCAGAAATATGGTTGTGCAAGAACTAAAACCTCTGCTTTGGTTCAATACACGGCATCTGAGGCAAGAAAGGAAATAAGTGAACTTTTGCAAATAACGCCTTTTTCTTTGGCTACTGATGGTAGTACAGATTAAATGCAGTTAAACTTTATCCTATAGTTGTATCTTTCTTTAATGCTCAGAGAGGCCAAATATGAACTCTTCTATTGTCATTGTTAGAGAGTACCGACAATACAGGTGAGGACATTTTCTCTGTTATTAATAGTGAATTGTCTTCTTTAGCCATTCCATGGGAAAATTGCATTTCTGTTTCATCTGACAATGCATACCAATGATAGGGGCAAATAAAGGTGTTGCCAAGGCTCAGCTTCTCATCTCTGCTACATCCAGTTTGTCAGCCATTTTCTTGTCCTCCCAACTTACAGTCAATCTTCTAGCAAACATAAATAGATTATAGTTGTATTTTTACTCGTTACATGGTGGCAGCGGGTTTGTTTGATAGAGAACTTTTCAATGTTTTTGTGCGCGAATGGAAGAAATCCCCATCCCACTACAGTCATGTGACTGACTACTGCCCCCATGCTCAAGTAACGCAGCGCAGCAGTGTAATGAGCAGGGTTAGGATATTTAGGTGCAAATTTCAGCTGAAAAAAGGAAGGGAAAATGTGCTCAAATAAAGTAAAAAAGAAAGGGGGGTGACAAAAGGTACTGGTTTATTCAACTAATTCTACGATTTCTCTTTCCTCTATTCTAGTTTATTGAATTACTAACAAGTACATCAAATTATCACTCATCAGAACAACAGAAAAAACATGAAGCTTTTGTACTTCAAGACATTAAGCATCTCTACATTTTTAAAAGGAAGTCTGTTTTTATTAGGAGATATAATGTCTTCGTAGATGCTAAAGCTTCCTTCGACATTCACAGAAACCAGTGGGGGAAAACCTTGTATTCACTCGAAATGACAACTCTAAAGATGTGGCGAATTCCTCAATGTCGGGATTCTTCTGAAGACGAGACTTAAGTTTGTCTTCGGCAAAGTTATCTATCTGCTCCCTCACGGAAGTAAACAATATTCCATTGTTGTTCCTTTTTCAGACCTTGTTCTTCCAATCGTTTAATAACTGCAGTCCGGTACTTGTAACTATGGACACAATATAGTTCTGTCTGCAAATTATGTGTTTTCTCCGGTAACAGAATTTGGAAGTTGCACCTGCGTCGGCTGGATTCAATGAAAGCACAAACTCTCTAATTTAGTCAAAATTCTCACTCAACATAGCAGCACACTCAATTCACGATACCCAGCGAGTAATGACCGGGAAATTTGGAAGGGGCAGGCCAGTGGTTTCCTTGCAACAACACGACTCGGAGCTTTCAGTAGAATCTTCTTCAGGGCAGAGATGAATTGATTTGCGATGTCGTATTCCTTGTGGATTCACAAACGCTGTGAAGGGCATGAACCAAGCATGTCACATGCTTCAACTTAGGGAATAAAGGCTTCAATTGGTTAACAGCTGAAACCATGTATGGAGCTTGGTCGGTAACCACAAGAAGTTTTTCAGACTCGATACCACTAGGCCAGAGTTTTTGGCAGAAGTCAATAATTGATTGCATTACTGTACTGGCATTGGCTTTCTGCAGCTCATACATTTTAACAACATGGGCTTAACGTTCTACCCTGCTAAGTGAAAAAGACTAAAATGTTCCAAACATACCGTTCCATTGAATCTATGGTTTCATCCACAATGATTCCCACATCGCAATGAGACACTTTCTCCTTGATTCATTGTATGGTTTCTTGGTAAACAGGCTCCGTGTAGTTTTCAAGTACTCTCGTCGGGCGTTGACATCTTTCTGTATTTTCTAAGAAATCTCTTGAAGGCTGGATAGTTCACCTTATTGAGTGGAATTCCTGCTTGTGTTAGAGCTGCACGCAAATCAATGTTTAATTCCTTCAGATTTTGGCTTTTTGAAGAACTCTGTTGAAACGCATTTAGTAGTAGAGGTTGCCGCGATTTGTTTGAAGAGTCTTATTCATTTGATGCTTAGAGCTGGAAATGTGTGTTTTGATGTGATCTCGCTGGTGTTATTCATCTAACAAAATTCTTGAATCAAAAACAGTACATCGCATAATTGTTTCATCAGTGTCTATGAAATCTTGTTTGAATTCCTGAGCCGGGGCAATAAATCGGGCACTGGGCACCTTTGGCATGGTAAAATTTACTAGTACACTCGTTTAGTAATGTAACAGAGTGCTAACACGAGTTCACTTGCTAACACAATGCGACTATCACACAACTCACTCTTGCGCTCACTCCCTCACTTGCTATCCACACTCTCTTATAACACCGCGACAGATACCAGAATGTTCTCATTCATGCTTAAACTGCAGCCTCAGCGATTTCTAGTAGCTCCGAGCAGAAGCCAGTCTCAATTCTCGGAACTACGTGGGTGTGGTTGCTGACATCTGTGCGTCACCAGCCTCCACCTCCATGCGAACAGATGACGTCTCTCACAGTAACAAACTCACATTCACCAGCAGCAAGCTACTAATTCTGTTGCGATAGAATCACTCATTGTCAATTGCATTATTGCAGGCCACATTATAGCGGTAAAGCGAGAGAAAGAGGTTTTGTCAAACACACAATTACTGTATTTTTCATTGTTTTAGGTGTGCTTTCAACTCCCGCGCTGTGTTTACTGAAAGAGGTAGGCTTACTATTCGCACGTACACAGCAAGCTGAGGAAACGTTAGTTGAAAGTTAAATCTTTTATATTCATTAGAAATATTATAGAATAAATTGGAATTAAACTTAAAACAAAAAAGGGGGAATGGTGTTTACGTATTTATTGATTAAGAAAGTTACAGGCTTTTGGCCCAAATGCATGTTCTCGTTAAAAAGGGGAGAATGAAAAATAGAAAATAAAAAATGACCTAAATCTACCGTGTGGACGCTCACATGGGCGGAAAACCGGGCCACATGCAAGCGCCACCCTTATAACTACCTTGTTCCCGTTACAATGAAAAAAAAATACAAAATAAAAATAAACTAAGTATACTATGTGGATGCTCACATGGGCGGAAAACCCATCCACATGTAAGCGTCACCCTTATAACTACCTTATGATCGGCCGTGCTGTCCCTCCCTGGTGACGAGAAAAGGAGCCGCCCTCCCTGGAACGACACGTCCGGCTCTCTACATAGTTGACAAAGCTATATCCTCTCCATTCCGTTTGATTACAGGCCACACGCATGCTGGAATCCAGCACCTCATGTTCCCCGTCTCCATCTCTCCGTCTCGACCTCCCACTATTCACCATTCCCAACATCATTTGGGATAGGCCTGTCCTATCGCTCCCTCTTGTATCATTCCCTCCCTCCCCCTTCTACAAGAAAAAAAAACAAAAAAGTAAAATAATACAAATATACAAACTCTGCTATGTGGACACTCACATGGCCGGAAACAAAGACTCATGCAAGCGCCATCCCCATGCCTAACTTATTCTAAACCCCTCTAGCTTAATTCTTACACACATTTACTCAAGACCTGCCCTATTATATTCAATCTTCTTAAAATCAACATTTCGTCCCCAGCAGAACACTGTTTTCCAGCTCCACTTAGCATTCTATCATCCGCAGCGCATGTGCCTTCATTCTTATTACCTAATCGCCTTATTCACATACTGACTTAACAGTTCTTAATATTACTTATGCACTAACCTACTTCCAAGTACATTCCAGATCATTTGTGAATCAACAGTTGAGTCATGATTTTTCTTATCTAATTTCCTTACAACTACTATTTCAATTATACGACCATATCTGGCCATAACATTATAAACATAGCCTATCTTTACCACTTTCACCTTCCAAATTACAATATCTTGCCCCTTCCCTACTCTTATTTACACTTCACACACCTTTCACATTCACCATATAACTCCACGTTTTACAATCAGATATAACGGAACCTACTAAATTTTTGCCTTTATCTTAACTATCTTTCACTCACTCTTCACATACATTTGTAACCATACTTTTCCTACTTAACCGCACTAATCAACTCTAAGCCTACAAATCCTTATATCTAAAAATTTTGCTTATTACTTACACACTCCTCAAATTCATTTTACTGTACATCCTTAGTTCTTTGAACTTTCTTTCTATGAACTTTCCTCTTTTAACTCTTTCACAAACTCTACTTACCGCACATAAATACCTGTTTAATTCTCCTCCGTTCTCCCATTCTTTGATAATCCACCTTACGATTTTTTCTTATCCGCGTTTTGTAATAATTCCCGATTATTGGCACTCAAAAGTTTATTTCTTACCTTTTCCGTATCTTTACGATTACCTATTAAGTGTAGATCACTGCCTCATATCCCACATAGTACGCATAATGTCTTATCTTTCCCTTTTTCCATCCCTTATTCTTGTATAGCCCCATCAGCTACCATAGTAATTCTCCTCTGTTTAACCTATCTACATTGCTAATATTTAACCCTGTCACTTCCATTACTTTATTAAAAACACTAAGCGATCCTCTGTTCCTGCACTCTTCTATCAATTTCTGCCTTTGAATGTCTCTAATCCTCCTTGAAAGCACCCCCTGATCCCTAGCTTATTTCCTCTTCGAAACCTCTTCCCACATGTACCCCAATCCCTCCCTCTCCAAGTATAGTTTAACTTTTTCTAGCCAGCACCCCTTATACATACTTCTCTTTCGTTGTTCGTGCGCAGCCTGGGGCACCTTCCCTCCTTCCTCTCTTTTCAACCCCATCCAGTATTTGACTACTCTTTTCATACACTCAACCTCTATTTCTTCCCCGCACATTAATTCCACCTCAGCATTCGCTGTGCACCGAGGGAACCCCATCACTGCCTTACCAAATTTATTAAGTAATTGTCTTAAGTATACTCTCTTTTTCTCCAGCCCCCATACTTCCGTCCCATACATTATCCTACCGAATACTACTGATCTTAAGACTAATCTCAAGGTTTTATAGCTAATTCGCGGAAATTTAGCCACTAAAATTTTGACTGAGGATAAGGCTTCCAACCCCTTATTCCTTGCTCTTTTAATTTGATCCATGTCCCTCTTCTGTTTAAAATCAGTCCTAGATATTCTATCTTATTTACTTGTACCAACCTCTCTCCCTGTACCATCCAAATCATTTCTTTTTTCTACTTTTATGTTACTGCATTACTAACACTTTTAGATTTGTTCCCGTTGATTTTCAGGGCCCATTCCTTTGCATATTCTGACACTGCATTTAAACTTTGCTGCATCCCATCTGCAGTTAATTTCAGCAAAACAACATCGTCTGCAAAAATCAGTCCCGGTGTCCGCCGTGTCCATCCAATATGTCATTAATAAATAAAATAAACAATATCGGGAATAATTTACATCCTTTTTTAAACCCACCTTACACTAATGGCCTACTCAACCTGTTTTCCTCTAGCTTAACACAGCACCTGACCTCCTTATATATCGCCTCCACCGCACGTATCATCTTCCCCGAAACCCCCAACGTACCCATTTTTTCTACTAACGCACTTCTGTTCACCTTATCAAACGCTTTTTCAGAATAAATTGCCGACACAAACACTGTCTCTCTTGCCGTCCTCATGTATTACTCTAACATCGTCATCACTATCACTATATTGTCTACCGTTCTTTTTTCTTTTCTAAAGCCCCCTTGGTAAGCTGACAAAACCGAGTTCTTTTCCGTCACTTAATCTGTTAGCTAAAACTCTTGTATAAATTTTACTTAGTGGAATTAACAGAGATATACCTCTAATTATTCGTGTTGTTTTTGTTACCTTTCTTCTTGTATATTGGACATACAATACCTGTTTCCCATTATTTAGGGTACTTACCCCCATCAAAAATCTTGTTATATAATTTCACTATGCCCTCAATCATCAGCCCAATTTTGCTTCTTTCCAAAACATATTCTTAATACCATTGCATCCTCCCGCAGACCTACCTCTGATTTTACCTATCACTCCCATGACTTCTTTTGAAATTTCTTTGTCCAGTTCGAATATTGATTACCCCACTATCTCTCCAGATAACTTCTTCCTCCCTATTCTCTCTATACCATTCCTCTCCCCCCCCCCCCCTCCGCAGGTAATTCACTAAAATAGTTCACCCACTGCTGATCCTCAATACTTGGTTTCTCAAATCTCCTTCCACCCTTGACTGTTATATTTTATTCTCTCCCGAATTTTTTCCAATTTATTCGTAGTACACTTTATTTATCGCTTCCGTTTGTTCTTTCATCCATGACTTTTTTCTCACTGATTTTCCTCTTGTACTCTTTCCTTTCCATTTGTATTTAATATACCCTCTCCCTAGTTCAGCATTCTTCTTAGCCTCTCTCTTCTTGTGCGTCCCTTCCTTCCTTTTCAAACACCCACACTGGAAAATGATGTGATTCGATACAATCTCCTACCTCCATCCTTAAAATTTCCTCCAACATATCTTCTGATCTTATTACTATGTCAATCACGCTTCCTCCCTGTTCTGTAACATAAGTCAGTTTACCAATCCTATCGCCATCCTTATATCCGTTTAGAATATATAAATTTCCCGCGGCACACATTTCTAAGAGTTACCTCCATAACTATTTATGCCTTTTATCTTCACTTCTTCTACTTTTCATCATTAACCCTCCTTCCCTACTGTACAGTAGGCGCTGTTCACTTATTCTCGCATTTCAGTCTCCAAATTACAACATACCATCTTATTCTGCAAACTTCTCTCTTATCATACTAATATACATCAATAAGTCTTCAAAAAATGTTTTTATGTGTATAACGAACTCTTAGAATGGCAAAATGCAAATCCTAAACTTATCTTCTTAACCCTCTCTTCTTCCCTCCCCATATTAAATCTAATCCAGATCACTTCTTGCATCTCTGTCCCAATATCCCCTACTAGTCCACGAATTGCTTCCTTCATTAGAACCACTATTCCTCCGGAGGTTCTTCCCTTATCCCTCTCCTTTGTTTCTTTTGTATTTATATTTAACCACAAACCCTTCCCATGTTATCTCCTTCCCTATTTTAAGCACTGTCCCCAAGAGTGCCACAATATCGTAACTCTCCACTACTTCTTTAACATTTTTATTACCTAATTTGCCAAATAGACCTAAACTATTCACAAATCCTATTTTTCAATTTGGTATAACTTATCCCCCTTCCAGATTGCCCCCCATTCCTACTTCTTGTTACCATAGCCCTCTCACTCTCCGCCTCCATTTCTCCTTTTCTTAACATTTTTTGACGTTCTCTCCCCTCTTTATGCTCCAATCCTTTATACCTTTTAGCCCACAAGTCTTTTAGACTAATACTTCTTCCTTTGTTCATAGCTCCTTTTCCTTTCCGTTCGTGACGCATCTCATCACCTTTATTGTTCCCTTGTCCACTGCTGTTTGCTCTTAACGATTCTTGAGACTTTCCCTCGCTCACCACTTCCTGACTCACTTCTTCCAAATCCGCTCTGCGCTGCCCACTTCCTCCTGGGTTGTTCTCCGCACTTACCTCCACTCGATCCAAAATTCATTCTCCGACCTTTCTTTCATCTTACATTGCCATCACTTCCACCTCCGTTCTGACCTGATCGTCCAGCGCTTTCAATTTTGCCACTGACCACTCTCTAAACCATTTTCCATTCGACACCACTAGCCGCTGCCCCCTTATGTGTTCCTCCAGCCCTTTTTGTCTCGCCCTCCAAAGATGCCTCTTCAAAGTTTTCATATTTTCACTTCCTTCTTTACCCATATCTCTCTTTACACAGAATTTCTGTCCTTGTAAGTTGTTGGCGTTTCTGAACACTATTTCTGCCATTAAAGCAGACAGTAACATTACTCGCCGGGCTGAGTGGCTCAGACGGTTAAGGCGCTGGCCTTCTAACCCCAACTTGGCAGGTTCGATCCTGGCTCAGTCCGGTGGTATTTGAAGGTGCTCAAATACGACAACCTCGTGTCGGTAGATTTACTGGCACGTAAAAGAACTCCTGCGGGACTAAATTCCGGCACCTCGGCGTCTCCGAAGACCGTAAAAGTAGTTAGTGGGACGTAAAACAAATAACATTATTAGTAACATTACTCTAATTGGTCTGCGACCTTTAACTTTACCCACTCTCCACATCTTCTATATCCACTTCATTAAAATTTATCGTCCTGCTATTGAATACTGTTGAGCTGTTTAGTTGTTCACGGCATGGGACTGTGTGAAGGACTGGACTATCATTGGAGTCGAAGCGACGAACACTCGTCGTGTGTTGTATAGCCAGGGGCACTGTGTTAAATCCAGCTGTCTACGCACAGTGGCTGTAAAAGGTGACTGGACTTGGGGGGAAAGTGAAAGTAAGGATTAGTTTTCCAGGTAAATGAACGGGCTGGACGCTTGCTGCGCCATAAGGTAGAGAGATTTGTAAATAGACTGATAATTATTGTGGCCATTCATAACTGATTTGAATTGTTTGTGTTTAAAAATGTGTGTTTGCATTTATTAGGTCATCCTGAAATAAACTAGAGTGATGAAGCAGATGGAGTTTTATTCGTAACAAATGGTGTTAGAAGTTAGGATAGATCCCGTATACATACCTGCGAACTTTCCCGATTTAGGCGGGAGACTGCCGATTTTCGACAGTTTTTCCCGCCTCCCGATTATTCTAATATTTCTCCCGATTTTAGCTTATTTTTTGGTGAACTGCAAACATCTATTTTCAAATCTCATCATTTCAGCTTTTTTACGCCAGTGGCCGGAAGTCCTTCGCTCATTGGCCGCTTTCAAACGAAATATCGACGTTTATTAATGCGAGAAATGTGCGCGAATGTGCGACGTTTATTGAAACCTGTACATCGCGACGCGTATATCGATTGTCAATCTCTCATTCTCGTGTGCAGTGTTAGTGTTCGTTCACATCAGTCTGGTCGATTCCATTCTCTTTGATCGATTCTAGAGACTAGTCGCTAGATATTGAGTCTTTCTTAGTAATTTGGTGACAGAATTTCAATGATAACGACTAGTGACTTTTCTAGAGATTTTAGGATCCATTTCTAGACAATTCTGACTAATTTTACTTTACCCTCACTATAAAGAAAATAAGAGTTTTGTCTGTACATTACTCTGAATTTTAAAAGAATGATATTTCCGTACCGGTCGTGACCATAGTAACAGAAATGCACGTTTTAAATTTCTGCAATTTCTGTCTGCTTGCCTGCCTGCCTGTATGTATGTATGTACGTACGTACTTACGTACGCTCATCACAAGAAAACGGTTGAAGAGAATTTAATGAAAATTGGTTTATAATGTCGGGGAATAAATCGCTACAATCTAGATCGTAAATAATCGTATTCACGTTGATTGAAATGCTAGTTTAGGGGAAGTCCTAAAATTTAATTCTGAAATAATTTTTTATTGGCTCTATCGATAATTACTACACAACTATAGTTATATATTATTAAATTTCCTATCATTTATGTCTCATACATTTTTACCGTACCGGCTATGATAACAGAGATATTCGTGTTTTTTTTTGCTAAGTCCATATCAGCGCCGAGGTACGAGTAAATGGGTGAATGGAATTTTATGTTAAGTCGGGGAATAAGGAATTGCAGTCTACGCTATACATAATTTTATTCACTCTGTTCGAAATGGTAGCTTAGGGGAAAGTGCCAAAACTTTAATTTTTAATTACCTATCTTACTGGTCATATCTGCCTGCTGTCATTTCTTGATGGATACAGTACTTTTGCATCCATCTCTTGGCACAGGCCAGAGTAAAGTGTAGCTTCCACTGAAGTCCCAGTCAACATCCATGGCTGTGACAATATGGAAGTTGCTGGGATATGGATAGTGCTGAGTAATGACATTCAGAGCATGACTAGTGCATCTGAGTGTTATGAAAGATGCTGCTCATAGGGTCAGTCGTGCTACAATAGTACTTTCTGACCCAGTGAGGAAAGCAATGGCAAACTATCTCACTCCTCATCTTGCCTAGTACACCTCATTTTGGTGCTGCCATTGGTTTTTGGGGTTTCCTTATAACCGCATAACCTTTGGTGGTGCTATTTGAGGATCCAACCAGCCTCTGGGCTGATGACCTAACAGAGAGACAAACAG
Source organism: Anabrus simplex (assembly GCF_040414725.1). Classification (NCBI taxonomy): domain Eukaryota; kingdom Metazoa; phylum Arthropoda; class Insecta; order Orthoptera; family Tettigoniidae; genus Anabrus; species Anabrus simplex. The sequence goes on along the minus strand of NC_090267.1, from coordinate 106,540,583 downwards.
ATTGGTCTTATTGAAAAGTACCGTACTACATAACAATAGTTATAGAGAATACAATTTCCGATTATTTATGTCTTATTCAGTTTTACCGTACCGACTATAATAATATTGGTGGTGATGGTGATTAAATTGTGAAGATGATTATAAGAACGAGAAAAAAAGTCATGAAGGAACGATCACTTAAATAACACAAGAGGTTGTCTTGAAAGAAAGGAGGACTCGCTTGACATTACAAGCTCTAATATCACAGATTCGGAAGAAAACTAAATGTGAAGGCCTCCACTACAGAAAGCTTATCAAATTGATCAACAGTAACATTACATTGACCATTGTTTGTTGTGATGTGCTTTGTGTATTCTGCTGCCATTTATCTCCGATAATATTGGCGGGAAGTAGCTGGGGAGTGGGAGTTAGATTTCTCTCTTTAGCATGCCATTCCTCTGGTTCATAAATTTTGTGATACTACTGGTACAGAACACACTGGATCATCATAGTATTCCAGCTATTCGATCCCTACCCTGAGGCAATGATTGGAAAGAGCATTGTGCACACTTAAACGGAATAATTATACAGGAGTGTTCGTGGCTGTCTGCCGCCTGGTCATTCTAGCTCTGAAACTTTGAACTGTTAAATCGACACCGTAGTACTTATTACATACTATCCACTTCATTCCGTATCGATATTGCAATCAAATAAGAATTAAGTAAAAACTTTTCCACCTGATCGATACTTTTATTATTTAACCTTAGGCTAAATTATGTCATTAAAAACTGCAGTACATGATTCAATTTGCTTGGCAATCATCATCAGCTGCTTATCTTATAGCTTAGGCGAAAGAACATAGAACATTTGATAATTAAAATTTGTTGCTAAAGGACACTTAATGGTGAGGGAGGGTGGGGGGGGGATGTTAAAATTAGACATACAAATTAAAAGGTATTTCTAAACTAAAACTTCCTAAAATTCCTTCTATGGCACTACTCTAGTTCTTCATTAGGTTCAGCTGTGTTTCACTCAATACTCAGTTCACTTGTCTTGATTATGTGTTGTCCTTCATTTTTCTAGATCATTCTTATTGTGCGCTAGAAGAATTTATGCTGATTATGGTCGAATTTGTTCATTATTTCATTTAGACGGATAGTTTGAAGTACGACCCCTATTTAATTGTTCGTTGTGTAAATTTATTCTAAATCTTTAAAAGATCTTTAAAAGTTCAGGTCTTAAGGTCGAAGACGGCAGAGACAGAAACAAACAAGTAAACTCCGTAACCAGAATAAATTGGACAGGGGTCACACGAAATGTGCCAATCTTTTAAAGATTTAGAATAAATTTACACAAAGAACAATTAAATAGGGGTCGTACTTCAAACTATCCGTCTAAATGAAATAATGAACAAATTCGACCATAGTCAGCATAAATTCTTCTAGCGGACAATAAGAATGATCTAGAAAAATGAAGGACAACACACAATCAAGACAAGTGAACTGAGTATTGAGTGAAACACAGCTGAACCTAATGAAGAACTAGAGTAGTGGCATAGAAGGAATTTTAGGAAGTTTTAGTTTAGAAATAGCTTTTTAATTTGTATATCTAATTTTAACATCCCCTCCCCCCCACCCTCCCTTACCTATAAGTGTCCTTTACCAACAAATTTTAATTATCAAATGTTTTATGTTCTTTCGCCTAAGCTATAAGATAAGCAGCTGATGATGATTGCCAAGCAATTGAATCATGTACTGCAGTTTTTAATAACATAATTTAGCCTAAGGTTAAATAATAAAAGTATCGATCAGGTGGAAAAGTTTTTACTCAGTTCTTATTTGACCGTAGTACTTTTTGCTAAAAGTGAGAAAATGTGCTGTTTTTTCATTTTTTCCAGTATTTCATATGATAGCATTGCTTTTAATCGCGATATACTGGCATCATTGTAACAATTGGGAAAACTATAAGGACAGTCTTTCCCAGAATTCCGTAGCGAAGCACGGGTGCATCAGCTAGTTATTTGATCCAAATAGCATTGCGCTTCGCATAATTGCGCGGGCGCTTGATGCAATATATTAATCTATGCATTTGCTAAGTAATGGTATCTAAGTGCATGACTGATTCACATGTGGGACATGAGTTCATACTATTTTCGGTAGGCTTATCAGAGACCGATCATCTCACACGCATACCGGTACCTCCTGTGATGGAATAGAGATGTGTAATTTTTAGCCTTGTAGCCTAGTATAGCAACAGTCGGGCTTTGAGACAATGTTATAAATATATCGTAGTACTGTATTGCACAAGCCATGTAGAATAAGCAGTTTTGACCAATTGTATCTCCTGATTTTTCCTGATTTTCACATCAAAATCTCCTGATTTTTGGTTTTGTAAAGTTGGCAGGTATGCGTATATGATACATCATTGTAATCCGCGTGAATCAGCGGACCAAATACTTCAGGTTTCGGCCGCCATCGGGAACGTTCCAGTACGTCGGTGTATTGTGAATGCACACTCATATAAATCTCTTTTTCATCTTTTGCTAATTACTGAATGCCAGTTGAGACCAGAGGCCACACGAAAATGGAGGCTCAGTTAAATGCTCTCTTCGATATGATGGAGAAGATGGATGAAAATCAAAAGAAGATCGAGAAGATGGAAGATAATCAAAAGAAGATGGAGGAGTAGATGGAAGACTATCAAAATTAGATGAAAGACAGGCAAAGGAAGACAGACGAAGGCCAGAAAATGACGATGGAGTTGGAAGAAGGTTGTAAGAAGATGGAAGTAAGCCAGGAGAGGGTAGTTGAAAGTCAGAAGAAGATGATAAAGGAAATAAAAGGCGGTCAGAAGAAGTTGGAAAACGACGATCAAGAGTGGATAGAAGATAGTCAGAAGAAGATAGAAGGCGGCCATAAGTCGGAAGACCACCAGGCGAAGACGGAAGATTGTCAGAAGAAGATGGGAGACGAGCAGAAATGGACAGAAGGCAGCCAGAAGATACTGGAAGACGGTCGAAAGAAGACTGAAAACGACCAGAATAAGATGGAGACTAACCAGAAGACGGAAGGTGGCCAGAAGAAGATGGAGGGCGACCAGAACAAGATGGGTGACGGACAGAGAAATGTCGACGAGGGCCCACGCGAGATAAATCATGTTCCGCAGGTCGACGCTCTGTCCCGTAGACCGTGTCCAGAAGACTGCGAGTTCTATTCCAGGAGGGAGGCCGAGCACTTAGTTTCCTTCCGAGGGATCGCCGTGGGGTCCGAAAGAAACTGGAGCCGTGACGCCTGGATGGAAATGCAGAGGGACTGGGGATCGTCACCTTCCCTTGGTCCCCCTGGCTTACCAGTCCGTAGTGCACGAGGCCACGAGGACGCCGTCTGAAAGAGAGCTATGACTTCCGGTGGATTTGGGGTTCGGCCTGAGGACCATCCTGCTCCCACCGATAGGTACTGTCTAGATTTGACAAGGAGACCAGGGGATGTACACGCCGCTGTCCGGGAGTGTACGCGCACAGAGAGCGACCGAGTGAAGGCGTGGTACGACCGGCGAGGGGACACCGTTGGAAATCATGAGAACGGCCTAGGTTGGCTATATAACCTCGTAATGATGAAAGGCTTGTCGCTCAAGTTCGAGACGAAATGGAAAAACTCTTACAATGTTCTGAGAGGAATAAATGACGTCAGCTACTGAGTACGACGAAGTCCAGGGTGCAAAGTGAAGGTGGTACAACTAGACCGACGGGCGCCATACCGAAGAACGGCTGAGAAGGTTACGACGGGGGAATCAGCTCTCGAGGGGGGGGGGGGGGGCAATGTTACATGCCAGCCCCGTGGTAGCTCCTTTTGGTACTTCCAGGAAGGGGCTGGTGATTCAGACGACCTGGAATCTCCCAGCCGGCCTATGAGGTTGGGCCGGCTTACCTGTGAGTTCAATCAATACTGATCTGCATTTAGGGCAGTCGCCCAGGTGGCAGATTCCCTATCTGTTGCTTTCCTAGCCTTTTCCGAAATGATTTCAAAGAAATTGGAAATTTTTTGAACATCTTCCTTGGTAAGTTATTCCAATCCCTAACTCCCCTTCCTATAAAAGAATATTTTCCACAGTTTGTCCTCTTGAATTCCAACTTTATCTTCATATTGTGATCTTTCCTACTTTTATAGACGCCATTCAAACCTGTTCGTCTACTAATGTCATTCCACGCCATCTCTCCGCTGACAGCTCGGAACATACCACTTAGTCGAGCAGCTCTTCTTCTTTCTCTCAATTCTTCCTAACCCAAACATTGCAACATTTTTGTAACGCTACTCTTTTGTCGGAAATCATCCAGAACAAATCGAGCTGTTTTCTTTGGATTTTTTCCAGTTCTTGAATCAGGTAATCCTGGTGAGGGTCCCATACACTGGAACCATACTCTAGTTGGGGTCTTACCAGAGAATTATATGCACTCTCTTTTACATCCTTACTACAACCCCTAAACACCCTCATAACCATGTGCAGAGATCGGTACCCTTTATTTACAATCCCATTTATGTGATTACCCCAGTGAAGATCTTTCCTTATATTAACACCTAGATACTTACAATGATCCCCAAAAGGAACTTTCACCCCATCAACGCAGTAATTAAAACTGAGAGGACTTTTCCTATTTGTAAAACTCACAACCTGACTTTTAGCCCCGTTTATCAACATACCATTGCCTGCTGTCCATCTCACAATATTTTCGAGGTCACGTTGCAGTTCCTCACAATCTTGTAACTTATTTATCACTCTATAGAGAATAACATCATCCGCAAAAAGCCTTACCTCCGCTTCCACTCCTTTACTCATATCATTTATATATATAAGAAAGCATAAAGGTCCGATAACACTGCCCTGAGGCACTCCCCTCTCAACTATTACAGGGTCAGACAAAACTTCACCTACTCTAACTCTCTGAGATCTATTTTCTAGAAATATAGGAACCCATTCAGTCACTCTTTTGTCTAGTCCAATTGCACTCATTTTTGCCAGTAGTCTCCCATGATCCACCCTTTCAAATGCTTTAGACATGTCAATCGCGATACAGTCCATTTGACCTCCGGAATCCAAGATATCTGCTGTATCATGCTGGAATCCTACAAGTTGAGCTTCAGTGGAATAACCTTTCCTAAAGCCTTCTATTGAACCAGATATTAATTTCACAAACATGTCTAATATAATCAGAAAAGATGCCTTCCCAAAGCTTACATACAATGCATGTCAAACTTACTGGCCTGTAATTTTCAGCTTTATGTCTTATCACCCTTTCCTTTATACACAGGGGCTACTTTAGCAACTCTCCATTCATCTGGTATAGCTCCTTCGGCCAAACAATAATCAAATAAGTACTTCAGATATGGTACTATATCCCAACCCATTGTCTTTAGTATATCCCCAGAAATCTGATCAATTCCAGCCGCTTTTCTAGTTTTCAACTTTTGTATCTTATTGTAAATGTCATTGTTACCATATGTAAATTTTATTACTTCTTTGGCCTTAGTCTCTTCCTCTATCTCGACATTATCCTTGTAACCAACAATCTTTACATACTGCTGACTGAATACTTCTGCCTTTTGAAGATCCTCACATACACACTCCCCTTGTTCTGGAATGTCCTTCTTGGAACCTGTTTCTGCCTTAAAGTACCTATACACACCCTTCCATTTTTCACTAAAATTTGTATGACTGCCAATTACGCTTGCCATCATGTTATCCTTAGCTGCCTTCTTTGCTAGATTCAATTTTCTAGTAAGTTCCTTCAATTTCTCCTTACTTCCACAGCCATTTCTAACTCTATTTCTTTCCAGTCTGCACCTCCTTCTTAGTCTCTTTATTTCTCTATTATAATAAGGTGGGTCTTTACCATTCCTTACCACCCTTAAAGGTACAAACCTGTTTTCGCATTCCTCAACAATTTCTTTAAACCCATCCCAGAGTCTGTTTACATTTTTATTTACCGTTTTCCACCGATCATAGTTACTTTTTAGAAACTGCCTCATACCTGCTTTATCAGCCATATGGTACTGCCTAACAGTCCTACTTTTAAGACCTTCCTTTCTATCACATTTATTTTGAACTACGACAAAAACAGCTTCATGATCACTAATACCATCTATTACTTCAGTTTCCCTATAGAGCTCATCTGGTTTTATCAGCACCACATCCAAAATATTTTTCCCTCTGGTTGGTTCCATCACTTTCTGAATCAGCTGTCCTTCCCATATTAACTTAATTGCCATTTATTGGTCATGCTTCCTGTCGTTCGCATTTCCTTCCCAATTGGCATCTGGCAAATTCAGATCTCCCGCTACAATCACATTTCTTTCCATGTCGTTTCCCACATAACTGACTATCCTATCAAATAATTCCGAATCCGCATCAGTGCTACCCTTTCCCGATCTGTACACTCCAAATATATCAAGTTGCCTATTATCTTTAGAAATGAGCCTTACACCTAGAATTTCATGTGTCTCATCTTTAACTTTTTCGTCGCTTACAAATTCTTCTTTCACCAGAATGAAAACTCCCCCTCCCACCTTTCCTATCCTATCTCTACGATACACACTCCAGTGCCGTGAGAAAATTTCTGCATCCATTATATCATTTCTCAGCCATGACTCAACTCCTATTACAATATCTGGTAAATATATATCTATTAAATTACTTAATTCTAATCCTTTCTTTGCAATACTTCTACAGTTCAACACTAACAATTTTATGTCATCCCTACTTGATTTCCAGTTCCCTGTTCCCTTATCACCGCTCCCTAGGCCATCCCGTTTCCCTGAATGTACCTCCCTATTACCCTTCCAAACAAATTTCCTAACTTATACGTACCACTGCGGTTTAAATGAAGGCCATCGGAGCGCAGATCCCTATCTCCTACCCACCCATTAGGATCTAGAAATTTCACTCCCAGTTCCTTGGAGATTCAACGGGAATGTTCTGTCTGCAGTGATATTGTGAAATTTCTGGATCAAATTACGTGAGCTATAAGAAGGGGGCCTAGCCGCGGACAGTCAGTGTTGGACTCCGTGGGGAAGTCAATGTGACACTCAGTGAGTTGAGGTTCGGTGGCTGGGCTGAGGGCGACAGAGATTTTGGCTGACGCCGGTATCCCACCGAGGTCAGAACTAGGAGCTGTTGTTGTGGTGTCGGAGGGACCAGTGTATAGGGGAAGGACTAGAGAACGAAAGACTGTACTGTATGTAATTCTGTGGAATTAGGACCGCCGTGAGCCAGCGTTGAAACGCGCTATCTTGAGCGCGAGGATAAATGGACCTGTGTTAATGTTTGCTGTTGAGAATATCGTCCTGCTATTGAATACTGTTGAGCTGTTAGTTGTTCACTGCATGGGATTGTGTGAAGGACTGGACTATCATTGGAGTCGAACCGACCAACAGTCGTCGTGTGTTGTATAGCCAGGGGCACTGTCTCAAAATCCAGCTGTCTACACACAGTGGCTGTAGGAGGTGACTGAAAAAAATGAAATGTCGTATGGCTTTTAGTGCCGGGATAACCCAGGACGGGTTCGGCTCACCAGGTGCAGGTCTTTCTATTTGACTCCCGTAGGCGACCTGCGCGTCGTGATAAGGATGAAATGATGATGAAGACAACACATACACCCAGTCCCCGTGCCATTGGAAGTAACCAGTTAAGGTTAAAATCCCCGACCCGACCGGGAATCGAACCCGGGACCCTCTGAACCGAAGGCCAGTGCGCTGACCGTTCAGCCAACGAGTCGGACAGGAGGTGACTGGAATTGGGGAAAAGTGACAGTAAGGATTAATTTCCCAGGTAAAGGAACGGGATGGACCCTTGCTGCCCATAAGTTAGAGAGATTTGTAAATAGACTGATAATTATTGTGGACATTCATAACTGGTTAGAATTGTTTGTGTTTGAATGTGTGTGTGGGGGGGGGTGTCATCCTGAAATAAATTAGAGTATTGAATCAGATGGAGTTTTATTCGCAACAGTAGGAACATTATGGGCGTTGATTAGTACCACCATGAGTATACGTGACCTGTGATTATTACCACTATGTGAGCAAGACCATGAGTATACGTGGCCTGTGATTAGTGCCACTATGTGAGGATCATCGCAGATTCAGTCGATGTCCGTGATTAGTCTCGCAATGTGTGGAACACCATTGTTGACATTGTTGACATCCGTGAAGTTAGGAATACATCCAGTCGTACTGTGGGAAAGATGTACGGCCGTCAGTTTTACTAGTACTGTGTCAATGTCTACGCTGTCAAAAGCTTTACTGCAATCTAGTAGTACCAGAACTGTGACTCGTCTCTGTCTATTGCTTGTCGAACGTCCCCAGTCACTTGGAGTAACTCTGTAGGTGTACTATGTGCTTGTCGGAAACCGGACTGGAAAGGAATAACAGATTGGACCGTAGTCTCTCTCTCTCTGGAGCCGCTGGAGTAATTTTAACTCGACCGTAGATCTACCGAGTGGGAAACACAAATCTCTCTTATGTAGGACCTGTTATATCGTATTCCTGCATATTGGTTGTTTCTTCATATCGTCGAGGTGTCTTGCAGTATAAATTGATTGTCCGCTAGATTTGCCCGATTTATACATTTACATGGCGAATTTATATTTCGCACAGCAAATTGCAGGCTCAGTAAAATTGGATCTTCACAATCGAACGTGATCCAAACCCCAGGTTTGTTTAGAATTTATCACATGGGGCTGACGGTGTTAGATGTTGAATGTCTTACTAAGATACCCACATCAAACGTTCGACCCCGGCTGAGGTGACCGATGTTTGGAAAGTAGACCGTAATTTTGGTACCGGTATCCATAGTTGTTCGCATTTTAAAAATCTCCGTTGGTGCCTCTGCGTATAATTGACAAATACATTACTCTTCCTTTGAAACTGTCCGTTGGACTTAGAATTTCGCTCCTAGACTGCAGAACAACGGTCGTCTTCTTATCGTTATTCCCGCATTGTGGCAAGATCCGTGTGTCTGCCCCTCCATCTTCAGTTAGATCATTCCAAGGCATCTTCTGGGCTTGTCGGGCTGAGTAGCTCAGATGGTAGAGCGCTGGTCGTCTGACTCTAATTGGAGAGGTTTGATCCTGGCTCAGTTCGGTGATGCTCAAATTCGCCAGCCCCGTGTCGGTAGAATTATCGGCACGTAAAATAACTCCTGAAGGATAAAATCCCGGCATCTCGGCGTCTCCGGAAACCGTTAAAGTAGTTAGTGGACGTAAAACTATTGTTATTATTATCATTATCATTATTAAACCAGTACCAACCGTCGCCATAAGACCTATCTGTGTCGGTGCGACATAAAGCCAATAGCAAAAAACAAAACAAAAGAAAACAGTATCATATTTCCCCTAAATAATATTTATTAGGATTTCATAGGATTTGGTAATTATGTTTATCACTATGAAGCTGACAGTGATTCTTATCGAATGTACATTAGTATTGATATTAGAATCGAAGCCTCTTTCCGCTTTTTGAGAAACTCCCGTCACTTAAAAATATTACCTCTGAGATATGTTTTTCAATTTGGTTGACGTTGCACTGACACATAGGTCTTACGACGACGACGACAATAGGATAGGAAAGGGCAAGGAGTGAAAGAGATCTAACCGCACGTTCAGCTCTCTCGATAAAATTTTATCTTTCCATGCAACATTTCCAAGTGATTGATTTTAATTGTTGTGCAGTTTTGTAATTAATCCTGCTCATTGGCGAGGGAAAGTGTGTCCTTGTGAGAATAGGGTGGCACAGAGAAACTCCTCGTTTTACCTATAATTAGGCAGCTGTGAGTAGCCCGAAGGTTATATGTTGCTGTCCAAGTGGGACGTAGGATTCCCAGCACATGGGCACGCAACGAGTGACATCGTTTCTGTGTGTGTGTGTTTTTTTCCTCCATTGTCCTCGGAACGTCTTCAGACGAGGCGTCTCTGTTGTCTTTACCGCTGTCTAGTTATAGGTGCGCATGAGCGTGAAATCCAGACTCCATGTAATTGGCTATTCCGTAGAGGCACATGAAAGCCAAATCTTTATCCATTTTTATACGATATATACCTCAAATGTAGTGAACTGCACAGCGTAATATCTTGGAGGTGTAACCTAGTCGTTACGTTTCCTGTTCTTCACCAACAGTTTATTTATTTAATAGTATAGTAATCGCCCAGCGGGGTGTCGCCTGTCTCGTTCCGGACAACGCTCATTTTTCTATTCTCTCAGAGGTTTAGATGCAGTAAATATTTCTCTTCTTCGAATTATTATTATTATTATTATTATTATTATTATTATTATTATTATTATTATTATTATTATTATTATTATTATTATTATTATTATTATTATTATTATTTTCTTAAGAAGGCAGACATTTTTTTCTGTGTAGACACAGTTAATAGAACCTGCAGTTTGTTGTTTTTTCATTTTGTCGAAACACGAAATATAACATTTCCACAGTTCTAGTCCTTTGGACAAGCCATTGAACATTGAAAAATGTTCCTTCACGGAATGTGGAAAAGGGAACATTGAGGAAATGAAAGAGAAGTAAAGCATGATATTGCTTACAATGTATACAATATGTATTACCCCACTGTCGGCAGCCCTGAAAATGGTTTTCCGTGGTTTCCCATTTTCACACCAGGCAAATGCTGGGGCTGTACCTTAATTAAGGCCACGGCCGCTTCCTTCCCACTCCTAGACCTTCCCTGTCCCATCGTCGCCATAAGACCTATCTGAGTCGGTGCGACGTAAAGCAACTAACAAATATATATATATACAAATAAATACATCCTTTGTCAGATGCGTTTGAGTTTTGTTTCTTTTCAAACGATTTAGCTTTGCTCCTGGAACTCCTCGCTAATGATGCCTATAAAAGTCGATGGTTTCATCAGCTGCCGTACTCGTGATTGATACATCCTCAACATGTGATTTCTTATGTTTTGAGTACCGGTACAAGTATAACATATAATACACCATTGCGAGTGGTGTGATTTTGCCGAAAACTATATCGAGAGTCGTTCCGTTACGAGTACCGATCCCCAATTGTTTACTAGTATACGTTAAACGATGTTTCTCGTGTAAATAATTGAATAATTAACGACTGTTTGTGCAGCGGGACTCGACCTGAAGTCAGAGTTGAAATCTCCACAAAAATCCAAGGACAATAATACAGATCTTCCTTCTTATTCTATAACACCAGTATAGAAGGTAATGAGAGCCCTGTCCATCGGGAGCATCGAGAATGTTGGGTGTACAGTAAAACCTTATAACTGCCACACTCTGTTCCATATCATTTTTATCGAAGAATTTGGCAAACGTCGATCAAACATCACCGAATGGAGCATTAAGTACGTCAATCTCAAACACACACACACGCACTCTCACTCTCTCTCTCTCTCTCTCTCTCTCTCTCTCTCTCTCTCTCTCTCTCTCTCTCTCTCTCATCCGCAGCCCCGTTATGAACAGTGCGTGAGACGTCAGGATGCACATTTTGAACACATGTTGTAAGAACGCAGTTACAGTACTTGCCATCACTTTGCATGTTATGATGACGTACTTGATGTTCAGAGCGTGTTTCAGTACTGTTGGTTTTGCCGCATATTGTATTACACTTCGGCGATAACGTAATAATAATAAAATTATTATTGCACATTCATTTTCAATGCTTTCGCAGATATAATTGTTATATCATATTAATAGTGCAGCTTAGGTGGTGTACAAAATATCTGATCCAATGATCTTGCAGTCCATTTCTCAATGAAACTGCTGCGGAGAAAGTACTAATAGCTGTATTATTCGTGGGAATGTTGTTCTGCGGTGTTTTATTGATTGTGCCCCTCATCTTCACAAATAAATGTCATGACATAAAAGAAGAAAAATTAAGGAAGGGTAATGGGCCGTGGTGATAATGACTGACACCCCTATATTATCCTTGTTTGTCGACAACTGGCCGTAAAAACGCGAGCTCTGGAAAATATCCGGGAGCGGAAACTTCACCTAATTTATTCTCCAGCATATATCTGTATAACTGTAAAAGTATAACCCGTTGCTTTCACAATTAATAGGTATATGCAAGTGCTTCATCCGTAGGCATATCTTGGGATATAACTTAACACAAATACAATTGAACAAATAAAACGTTCATCCTGCAGCAAATAGCCTGTAAATCTTGAACCACCGAGCTCGATAGCTGCAGTCGCTTAAGTGCGGCCAGTATCCAGTAATCGGGAGATAGTGGGTTCGAGCCCCACTGTTGGCAGCCCTGAAGATGGTTTCCCGTGGTTTCCCATTTTCACACCAGGCAAATGCCGGGGCTGTACCTTAATTAAGGCCACGGCCGCGTCCTTCCTCTTCCTAGGCCTTTCCTATCCCATCGTCGCCATAAGACATCTGTGTCGGTGCGACGTAAAGCAAATAGCAAAAAAAACTTGAACCCCTTACTTCGTGAACATTATAAAACATCAGTTCTATATATTACATGTCGTGATTACTGCGATCTCCACCAATACCCGTCCCTGCAGATATTTTAAGAAATCATGCTGGAAGGCCTGCCGAGAATCGACGTCACTGTGTTGACATTACACGAGTTTACTATATGCCTTTCTTGGTAGCTTTGGGCAGATTATTAGAAAACTGAAATTGCATTGGTCTGCTTAGTGTTAGTTCTTTGGACTCACGAAGACGGACATTTGCAAAAACCTGTTGCAGCGATCCTAGAGTGATATATTGTAAATCGTAAAGTTATGGTCTGAACCAATTATTCCGCTACACATCAATCAGCCTCTGTTCGTCGACTCCTCTTGACCAGCATTTAATCGATTGACAGTTTCTTTTGGTGTGTAGTCAACCTCGAAAGGCATGCGCATCAAAGTATTAGCTCTCGGTAGCTTGTTTGAAATTTCTCCTGTTATACTAGACATTGCGAGATCTGTTGAGAGCAGTATTTCGAAAAATCTATTATCTTATCCTCCTGCCGAGCGCCCAGTTACTGTCCTCGATTAAGCATTTTCTTTGTAAGTTGAAAAATGTACGTGCGTTACCTGAGAATATTAAACATTTTAGATACGTGTGTTCCGAGTCAGTAATTTCTCACGGATGCACAGCTGCGGTGTTTGTAGATAACTTTTTGTAGTTTATTCCAGGTATTACTGAGGTCTCTGGAGCCACCCTGGCTAATTGTATGGTCGAGGAATTAAGGCAGAAAGGCCCTCACGCAACGTGATTTTTTTCAGGGAGAAATTTCAACGTCAGCTGTTCGGGTAAAAGAATATAGAGGACGCCTACTCAATATCAGTCGTTTTAAAGAGGTGCAGGTATCTTACTGACACTGAACTTGAGTACAGTTCCCTCTGTTAATAGAGTATAGTCCTAATTGTGGGACTTCTTCTATGACGAACTGAGTATGCTTTTATCAGAATTGCTTGCTTCGCACAACGCTAATGAGAGAAACACGCGCTAGTTAACAAATACTAATGTAATAAATGTAAACAAGGTATGTTATATTCACTATCCCGACTGTACACACCGACTTTTAATTATGCCTTCTGTTTCAAGGTTTCTTTCACGTTTTATTAGGGGAAGCGAAGTACGTTGATTGTGTTCTGTGTAATTGTGTATATTAGTTCTTTAGGAAAGCATTAAATTCATGACAAGGTAATATGTGAAGACTTGCGTAGTGAACCTTAGAAATAATATTTCTTCCGTGTACTTCCTGTTAAAACTAAATGTACGAGTTCCAGCCGTATGAACTGGTTTTTGTTTATGCGTAAGTGATATTTTGAAGAAATCGAACGCGCGCCAGAGTCGCACCACTTGAAGGATTCTGCACTAAGGTAATTCAGGAGTTGGCATTCCACTGCGCAGCTAACTAATGGCAGATTCAGATTCAATTCCTGACACTTGTTAGCACCCTACCGTAGTGAGGAGATTTCACTATACTACTTCCTGACAAATTCTAAGGTGCTATATCATTTGAGGTACGTTGTACCTTTTTTACCCCTAGAATGGTAGAATGGTATGCATATTTTAGTTAGTTTTAATAACATACATTTTATTGGAACAGTTGCAATTTAATCGTACTCAACCGGTTCCTAACACTCTAAAAATAAACAAATTAAAAATTGGCATTAATTATTTTGAAGAACTGTCAACAAATGTACATATTTCGCACAAAGCTGAAAGTTTCTATGTCCTTATTCGAAACTCCAGGCTCTTTTTCTTTTGATGCTCACCACAAATTGGTTTTTGACATTCCAAACAATAGGTAGTTGTGTGCCTTCTGGTTGTGTAAGGACAGTACGCACAATATTTTCTCGATCCTTTTTGAGATGGAAGTGGTTTGCCATCTGCAACTTCTTTCTTTTCACAAGCCACATCTTGAATCACGTTCCTAAGTTCCTTGTTGAGTGTCGGTTGTTTTAGCCGTTCGATCTGCCATTCATTTGTCAGTTTGGTATGCATATTTAACATGAACTGCAATGTGGATAGGAGTTAACTCGCATTTTGGTTCTTGTAAAAATTATGGACATAAATTACGTGCGCATTGACTGTGGGCATTTCCATTATATTGAAGAAGCATCACAGTGGTCATCGTTTGTTTTTACGGTTGCAGTTCGCATTATGGCTCATCTGATCATAACTATGAATGTACACCTCCGTTGGTGCCCTTGTAATTAATTACCATCACAGGTTTTTCCGTGCTTTCATGAATAGCTGAAACATTGTGTGTAGATGATATCAATGTCGCAAGTTTCTGGGGGTTTGGTTTGCAGGAAACAACTATCAAATCTTCATGGAACAAGAGCATAGATGTCCCAGGTTTTCTGTATGCCACCACTTCAGCTACATTTGCACTATTTGGAACGTTGTAATTTTGTCTTTGGTGAAGAATTTCTTTATTTGTGTGAAGCAATATTATGGAAACTCTTTTGTTTTTCTTTATAGTACATATAACAGTCAGTTTATCTTCTTTCAAACCGACTGAACTAGTGGCATGACCGGACGAGTTGGCCGCGCGGTTAACGTCGCGCAGCTGTGAGCTTGCATCCGGGAGATAGTGGGTTCGAACCCCACTGTCGGCAGCCCGGGAGATGGTTTTCCGTGGTTTCCCATTTTCACACCAGGCAAATGCTGGGGCTGTACCTTAATTAAGACCAGGGCCGCTTCCTTCCCACTCCTAGGCCTTTCCTGTCCCATCGTTGCGATAAGACCTACATGTGCCGGTGCGAGGTAAAGCAAATTTAAAAAAAAAAAAACTAATGGAATGCTGCAGGACCAGTTGTCCATTGTTACATTGCGATTGGAACCTCGTATAGATGCCACCTAAGTCTTGGCAAAATAGTCGGCAGGAGGCTGGCCATCTGGGACAGATCCTTTTCCTAAGTAAGGAATAGCATCCACACACAACATACTTAGTTGAATTGTCACACATTATCACAATTTTTATGCCGTACCTGGTCGGTTTGGAGGGGATGTACATCCTAAACGGACATCGACTTCTAAAGTCGACCAACTGCTCGTCAATGGTCACATATGAACTTGATTTGTAGAAATTCCTGCCGTTACTGATGAATATCCATACTTAAGAAATAGGTGCCAGTCGGGATTGCTGTTTGCGATCAGGTCGGGTATTTTTTTCGTCAAATTTTAAACAATGTATCGTAAAGTTAAATCTCTTCTCGGACATTGTGGCCCGATAGCTACTGTCAAATAGGATTTCGGTAGTTAAATTATTGTCTTTTAATGCAGCAGATAATATAATAATTCCAAATAGTGCGTGCAACGTCACTTCAGCTACATTTGCACTATTTGGAACGTTGTAATTTTGTCTTTGGTGAAGAATTTCTTTATTTGTGTGAAGCAATATTATCTGCATAATCTCATCCGAAAAATATAACTTGAAGCATTTTATGGTTCGTTAGCAGGCACAGCAATTGCAGAAGGACCAGGTCGCATGTGAACGATGTTCCTTTAGGAACTTTTCCCTTACGAATTTCACTGCACGTGTTCCACACAAAACCATCCTTCCCAACAATTTGATTACTGTCCGAAATTCTAACAATATTCTGCTTTCCTCCGTTTTCATTGTAGACAATGTGTTGTTCATTTAGTTTCCTTTTCTTTCCATGTATGTTCGAAATTCTTCTTTTCTCTGAATTTGTTCCAGCAGATGGTTGTAAGGATCTAATCTCTTCACAAATTTGGTCTGCAGGATCCAAGGGTGGTCTAGGGAGCGGTGATAAGTGTACAGAGACCAGGAAGTCAAGTAGGAATGACATTAAAATGTTAGTGTTGAACTGTAGAATTATTGTAAAGAAAGGAATAGAATTAAGCAATTTAATAGATATATACACTCCAGATATTTTAATAGGAGTTGAATCATGGCTGAGAAATCTAATGGATGCAGAAATGTTCTCACGGATCTGGACTGTGTATCGTAGAGATAGGATAGGAATGGTGGGAGGGGGAGTATTCATTCTCGTGAAAGAAGAATTTGTAAACTGCGAAAAAGTTAAAGATAACAAACATGAAATTCTAGATGTAAGGCTCATTTCTAAAGATAATAAGCTACTTGATATCTTTGGAATGTGCAGATCGGGAAAGGGTAGCGCTGACACGGATTCAGAATTATTTTAAAAGACAATCAGCTATGTGGGAAACGACATGGAAAGGAATGTGATTGTAGCGGGAGATCTGAATTTACCAGATGTCAATTGAGAAGGAAATGCGAACGACAGGGAAAATGACCAACAAATGGCAAATAAGCTAATATGGGAAGGACAACTGATTAAGACTGTGATGGAACCAACTAGAGGGGAAAATATCCTGGATGTGGTGCTGGTAAAACCAGATGAGCTCTATAGAGAAACTGTTCATTTCATTTTTCCCTCCCTTCCTAAGATGCTTTATTACTGTCCAGAAAAGTTTCCCTGCTGCTTGACCTAGCCTTTCCAGGTTATTACCAAAATCTTCCCACGACTTCTTCTTGGATTCAACAACATACAGTATATATATTTATTAAATAAATACATATTCAAATTGTATAATAATTTTTATTTCAGCTACAAATATAAATATTGCTTTGTTGTTGCCTGCTTTAAAAAAATTCCATTTGTGAAAGATTTTTAATATGTTATTTCTAAAAGATCTTAGTTTATAATCATAACTTCTTTATCCATTTTAATGTGTACGATTTTCGTAATTAGCCAAATTATATATTAAATTGCAACTGTAATAAATATATAATAAAGTGTTTTGTCTGTACATTGCTCAAAATTTAAAATAATGATATTAATTTTTCGGTTGTTCCACAGCAACAAAGAAATGCAATTTTTAATTTTCCGTTTTCTCTCTCTCTCTCTCTCTCTCTCTCTCTCTCTCTCTCTCTCTCTCTTCTGTGTGTGTGTGTCACGAGATAATGGCTGAAGAGAAAATGGAATTCGGTATGTAAAGTCTGGAAATGAGCCTCTTACAATCTAGATTATACATTATTTATGCTAAGTGAAATTGTATTTATTTCGTATGGCATATAGAGAGTACAGAAAAGCTATATACCTGTTCAACGAAGGGAATTCATCTTGGCAAGTTGAACCCTGCAAGTTTCCGACATTGATCAGATATTAACCGTAGCTGGTCAGGGTTTGAAGCAGTCCACTCTTCTCTCCAGGCATTATTCATTTTGTACTGTGATTCAACCATCCTCTTTCCTAGTTGCCATGATGGATGTCGAGATTTTAATCTTCCATGCTTCTGAGGGTTGCAGTCCTGATGAATCGGCAAGATTGTATTTGCAGTACATTTTAACCATTCCTTCTTCAGAGCAGTTAGCCTTCGACGGTGAGGAGGATGGATGTTAGTTAATACTGGCAGCCATTTAGGTGGTGTGGATTTGGGTGTGCCAGACACAGTCCTCATGGTATCATTCAGCTTGACATCAACTTTTCCTGTATGTGCGCTGTTGATCCGTACAGGGCTGGAATATTTTGCAACTGGGTATACTAGGGCAAGAGCTGTTGTTCTGAGGACATTAGCATTTCCTCCCCAACTAATGCCAGAGTTTGTGAAGGATGTTACGTGTTTTAACCTTTGTTGCTGTTTTGCAGAGGTGTTCTTTATACGCCAAAGAGCGATCCAGCACAATAAACGAGTATTTTGGATGAGCTCAGTATTTTAGCTGTTGGCATCTGAAATTGAACTTGTGGAATGTAATGGACTCTCCTGTTGTCTAGATGAAAGGTACTAATTTCTGTTTTGTTTACATTGTGTTTCAATCGCCAGGTGTTGAAGTATCTATCTGTTTTTAGGAGATATAGTGTGAGAATGGCTTCAGCGGTCTCAGAGTCTGCGGACTGTAGTGTTAGGGCTATGTCATCAGCAATCAGGATATATAAACTTTCGGCACGCGGTAGATAGAAGATTTGCCGTGTAGAGATTGAAGGGAAGAGGAGCCTGATCAGAACCCTACGACAATCCAGCATTTAATCTGTAGGATCTGCTTATGTTTCCATTGATGCATTTGAATTAGGCGATTGCATAGCATGTTGTTGAGCAAGGAATCTAGCGTCTTACAGCGGATAATTTTCAGTAACTTCTGGATCATCCCTTTTCGCCAGACTATCATAGGCTGATGATAAGTCCACAAACACAGCGACCGTTTTCATTTTTTTCTTGAAAGCCCTGCTAACTATGGCTGGGTAGTGCCAAAACCTGATCGCAACAGCTCCTGTTAGGTCTGAATTCTGCCTCTTGAACTAGAATGTGCTGAAGTACTGTAGCTGAGATTCTGTTATAGATCAATCTCTCTAGCAGATACTCAGTAGAGCAATAGGTCGATAATCTTCCGCATTACAGCCACTTTTCCCAAGCTTCACAACAGCTACTACCTTAGTTCTTTTAAGAAGAGGTGGGAGCCTTCTTTTCATTAGAATGCCACTAAAAAATTTAGCTAGCCATTCCATAATTCTACGACCACTGTGCGTCAGAAATTCGGGATGGATACCTTGCAAGCATGCTGCTTTCCCCGATTTTGTTTCCTTCAAAGCAGCTGAGATCTCTGCAACAGAAAACTCGGAGAACTGAGGGTGAATACGATGAAAGCTACTTGTACTGTTTTATAGTGAAGTCCGGCACAGAAAATAGTGACAGTCCTATTCCCCACTGTGTTGTATGATTCGTAACACTTTCGAAGGAAAGCATGAAGCCTTCTTTACTGATGCGTCACCAAAATTCTAAGCACTCGGATTTAGTT
This sequence comes from Anabrus simplex, assembly GCF_040414725.1. Taxonomy (NCBI): domain Eukaryota; kingdom Metazoa; phylum Arthropoda; class Insecta; order Orthoptera; family Tettigoniidae; genus Anabrus; species Anabrus simplex. Next base: position 106,521,338 of record NC_090267.1, on the reverse strand, counting down.
GGTAAGCCCATTGGATTTTTAAAAGAAAATCTATTTTTTAAGAAAGAAAATGTATGACAGTTTTTCGATACTGATACTAACTTGATAACGGCGTCATACCTTGCAAGTTATAGAATTGCAAAAGATGGAAAGCCTCCACTTTTACTTCCGGCCGCTGTGGATATGGTCCAAGCCGTGTTAGGAGGAAAGGCATCCAAAGAAATTCAAAAATTACCATTGTCTAATAACACATTAAAAGGGCGAATTGGATTTCTACGGTTTGATAGAAGAGTTTTTGTTTTGTAAACCACTTGAATCAGACACTACAGTGGAACTCACCTTTAGCATTATTGATGAGTATGTGCTCAAAGCAGGCATTCCCTGGTCCAAGTGCCTTGGTTTGTGTAGAGATGGAGCAATAGCTATTGTAACGGTTCAAATCCCGTTACAAGATGATATCTGTATTTTATGATTTTATCTGTATTATTATTATTATTATTATTATTATTATTATTATTATTATTATTATTATTATTATTATTATTATTATTATGTTAGTATTATTATTATGTTATCTGTGATATTGTTACTATTATTGTAATTATCAGTCTTATTTAATTCGATTTTGCAATTGCCTGTTGCTTGCAAGATTGTGCTTAGATGTATGCATATATACGTATGTGTAGTATAACACTCAATACCTGTACAGTGAGAATTGTATATATCAGAGATTGGGTGTGACGTTGGGACATTGTGCAAGATTAGTGGCGATTCTGCCAAGTCATCGCCGCGCCATGGCTATGTCATTGTATTTATTTAGATATGCGCTCAGCGAGTCGGCCGCCGCAGGGCTATTTCACCACTGTATGTAATATTTGCCGCGTTGTGGGAGTATGTCATGGTTATTTCTGGAGATTACGTAGCTGTGTCAACCAACGTCTATATAAGGTGGATGCATATTGTAGCGTCAGTCATTAGTTATACGGATGCAGTACAGTGAAGTTGTCTACTAGATCAAGAGGCCTTAGTTGGTCAGTCAACCAGTGTGAACGAGAGATGGTGAAGACTCAGTGAGCCGTTATTGGTCATTGAGAGAGCGAGACCAAATGGTTGGTCCGTCACTTAGTGGAAGACACGGACGCAAGGCTTACCATGAAGTCAGAGAGGGCAACCCTGGACCTGCCAAGAGGTAATACCATATTGACTTACAAAGAAGTCAGATGATATGGAGAAGAAGCAGTCACAAGGATGTATCACCAAATTAGGCGTGACACATCTACAGTAAACACCAGATCAAAGGAATACGTCGTAATTACACTAAAAGTGTTGAAGGTACAGTCAAGTGAATCAGTGAGGGAAATATTTCGTATAAATTGTTAAATGTCCGGTCAAGAAGAATTCAAATTCATGCGTAGTGTCTTTCAGTTGCAATGTCATAATTTCATATTCTCATCTGCTTTATCGCAACAAGACTCACTATTTTTTGATAAATTATTTAAAGAATATATATTGTTCTATCAAACGAATTCATAGTTTCATTTCATTGACAGTAAAATATCTTAACCTCAAAATTAATGGGGAAACCGAACGCCAATCTCCTTTTCCCAGAACTTATATGGTATGTTGTCAAAAGTAAGCTTATTACCCCACACCCTAGAGATAGTCAAGAGTCTCATTCTATTATTGCTGTACTGAGTGACAGCTGGCGCCCTTCAAATAACGTATGTGTAAGTAAGCAGGTAACAAGTAAGTGTGAGTACAAGATCCGACGAGTGTGTATTTTATTTAATGAATGTAAATTTTCAGATTTTCCATATTAAATGTAGTTTTATATATGTTAGTAAAGTTAGTCAGCGACACAGGAACATATTTACACTATGTTCGGAAAATTGACAGCGCTAGCAGCAAAAATAAAGAAAGTTGCTCCTGAACGCCGAAGTACATAATTATTGTGTCATCCACCGAGAAGCATTAGCTGCTAAAGGTATGGCGGAAAATCTAAACTCCGTTTTATCAGATGCCGTGAAGTTACTAAATTCCTAAAGACTAGGGCTTTTAATTCTAGATTATACTACTTGATATGTGAAGATATGGGTGGCAAGTTTAAGAGTCTACTCCTACATACAAAAGTGAGATGGTTGTCTCGAGGAAAAATTTTGACCCGTCTCACCGAATCGAGGTCAGAAGTTTTTATGTTTCTAAGTGAAAAAATGACATTAAAAACTTGTTTGGTGATAAAAAACTGTTGTCAAGATTGGCATATCCAGCAGATATTTTTTACAGACTCAACACGCTGAACATGAGACTTCAGGGACCAAACACAACAGCCTTCACAGGCAATGACAGAATGAACTTCTTCTAGGGAAAATTTGGCTCTGTTTTGTTCACAAATACAGCAAGCGAATTTATCTGCATTTCCTACTCTGTCATCATTTTTTATGCCTAATGTGGTTGCTGATAGCATTGTTCACTTGGAAGCCCTTCAAGAAAGTTTTAATAAATATTTCTCTCAAAATTATTCCAAATTTCTGGTTCAGATATCTTTTTTAGGAAAACTCGCCAAATGAGTTGAAGTTAAAAGAAGGTTTTATCAATTTAACATAACATATTTCCATGAAAGACACTTTTAAAGATAAATCTTTAATTAACTTGTGGATCGGATGTAAAACTGAGTACCCAATGATCTTCCGCAAGCTCTGCTATTTTTGATGGCATTTGTTACAAGTTACTTGTGTGAGAGTGAATTTTTTTAACTTATATACTGTACGTCCAGAATAAACATTGAAACAGAATAAGTGTTGAGGAGGACTTTAAGAGTGAAGTTAAATTCCATTACTCCTGATACTGATATTTTAATCTTGGGCAAACGACAACAAGTTTCGCACTATAAGTTGATTTGTGGTAATGTTGATGTGGTTTTTTTTTTAGTTTGTACTAATTACATACAATTTTATGCTTTTAGACCTATGAGTAATAAAAAACTGCAATTTGCCGTAATCGTTTTATTTTTCCTTTATTATAAACATGTTATTAATATTAATTTTGCAATAAGATTTAGCAAGAACATTTAAAATCTGTATATATTTATTGTTGTCTTGATAAAGCCTAGTCAGCATTGAATTTCACAATGATTTCTTTGTGAGTTCACTGTGAATTTCAGTGTTGACTGAGCAGTAAAGAAATTAAATACGTTGAAACTCTCAAAAACGTTTGTGCAAGTTCATTGTGAGTTAACAGATAATTCACTGCAAAACTATTTGCAGTATAATGAGGCGCAAATTGTGAAGCACATGTGGAACACACGTAATTCACATATGCAAGCACATGTGAACTCGCTGTGAATTCACTGTGAAATTCAATGCTGATTGGGATGATTGAAAAAAACCGAAATACAGGTGCGTTAGTAATTTGTCATCTTAGGGTAGAACTTTGTGAATATGATTATAAAAATGAGAGAAAGTCGTAAATTAACGATCGTTTGAAGAATTAGAGAAGAGGGAGTCATGAATGGAGGAAGAACTCCATTTGTATTAGATGCCCTAATATCGCAGAGTTGGAAGAAAACTAAATGTGAAGGCTTACAGTATCGAAAATCTAAAGCTCATAAAACTCATCCATAATGACATTAAATTGATCATTGTTGTGATGTGTTTTGTCTCTTCCGTTGCCACTCATCTCCGATAGATGGGATTACTGCTGCGTCCTGAGTAAAACAACATGCTTGAATATTGGCGAAAAGTACCTGGGTAATTAGATAAATTTGCACATGCTATATGATTGTCCCGTCTACGACGGGATTTACAGCTAGCTACAGCAAGGAAAATTGTAATTTTTTTTACGTCCCACTAACTACTCTTGACTTTTTTCGGAGAAGAGGAAAAAATTGGAAAGATGACTATCGAAATGAGAATAGGTCGTGAAGGAACGTAATGAAATGAGGAAGGATGACTCAAGGTGTACAATATCGGAACCCGATGCTTCGAAAGGAAGAGATTAAATCAAGATCGGAAATAGTACAAAACAATATCAAACTGCAAAGGGCCACAGAGAGCAAGGAAGCGAGTACGTCACGACAAGCCACTGGCAGGGAAAGGAGTGTTCACTTAATGCGCCTTAGAATCTTGGGAACAACTTGAGGGGTGGGCAAAAAATGCAATCCTCCACATGCTAAGTAATTATCCCCTCAACGTCCTACCACTCTATTTGTTGGCAAATAACTTCAACATTCATGTATGTCAACAATAACAATGAATTTAATAAAATCTAATGCAGTTTTTACTTTGGCAATTGTTTTTTAAGCATTTATAGCATTACGTATTGAAGTCACCATTTTGAATCCTTGTATTATTTTATAATATCTACAGAAACGTGCCAATATTACATTCACGGCATTTAATGCAGTTTGCATGATTTCGCGGCTTTTCAGATATTTTTCACTTCGCAAGTAAAGCACAGACGCCGTATTGAAGCCACCATTTTATTTTTTTTACAAATTACCATCAGTTCCAAGTATTAATATCAATTTTTATGCAATTAGAATGTCATTTAGACTTTTTAAAAAAAACCGTCATTCTTGTTGCTCTGAGAACTTGATGCTGTTCTACATTCTGCATGTTTGTATTGATGATGCTGTTGGACTTTCGATCATTTAGCTACTTACTGTAGTACCAATCATTATGTGGATAATGTTCTTGCAATTGAGAGAATAGGCACATGTGTTCAATATTAAATTCTTTGGTGGAATTGAGAGGAAGTAATAAACATATTTAGAGGAGAAAGTTAAGTATCGTGTCAATCGTATGGAAATTTGTTTCCTATTGTATACAGTTTACTCTCGTAGTCTGCGTGAGATTATTCGCTATGGTTCAATGGCTTGGGAATGTAGTAGCTAAATGTATCACGCAAGTTGCTACAGACGATAGCAGTTCTCTTCTTCGACTCGCTGTTCGTATTGTGAATGTGCTCTACCGTATACGTCAGAAGTTCGAACGCTGAGGCTGTGTTCGTATTCATTGTGTACTTTTTCTATTACTTTTTTTTTTTTTACTTATGTCTTCCCTTCCGTCGTACCGTAGGTTTTTATTTCATTAGCATACTTCGGAATTCCAAATTAAAAGTGGGTTTGTTGCCACTACCATCATCTTAGTCCTGTCGTCCGGTTCCATGGCTAACTGGTTAACGTGCTGGCCTTTGGTCACAGGGTTCCCGGGTTCGATTCCCGGCAGGCCTTTTAACCATCAATGGTTAATTTCCCTGGCACAGGGGCTGGGTGTATGTGTCGTCTTTATCATCACCATTTCATCCTCATCATGCTGCGCAGGTCGCCTACGGGAGTCAAATAAAAAGACCTGCACCTGGCGAGCCAAAGTCCTCGGACACATCGCGGAATTTAATTTTCATTTCATCTTACTCCTGTCACTAGTGCATTCATTAATACGTATAATTCTTTTTTTCAAAGCCCTTCTCAGTGGTTATGTTGTTAGTTCAATCCTGTGGGACATCATCCTTATCAATTTCGAGCTTCAGTCACACCAGAACATTGCTCACCGGACGAGTTGGCCGTGCGGTCAGGGCACGCGGCTGTGAGCTGGGGCTGCTTCGTAAGGTGAATATTTGACTACCCTCATAGAATGATCTATTTTTCATTGCTTACACAAATTATAATCTTTTCGACCACGTCGTTGTGTTACCAGGTGTAAGCATAAGTCTTTTCCGGTTTAATTTAGAGATAACGCCAGCGAGCAGTACACAGCGTATGAATTTGACACGTACCTCAGTTTGTTCGTCTGACATTAATCTACTAACACACACAAGTTGAGTCCGCCAAACACTAGTGTTGTGTTGTATCGTTCAGTGATCATGTCGGCGTTTGTGCCTGAAAAAATACATTTGCTTATCTTACTTTGCTTTTCTTACATACATACATACATACATACATACATACATACATACATACATACATACATACATACATTATCATAATAGACTATTATGCCTTTCAGCTTTTTTATTTAACCAATATAAAAAGGCTGTGGAAAGTCATCGTTTGCTGGTAAAAACATTTGGTGAACACACTCCGTCGATTAGAAAATGTGAGACATGGTTTCGATAATTTAAACCTGGTTATTTCAGTGTGAAAGATAGTGGGCACCCCTCTGGTAGACCACAAAATTGCGAAGACGAGTAATCGTAGGCGTTACTGGATGATGACGCAACTCAAACTCAACAGCAATTGGCACATGCATTAAATGTGTCACAAGAAACAATCAGCAGACATTTACGAGCAATGGGGTAGATATGTAAATTCGATAAATGGTTCCCACACGATTTGAATGAACGTCAGATGGAAAATCGCGAAATCACTTGTGTGAAATGTTGCTTCAACGCCACGAAAGGAAATCATTTCTGTACCGAAGTGTGACGAGTGGGAAAAAAAAAAAAGGATTTATTTTGAAAACCCGATGCGAAGAAAATAGTGGCTGTCACCTGGTGAAGCCGGTCCTTCAACGCCAAGGCCAAGTCGCTTCGGCAAGAAGACCCTGCTCTGTGTCTGGTGGGACTAGAGCGCTATTGTGTATTACGAACTCTTCAAGCCCGGCGAAACCGTTAATGCACAACGCTGTCGTTGACAAGTGATTAATTTAAATCACGCATGGGTCGAAAGACGACCGGAATGGGCCAGAAGACATGGCAAAGTTACTTTGTTACACGACAGTGCGCCGTCTCACACAGCAAAACCAGTGAAAGACGCCTTAAAATCGCTTGGATGGGACATCCATCCGCACTCGCCGTACTGCCCCGACCTGGCGCCATCTATCACGTCTTCGCATCAATGGGGCACGAGCTCGCAGAGCAGCACTTCAGCAATTTCGAGTAAGTTGGAAAATGGCCCGACGAATGGTTTGCCGCAAAAGATAAGCAGTTTTTCTGGCCTGGTATTTATAACTTACCTGAAAGATAGCCGAAGGGTGTAGAAGCCAATGGTCAATATTTTGAATAAACGAAAAGTGAATTTCCTTTGAAAATTACCTGTTTTCTTTACCACAAAAAAACGGCAAAAACTTATGCATACACCTGATATTTGTTTTCATCGGTGTTACCAACATGTTCTCAATATCTTGGTTGTGCCCTTCGAACGAACCTCGCGATTCATTCCATCTCCTATTTACAATGGACTTCTACCCTTAGCTTCATCCCTGCCGCTCATTTGCGGCGATGCAACACTCTGATGTGAGAATATCTCAAGATCCAGATCAACAAACAATTACCTATTCATGATGACTTTAACTATGTACATGTGCTCTGATTACACTGAAGACATCCGCCTATTGGTGCGGTGGAGAATCCTGTAGCTAAAAAGTTCAACCTGGCTGAGTGATGGTCGTATGTTTGCCCCTCCAGACAGTTCGGAAATACCGTAGAACGTTCCTGGGTTTGTTCAGCCTATACAGATCTTGTCGCAACTAAAAGTCACTGTAGTCGCAACGGAATCGAATTCGGACCAACCACGCTGTATGCGGAGATCTCCTGTACACGGGGAGAAAGATACATTCGCCATGTTGCGACTGGAGCGCCTAAGGACAGATTGTCAAGCACATCTTACACTAGCGAATTTTTTCCTCAGAGCACCACCGGCACTCCAGTACATCTCTAATCTCGCTGTACAATTATAAATACTGGTCATGTATTGAACCATTGGTGATCCATAAAGGATACCTACCTTCCTTATCTATCAGCAATTAGCATGAGATCTGCCTCTTGGGTCGTTCCGGGCTCTTCGTCACTTGCTAAGGTAAGGTGGGGTTTCATATTATTGAATCTAGCTACTCGAATGAAAGGCCTATTCAAGAAATATTTTATGTTTATTAAATTAAATAACAAGGAAATTTTTAGAAATCGATATAATTTGGACTCGTCTTGTCCAATCAACACCACAATAAATACAATGCAGAGGAGCAGAATACTGGTTTGAGCCTTTGACTTAACTGCCTGATGGGCATCCTTACTAGAAACCATTTTCACAAATTATGAAATGAAGAAAAAGTCTGGAAATCCTTAAATTTGGCTTCCATGTGAGACTACATGTACCATCGTAATGATTCGTGATGGTCCAGCCCTCGTAACACGAACTCTGGACTCTAGGTATAATTAAGGCAGTCCAATCGGTGTGTGCCACACAGTGGTTGTACGGCATGGACCCTTCATTGAATCGATGTGATCTGCGACTATTACATTGACCGACATCTAATTTACTTTAAAGTCATTGTGGATGATGACCGCAAGGAAAATGGTGCTACAGTGGCATATGGCCTTAATCCAAGTCACTGAGGTTGATGACCCCATGACCATCCAAGTTTCTAAGCTGAAGGCTAAACAATTAAGTTACATCGGTTGATGACCAATGTTTCAACTTTACTAATCACAGCACATTTAATGCTCAAACAACAACAACAACAACAACGCTCACAATACTTTATGGCAGTAAAATCCATTACCTGCGGACATTTCCCCTTAAGGGTTACGTCAATATTTTATTTTTCCCAGAAAAATAAACTAAGATTTCCAGAATGCACCTTCCAGTTATTCACTTAGGTGTACGTTATTTCACAAATGCGATTTCCACTGAGTTTAATCATCTAATAAATTTAAATGATTTTTATGAATCTTAATTAACAACAAATTGTATCTCCGAGGACGAATGGTTTTTTTAACTAGTCCCTACTCAAATTCTGATGTAATTCATTTTAATTCCTTTATTATGCTTATCATCGTTTGTTATCGTGCAGCTGGAAGAAAATTTACATCATTTATTTCCAGTATTATATCTGGTTTCATGACATCACACTTAAAGTTTAATCTAATATTAGCAATTATTAATACTTGGATAACCCTAATAATAAAATACTACAAAAATCTGCATAAGTAACTCGCCGTAAAATGTAAGCCGATTACTATGTCACATCCCACCATGACATTTTCATAAAGCATCAATCACTACTACCATCACTCTATTTTGGACACCCTGGAATTGGCTCACTACGCTCATTATAGTCTAACTTCGTGGTTTCAAATATGCATTCAGATCTCGGTTAAACAAATTAATGTTATCTAATAACCTACACGTTACTCCCGGATGAAAATTTCTACTAGTTCTCGCACATTTTACGATCTCCATTCTAATGAATACAATCTCATTTTCAACACGTAACAGGCGGCGCAAATACCGCTATCTCCGAGCGGCGAACCTCGATCAGCTGGCGGCATTGGTCACAAGCGACCCTCGCTGCCAGCTTTGAAATCAAACTCCTGTCCTATGTTTACGCTTAACTAGTCTCACAAGAATGAAATCTTCGACTTTGCAAATAAAATTATAAATACGATATTCCTGACCCAAGAAGATATGCACATAGATTTACTTTTAAGGTGTCATTCAGTAATTATACACGTCGCAAATTGACACTTATGTGGATTCTCTCTCACCTTTCCATCTCAAACATTATACAGATCTTCCTCGGGCTCACGCAGAAATCTCCCGGCATCACTACAGGCTTCCAATCATCTGATTCACAAATCCTACCTCAATTCATACGACAAATATAACCTCTTGCCTCAAATTCGGCAAATCTCACTGACAAAAAGAATGCAATAATAATCCTTAGAATCCACAACGCCTAATTACGCACAACTACTTTAATAATAATGAAGAACTTCTCATAAACTGACCTCGTATTTTAAAAACTGGATTTTCACAAAAAATGACTGACAAACTTTACTGTTATTTATTGTCAATCAGACACAATTTAAACGGACATAAAATAGCATTACCCTTCGTGACAGATATTCACCGATCTGCATTACTCAACACGACAGCGCGCTTACAGCCGATTGAAACTGGGTAACCACGGATATCTTGCACCTCCTGCATCAATTCAAACAGAAAATGTTTACGTCATATAAAAACATCTTAACTTGACACCACAAAATACAGGCAATAACTTCACGGATAAAACGATCTACTTTGGACGTGATATCACTTCGTAACCCTCATTATTGACTATTTACAACACGTTACACGGCACTATTAATAATTTATAAATTTTATCCAAGCAGAAAAAGAAAACAAATGACCTTTCGTCATATTTCTCACATTCACGAAATAAATGGGTGACCAAACTGCGTCATGAATACACATTACAAATACATATGTGTGACGACATAAAACAGATACAATAGGCAGCGAGATGGCTTTACACCTACCTTAACCGCACATCAGCTTCCATTTTTGGCTCACCAGCAATCCTCTGGTATGTATTTAGCCATTTTAATACTTCTGGCTTCACATTTGGTTTTATTCATGTTTCTTTCCTGAAAAACAAAGCATAAAAATAAAAATAAATGCCCTTCACTCGGTGTCTTCGCAGATCGATCTCGAATGATGGATTTGTTGCCCGCAGACGAAATACTTTTCTTTACAACACAATATATTATAATTTCACCAATACTACTTCGGTATCTGACCGTCTTTTCATCAGATTTATTCTGCGATGAATAACTATCTCCACTTGGAGTCAAGACCCCGGCCACCTCGGCCAAAAATTTTGACTGGACTTCGTCTATTTCTCGACGATCGATTGACTCAACAGTATAACCCTCTCTCGCGAATTTCAATGATACAATGAAGGGGGATTTCAAGATGGCATCCCCTTTTATTTATAGTCTTTGTCCCTCTCAGGCATTTTTTTCTCTCCGCCAAGAAAATGAGCATACTTTTCCGAGTTTTTGCTGTAACCAAATACTTGCTAACCTGCTAGTGACATTGTTCATGATCACTTAAAATCATCTCATGTCAAATTAACCGGTTAATTGACCTCATTTGATAGGCACTGTATTCTGACGACTCAACGTGGGTAAAATAGACGCGCGTCCTTCATGAAATATCCACGGAAACGGCTTAGCACTCTCAAATCTGTCTTACGAATGACCAGTTGTCTTACAGATAATTACAGGCCACTCATTATCCTACGTTCATTGCTAATTCCTTTATTTAAATATACTTATTTAACCAAAACTTTCTTCTGTATCCATCCACTTTCGACACGTGTGGATGACGTCACATCTCATAGCATGGGAAAGAAAGCAACCATCTTCTTGCCTCGCGTCGCCTCTGCGATATCTATATATATATAGAATAAGAGTTTTATCTGTACATTGCTCAGAATTTGAAAATAATGGTATTTCTGTATCGGTCATGCCCATAGTAACAAGAAAATGCACTTTTTACTTTTCCGTAATTTCTGTATGTATGTATGTATGTATGTATGTATGTATGTACACGCATCACGAGAAAACGGTTGAAGAGAATTTAATGAAAATCGGTATGTGAAGTCGGGGGATGAGCCTCTACAATCTAGGCTATAAATCATTTTACTCACGCTGAGTGGAATGGTAGTTTAGGGGAAGGCCTAAAATTGAATTCTCAACTATTTATGTTATTAGTGGTCGTATTTTAAAGAAACTGGGTATGCAAAGTTGGGGAATAAATTGCTACAATCTAAGCTGTCAATAATTGTATTCACGCTGAGAAAAATGGTAGTTTAGGGGAAGGCCTAAAATTTAATTCTCAAATATTATTAGTAGTCCTATCTTGATGAAAATCGGTATGCAAAGTCAGGAACTAAGTCGCTATAGTCTAGGCTGTAAATTATTTTATTCACGCTGAGTGTAATGGTAGTTTAGGGGAAGGTCTAAAATGTAATTCTTAAATATTTCTTATTAGAAGGGTAGTCGATGAATGCTAGATAACTGAGGTTATATAGTGTTAAATTTCCTGTTGTTCATGTCTTATACATTGTTACCGTACTGGCTATGATCACCAAGATATTCATGAATTTGAATTTTTGTTACTAAGTCCATATCAGCGCCGAGTAACGAGAAAATGGGTAAACAGTATTTAATGAAAATAGGAATGTAAAGTCGGAGAATAAGAAACTACAGTTTACGGTATAAAATCTTTTACAAATCACAGAGTCGAAAGAAAACTAAATGTGTAGGCCTACAATATAGAAAGCTCATAACACTGATCAACAATAACATTTCATTGACCACTGTTTGTCGTGATGTGCTTTGTGTTTTCTGTTGCCCCTCATCTCCGGTAGATAGGATTACTGCTGCGTACAGAGTATTTGATTTCCGTCGCACCGACATAAATAGGTTTTATGGCGACGATGGGATAGGAAAGGGCTAGGAGTGACTTAGACCTTAATTAAGGTACAGGCCCAGCATTTGACTGGTGTTAAACTGGGAAACCACGGAATACCATCTTCAGCGCTGCCGGCAATGGGGTTCGAATCCACTATCTCTCGGATGCAAGCTCACAACTGCGCACCGCTAACCACACAGTCAACTCGCCCAGTCGTACAGAGTGTAACAGCCTGCCTGAATATTGATGGGAAGTAGCTGGTGAGTTAGATAACTTTCTTCTTTAGCATGTCATTCCCCTGGTATATGTATTTTCTGATACTACTGGTACGTAACACACTGGATCATCATAGCATTCGGGCTATTCAATCCCTACTCTGAGGTACTGATTGGAACGAACAGTGTGCATATTTAGCGGAATAATGACAGATGAGTGTTCATGGCAATCTGCAGCCTGGTCATCCCAGCTCTGGAACTTTGGACTATTAGATTGGCACCGCAATCTAACCGCAGCACTGTTCGTTAAAAGTGATAAAACGTGCGGCTTTCCATTTGATCGAGTATTTTATATGATAGCATTGCTTTTAATCGTTACATTCATACTTTCGTTTTTGTAATGACATATGTTGATTTCAGGTTAGGAAAACCACAAAGTCAGTCTTTCTGAGAATCCCGTAGCGAAGCACGGGTACATCCGTTAGTAAATATATATATTCGAGCTTCTAATTACGATTGACATGGGGCCTCATGAGGTAACTTTAAGAATCAAAATTCTTGGGACACAAAGGTCATGATTTAGATTTTACATAAATAATTTAAAAAAAGTTTCTCCCGTTGTCGGAGTAACGAATGTTGGTACCACAAAATTTGTAAATTGTCCAAAAGATGATACAAAACTTCTAGCCATTTTCTATGTAAGGATCGGAGGACTAATTTTGTTTGATAATCTTGCTATACTAAAGAGATTAGAATTCCGTGAATTACTGCCTTAAAGGTATTACCTGTACCTACCTAAAGGCCTTGATATATCCATTTTTACAAACACTCTTCTTATTGTGATGGTGGTTGTTTTCGTTTGGGTCATTAGTACGTAGAATTTAGTATTTTATTATGTTACTTTTCAATTTAAAATTAGTGACTTGTGATAATAAGGCTAATGTCTTGGTGACGTATTATCATTCTTTTCTTTTTTTAGGTGAGTGGCCGTGCTACTTGGTTGGTGAATACGGAAACTATTCTTCTGTCTGTGAGTTACAACTATTTGGCAATTTTTTGTTTTCTTTTCAATATTCAGAACTGAATCAGTTTGGTTCATATTGGCAGTTTGAACAAATACTTTATACGAAGTTCTTTGATAATTTGTAATTGTAGTATCATCTTCGTGTGGATATTCCATTTATTTGTTGACGTCTTTTGAAGGTAGAAATTTAAGGAGACATCATCCTAGGTAGGGTTATTTGGTACACACAACTCGTGAGTTAATTACGTGCCCAGTTTCTCCATAGTTTCCGTCTAACGCTTGCTCCTGTGGTAATGCAAGAATTAAAACTTGCCAAACGTTTTAGAAAGGCCTACAATCGTTCACACTCGGAATCTGATGGCCATGATTGACTAATATTATTTTAACTGTAGGATATAGAGCATGACATACAGACGGGGAAATTCCTACCAGCTTGGCATGACTGTTACATATATGTCTATGGTGGACTTTCCCGATACCGGTTGACAAAGAGATGAGGAAATTCCTATCGGCTTGACGTAAGTGCTTTACATGTGTGTCTGTGTTGGGGTTTACCGGTACCACGTAGATAATTGGTGCTGGAACTTTCTTGAAGAAAATTGCTTTTAGCTTGGGTATCATGAAGTGTCTTACGAGCTGGAATATTGTACATAGAAAATCATATTGTTTGAGATCATTTATTATGCCATATTGTTTATTTAAATGATATTCTTAACTATTAATAATGGAATGAGATTGTCTTACACTTCTTTCTTCCTATCAAAAGTAAAACTGTTTTAGTATTTCCCCGATTCCTGATACGTAAACGTAAAGTTATATAACTGCCCCCTGTAACAGCCAAGTGATGTGGTCCTTTTACAGTATTCTTTTATTTCTTCATGTGGTAGAATACGAATGCATTCAGGGTTTTACTGTGAGTGAATGCTCAGATGCAGTCAACACAAAAAATGCGACTACGTACGGTAACATAAATGATGTGTTACATGTGATTGCTAGACTTTTTAATTATCCTTATCGAGAGTTCGTGAACTTTCTTCAGTGTGATTCTATTCACTTCAGTATATTCATGTCTAATTGAAAACATGAATAATATAACCGAAATAATTCATTTGTTCAGTATTTTTAGTTATACGATTCTTAGTATAATCGCTTTTTTCAGAATTGCAATTTCGATTTCACTGCCCTGTACCTCAAAACGCTCTATTATCTACCACTGTGATGTCTCCTTGCATGGAGCTGTGCAAGTGATGAAGCCTGACGGGGATAATCTGCTGAGCATACATTTTACGCTTTAAACAGGTTTGCCACCGGGCAAACATTTTTCGTACTAAATTTTCCCCTAAAAAGCGAAAAAGTACAAAGAAAGAATGTACTAAATATTATATTTTTTACAATGGAGTAAGATTATTCATAAGACAGTATAGGAAACAAAGTATACTTTATCAAAAATACCTATTTATTAAATGATTCTGATGTCTGGTGGGAAGCAGCAATATTGCGGTTTCAGTCACCACCATCCTTACACTTTCATTTCAAAGCTGACTACGAGCTGAGTCATTTATTTATGTTGAGGATATGAACACTATGAATATTCCCATGCCTTTCTGTTCAAAGCACACACATTTTGTCTTCATACACTACCTAAAAGTTGGCTGTCTTTTAGAATATATTCACATGCTTTTCACATTTTGCTCTTCTTTTAATCCTTCGAAAATGTTGCCAAAGCAATAAACTGTTTTGAGTGCAAATTTTGGGTAGACGATTATTTTAGTTTCTCCTTTCCTAGAAGGAGCCTAATAAACAGGATTGGAATTCGTTTCTCGGTTTGGTCTTATTAATAGTAAAAGTACTAAAAACCCCATTCTGTCGGAGCAGAAGAATGTGTGAACAGAGCACTGCCTTCACAAAATTCGTCAAATTTGAAAAAATGTATACGCCTACAGGATTTTTCATTTCGAAAACAGAGTTTCAAAATGTCATAAATTCTTAGTTTTCTTTCAGCGATTCTGTGGACTAGTGTGTTAAGAAGGAAGCCATACTTTCCAGTGGCGACTCAGTTATGTGTAATTTTAAAGCTTTTCAGTCTGTCGAACACGTGGCTTACCCCCATTTCCTATCAAACTTCACAAACACTTTCTGTAATTATTATATAAAAATAAACTCGTACCCTCATCCCGAGGTGGTGTAGCTCTTTTTAGGCACACCCCCAATGAAGGTGAGCTGCACGTACCATTTCAAGCATATACCAGCCCTCCTGCCATTCTTAAATGTCTGGCAGTACCGGGAAACTAACCCGGTCATCCGAGGACGGCAGCTAATTACATTAACCGTTACGCTACGGAGGCGGGCGTAAATATTATATTATTGAAATGTATAGCTAATGGGATTATACTGATGGAATTGCCATCTCTTTTCCAATTTTCTAGGTTCGACATGGATAGATTTCTTAAAACAGGATCACGAAAATCCACTGTCTTAAAAATCTGTTCGCAGAATTCAAAAGAAATGATAGGCACTTGCCTCTGAAACTTCTTATCAATTTCTTTCTTGTTCTTGTGCTGCTCTAGAAGAGCCTCTGTGCTACCTCTGGAAAAAAGTACTAGATTTCCATAAAAGGAACCAACGTACTAAAGATGGCAACACTGGCTGTAAGAGTATGTATCACTAGTTCCGTGTTCTTGTTTTTCCCTTCTCGCATCGCCTTGTAACCCCATCATTTATACTACTACTACTACTACTACTACTGATGACTACGTCATTTTTGTCGATTCAGTAATGCAGAGTTGTCGTTCGCTCACGCTAGGAGGACGTCAGGAAGGGGGAAATCACATTTTTCATTCCGAATTCGGCAGTTAGTCATGGACATTACTGTTTTGGTCAATGTCAGACCTGTCTCGACGATTTTCTTTTAGTAGGAGTCCTCCCTGAATATGAATAAGATTTGACACTAAAGAATAATTTACTGAACGGATGTTGGAGTTAAGATTTCAAGTACTCTGGGTGCTAACCAGTGGCGGCTCGTGACAAAATTTTCGGGGTTTCACAGCAACATTTGCGTTCACGCCTCAAATGTACCAACATAGAATACATATCAGTACAAAACAACTTAAATCGTTTTACTAAAAGTTCCTTGACCGAGCTCGAAAGCTGCAGTCGCTTAATTGCGGCCAGTATCCACTATTCGGGAGATAGTGGTTTCGAACCCCACTGTCGGCAGTCTTGAATACGGTTTTCCGTGCGTTCCTATTTTTACACCAGGCAAATGCTGGGACTGTACCTTAATTAAGACCACGGCCGCTTCCTTCCCACTCCTAGATACTTCCTGTCCCATCGTCGCCATAAGACCTGTCTGTGTCGGTGCGACGTAAAGCAACTTGCAAAACAAAAAACAAAAAAAAATCCCTGTACGGTTCCTTCTCATCTCATAATATGGTACAACCCCTTCAACCGAGTAGCTCAGACGGTTGAAGCGCTGGCCTTCTGACCCCAAATTGGCAGGTTCGATACTGGCTCAGTCGGGTGGTATTTGAAGATGCTCAAATTTGTCAGCCTCGTTTGCTAGATTGACTGGCACTTAAAAGAACATGTGTATTGTACGTTTCTATAAAGTAGTATTTCAGCGTGGTTGTTGAAATATGTACAGGTTTAGATCTAAAAACCTAAACGTGCGTTATCCCTAGATAATGAGTGTGTGTGCGTTCTTTATTCGTGTTTCGTTGTGTCGATTATTCCAGAAGTAAAACCATCTAAAGATATTCGTTTGAGACGAATTGGTCATGAATTCGGGGATGAATTTTTTTTTTCAAGAGATGACGAAATTTTTAAAGTATGCAAGGTGAAAGTAACAGCTGACAACCTTCAGCAGCTTATCGGTCCCGACGAACGCGTGTGTGATGTTCGGAATGCCAGACAAAAGGAGTCCCGAAATGATACTCGTTAACTGCACCCACAAGCACAGACATATCCTCGGCTTTTTAGTAGAAACTGTGTGAGGTTTCTATTTCAGCGAATATTCCTGTTTGGAAATTGGACAGTCCGAAACTAACAAGTTTCTTGTTTCTGGAGTCATTCTATCTAGGACAAATCTGCACTAGGATAAGTACTTTCCTACTTGATACCGTGAAACAATTCTGAAAATAAGGGAAAGAGTTAGCATAGAGGATGTATTTGTTTCAGTTGACGAGACTACTGTACTGATGTAGATTTGGCGGTACATTGCCAACGTAATGGTGGGAACTTCGAAATTAGATAAACCGAGAGACATATTTCTGCTGGAAATCTGTAAACCATTATACACAACATGGAGACTTTTCGATGCCTGGGGGCGTAGAAATGTTAAATCCTCTAACAAGTTCTTTCTTATTTATGATATGTCGACAAATATGACACACATTTGAATATGCAGTCGGAACAGGAGCATACTTCTGTGCTGCGGCTCTTGCTTAATTATGGCACGGTCACTTTCTTCTTATTCCTTTCCTTGTCTTATCCCATTGTCGGCGTAAAACGTCTTTGTCGGTGTGACGTTACACAGTAAGAAAAAAAATATATAATTCTGCTGTTTAGCCTACCTTCGTGCGCTGTACGTAGTATTCGAGTTGAATCGGTGCTCCGCTGTGACGTCGTTTAACTGCTAGAGCCAGTTTACAATTTTATTCTAATCGCTCCGTTTCCACCCTGGGCCGTAGACAGACCGGTTTTATCTAAATTGATATAAAAGCGAAAGTAAATGAAATAAGCTACCAAAAATGTTTGGAGCGGAGCGCCTGGAATTTATTATTGGTTATCCTTATATTCTTTGTAAGTAATACTATACAAATAAGTAGGTTTCACATTGCTTTGAAGAATCCGCACTAGTTGTCTACAGGGGAAGAGCGTGCGGTTGTTGAGTCTAACTCCCCCTCCACCGTTTGTCTCGTCGCCCTTCCTTTATTGTTTGTAATTATGTTAGTTGCTAATATTGTCATTCACAGCGAAATTCGTTTATCTGTTTTGTTTTCGTTCTTAATTTCCTGGTTGAGTGATAGTGTTCGTGTAGTAATTACGCCGTAGAAAGTTTACTTTTGGTTTTTGTTTTGATTAGTGGTAATAGTATAACATCAGTTACCATGAGCAACTACCATAAACACACATAAGGGTATCAAAAGAGAAAAACATAAGGAGTACGCGAGATGGAGGCTTCAAAAGGGCAAACGTCCATGAACAGCTATATAAAATCGTCTTTGTATTGTATACTGCCTTGCGTGTTTATTTGACTATTCCTGCAACACCTGCCAGTGCCGAAAGAGCTGAAGAGAGTGAAAAAATGTGCTTTGCTGTACCATGACGAATAGAATTCCTAGTGAGATCACTCGCTGAGTTCGAGCGGCGCTTATGGAGCCAATTACCAACGCTACACGGTCGACAGTTTTAGTGGAGGTTACACTGATACGCAAAAACCGATTACAACACCCACAAAAAAAGAAAAAAGAAGAACGTTTAAACACAGCACATTAAACATTTCATTTTCTTAATCTGCCCCTGTAGGAAATTAATCCTAGCTTTGACTGAGCTGGCATTAAATTATTAGTTGCGTACTTTAGTCGCCTTTTGAGAAACACTATTGGCTATTGCACATACGTAAGAGAACTAGACTGGCCATCAATTTGACTACCACTAGGCTGACCTTGAAGCTTACCGCTCACTGTTGCCATCATTGCTTCACTCACATCGTGATTATTCCTTATCCTCTTGATACTGTCTTCATTCCTTTTCCTCCTGGGTGCCTTTCGCGATTTTACCTCAGTAGATAGGTATTTCGGTAAATTTGGAATAATATGAGGGACCGCTCCTGGTATTAATTTCCACCTCATTCGATGAAGTTCAACGTTTTTACCGTTCAGAACGAAACAGTCCGCCTTTTTATGTTAATTAAATCTGCCGAAAAGTGCAGGTCACATATTCTGCTTTTGGCTGACAATTGCTTACCTTTCCGCAGAATACTTCTCGTCCACTTCGTAAACAGAAACATATTCTTTTCTTCTGACGGTATAAAAAATCATTTACCATTAGGCTTCCTTCCGTAACCCGATTTCCAACCAGGAACGACAAGGTTCGACATTTTATCGAAATAATAGAAAACTAGTTGATTGCACACACAAAGCAATGCACACATATTAACACAGACTTTCGGAAAATATCAAAACAAATTCCCTCGATAGGCGTTAAACTTGTTACCATGACTTCACGCACGCACGCACGCACGCTATTACCTTCGTCGACAATTTGGCGCACGTGTTGTTGCAGCTGGTCCGTTGCGACTGCAGCGTCGCACTCCGGCGCGGGCCACCAACGACAATGTTAGGAGAACGGAGCGATCACACTATGCTCAATAAGCGAGTGAAACTGTAAAACTTCGGCTCATTCAGTTTAGTTAAGTAAAAAAGCAAAAGGTTAACCTCAGTGTATTTATGTGAAAACATGACTGTACTGTTACGAAGCTTCAGCGGATAAAACTGCCAGTACATTATTTAAAATCTGCCGTAAATATGCGAGAGTATATGGTTGAAAATATTCTTATTCAAGTGAGTTATAATTTCATAAGTTCTTTAACATCTACATTGTCTAATTTATTGTTTGATGTGTTTACTTGTTACATTTCCACTTGGTTGCCGAGTGAGTTTTTAAAATAGTAATGTTGGGTGTAGAGAGACTGGTGGGGTTGCGGTTACATTCTTTATTTTTTTTTTAATTCGCAGCTGGGCTAACGAATATGTTCCGCACATCACTGTAAAATATATTAGCAACCTGATGTCGGCGTAGCATACAGTACGGCCAAATACAGTAGAGTCAATACGCGACACTCTGCGAGATATCGAAGGACAGCGAATAGAGCTCTGTCTAGCGGAGTGACCTGGAGTTAAATGATTCTGTCATAAGATCACGTGTATTTGTTTGTGAAGTTTTTGGCGATATTTATGCGTTTGCATTAAGTTGACATAAGTAAATAGTAGCGTGTGTTATTCCTTTATATCTCCTCTCAACATGAGTGGAAAGATATGTGCTGCGTCTGGCTGCAATAACTTTGAAGTGCAGAAGGTTTTTCCTTCCCTTTCGCCCGTGACAAGAAAATGTAAGTAAATATTGTGTTTGCATACATATTCTTCAAGTGACACGAGATTTTTTATAGTACTTCCTAAACTTCTGACCTGCGCGACCCATATTTTAACTGGCTTAAAATATAAGAAGCTTATTTTATTGTATTATTTTATGCTTCATGTTTGTGGGTTACTGTAGTCACGTCCTAGTTCGTGAACCATAGGCAACGGCTGAGTGGCCTAGTAAGTGGTCCTGAGAGTCGGGATACCAGTTGCTATGGAATGGGAGTGGGCATCTCGGACATATTCTGAGTCCTGGCCCTTCTTATGCTCAGGCGGCTAGGACTATACAATTCACCGGTGGTCCATAACCCGTTAGAAGAGAGATCCTCACTTGGACTATGTGCAAGTAGGGTAGCATCCTGCTTCATGAATTTACCGAGCTCAGAACATTTTAAGCAAGCCTCGGAGCTATGGGAGTAACGGAGTCCCACTCCCATTTGACAGGCGAGGGACTCCTTGGAAACAACTTGGCGAACGAAATGGAATTCGATGGGGAGCTATCAATATTAATGGGGCTTATGGAAGAAAAAAGGTAGAACTGGCTGAGTCAGCAAAGAGGATGCATCTGGATGTGCTAGGAGTATGTGATATTCGGGTAAGGGGAGATAACGAGGAACAGATAGGAGATTATAAAGTGTACTTGACGGGTGTTAGAAAGGGAAGGGCAGAGTCTGGGGTAGGGCTCTTTATCAGGAATACCATTGCACGCAACATAGTTTCTGTTAGGCACGTAAATGAGCGAATGATGTGGGTAGATTTGTCAGTTGGAGGAATTAGGACAAGAATTGTGTCCGTGTATTCACCATGTGAGGGTGCAGGTGAGGATGAAGTTGACAAGTTTTATGAAGCATTGAGTGACATCGTGGTTAGGGTCAACAGCAAGGATAGAATAGTGCTAATGGGTGATTTCAATGCGAGATTTGGGAATAGAACTGAAGGATACGAAAGGGTGATTGGTAAATGTGGGAAAGATATGGAAGCTAATGGGAATGGGAAGCATTTGCTGAACTTCTGTGCTAGTATGGGTTTAGCTATTACGAATACATTCTTCAAGCATAAGGCTATTCACCGCTACACATGGGAGGCTAGGGGTACCAGATCCATAATAGACTATATCTTAACAGACTTTGAATTCAGGAAATCTGTTAGGAATGTACGAGTTTTCCGCGGATTTTTCGATGATACAGACCACTATCTGATCTGTAGTGAACTAAGTATCTCTAGGCCTAGGGTAGAGAAAGTGAAATCTGTCTGCAAACGAATAAGGGTAGAAAATCTCCAGGACGAGGAAATTAGACAGAAGTACATGGATATGATTAGTAAGAAGTTTCGAAGAGTAGACAGTAAGCAGATTCAGGATATAGAAAGTGAATGGGTGGCATACAGGGATGCTGTAGTAGAAACAGCAAGGGGGTGCTTAGGAACAACTGTGTGTAAAGATGGGAAAAGGCGAACATCTTGGTGGAATGATGAAGTGAGAGCAGACTGTAAACGTAAAAAGAAGGCTTATCGGAAATGGCTCCAAACAAGGGCCGAGGCAGACAGGGATTTGTACGTAGATGAAGGAAACAGAACGAAACAAATAGTTGTTGAATCCAAAAAGAAGTCCTGGGAAGATTTTGGTAATAACCTGGAAAGGCTAGGTCAAGCAGCAGGGAAACCTTTCTGGACAATAATGAAGAATCTTAGGAAGGGTCTGGACAGTAATGAAGAATCTTAGGAAGGGAGGGAAAAAAGGAAATGAACAGTGTTTTGAGTAATTCTGGTGAACTCATAATAGATCCCAGGGAATCACTGGAGAGGTGGAGGGAATATTTTGAACATCTTCTCAATGTAAAAGGAAATCATTCTGGTGGTGTTGTGAACAGCCAAGCTCATGGGGAGGAGGAAAATGATGTTGGTGAAATTATGCTTGAGAAAATGGAAAGGATGGTAAATAAACTCCATTGTCATAAGGCAGCAGGAATAGATGAAATTAGACCTGAAATGGTAAAGTATAGTGGGAAGGCAGGGATGAAATGGCTTCATAGAGTAGTAAAATTAGCATGGAGTGTTGGTAAGGTACCTTCAGATTGGGCAAAAGCAGTAATTGCACCTATCTATAAGCAAGGGAACAGGAAGGATTGCCACAACTATCGACGTATCTCATTGATTAGTGTACCAGGCAAAGTATTCACTGGCATCTTGGAAGGGAGGGTGCGGTCAGTCGTTGAGAGGAAGTTGGATGAAAACCAGTGTGGTTTCAGACCACAGAGAGGCTGTCAGGATGAGATTTTCAGTATGTGCCAGGTAATTGAAAAATGCTACGAGAGGAATAGGCAGTTGTGTTTATGTTTTGTAGATCTAGAGAAAGCTTATGACAGGGTACCGAGGGAAAAGATGTTCGGCCATACTGGGGGACTATGGAATTAAAGGCAGATTATTAAAAGCAATCGAAGGCATTTATGTTGACAATTGGGCTTCAGTGAGAATTGATGGTAGAATGAGTTCTTGGTTCAGGGTACTTACAGGAGTTAGACAAGGCTATAGTCCTTCACCTTTGCTGTTCGTAGTTTACATGGATCATCTGCTGAAAGGTATACAATGGCAGGGAGGGATTAAATTAGGTGGAAATGTAGTAAGTAGTTTGGCCTATGCTGACGATTTGGTCCTAATGGCAGATTGTGCCGAAAGCCTACAGTCTAGTATCTGGGAACTAGAAAATAGATGCAATGAGTATGCTATGAAAATTAGCCTCTCGAAGACTAAATTGATGTCAGTTGGTAAGAAATTCAACAGAATTGAATGTCAGGTGGGTGTTACAAAGCTAGAACAGGTCGATAATTTTAAGTATTTAGGTTGTGTGTTCTCCCAGGATGGTAATATAGTAAGTGAGGTTGAATCAAGGTGTCGTAAAGCTAATGCAGTGAGCTCGCAGCTGCGATCAACAGTATTCTGTAAGAAGGAAGTGAGCTCCCAGACGAAACTATCTTTACATCGGTCTGTTTTCAGACCAACTTTGCTTTACGGGAGCGAAAGCTGTGTGGACTCAGGATATCTTATTCATAAGTTAGAAGTAACAGACATGAAAGTAGCAAGAATGATTGCTGGTACAAACAGGTGGGAACAATGGCAGGAGGGTACTCGGAATGAGGAGATAAAGGCTAATTTAGGAATGAACTCGATGGATGAAGCTGTACGCATAAACCGGCTTCGGTGGTGGGGTCATGTGAGGCGAATGGAGGAGGATAGGTTACCTAGGAGAATAATGGACTCTGCTATGGAGGGTAAGAGAAGTAGAGGTAGACCAAGACGACGATGGTTAGACTCGGTTTCTAACGATTTAAAGATAAGAGGTATAGAACTAAATGAGGCCACAACACTAGTTTCAAACCGAGATGTGGCGACGTTTAGTAAATTCACAGAGGCTCGCAGACTGAACGCTGAAAGGCATAACAGTCTATAATGATAATGCATGTATGTTGTAATGTATGTATGTAAAAGAGATTCAATTTTCACGTCTGTATCATGTTAAGTTTTTGAGATGTGCTGTTGATACGCTCATTTGAAAAATGCATCCCCTTTTTCAGTTCCCCTTAAGCGGATTTTCTGAAAACAAATTACCTGATTTTCTTTACTATCACAGGAGATATCGCAAAAAAAATATATACGTGTTTCTTAATTTTTGAAGGAGATTCCAAATACTAATTTTCACGTCTTTAAACTGTTAAGTTTTTGAGATATAGATACTCATTCTAAAAATTCGCTCCCCTGCTCACCCCTTTAGCGGCGGAATATACAAAAATCCTCCCTTAGCGAGCACCTGCATCGTAATATAAATTTAACCTCCAAAATTTCATTTCTTTATGTCTAGTAGTTTTGGCTCGGCGATAATGACTCAAGTCAGTCAGCCACGATAGTCATTAGACTCATTACTGTATATAGATAAGCCTAGTCACGGTAAGGTCACTAACTCAAACTTCTTTCGTTCTTCTCGAGCTTATACGGTCCTAACACTTTTATTCCTGTGGCAATGAGTAAACTATATATCTGGGTGAATGAGAAAGGGAAAAAAAGGGGTAGGTGCTAGCCATGAATTTGGTGTATAGTGTACGTATTTATTAGACTAGCCCCTATTGCAGGATGGTTGTTGGAATACGCTCAGGTGAAGATAAAAATACCTCTACTACTCTTCACGTAAGGCTATACACTAAGAAGCAAATATCGAAGCCCTATTCTCATTTTTTGAGTGGCTTATCACTGACGCCAACTTGACCAGTTACATATTGAAATCACGAGACATAACCATAGCCGACTACAGAGGTCTCTGGACATAACCATCAACAAACTAACCTCAATATAAGTCTCAATAATGGAGGTTCTCTTACCCAGGTAAGTGATCAATCAAGAAGTTCATAATTAAGTCCGTTTTCAAGCTCAATGAGGATTTTTTGTTTTGTTTTTGCTATTTGCTTTACGTCGCACCGACACAACATTAAGGTACAGCACCAGCATTTTGCTGGTGTGAAAATGGGAAACCGTGGAAAACCATCTTCAGGGCTGCCGGATGCGAGCTCACAGCTGCGCGCTCCTAACTGCACGGCCAACTCGCCCGGTAATGGGGAATTTAAGGAAATACACACTCACTCTCAACCTCAATTTAATGGCATATATTTCTGCCTTTATTTTGATATACGCATTACTATAACCGTATTTTTCGGTAAATAATTCAGCTCCTTCTTGAAAATTGCTATTGCTGTCAGACTTACGTAAAACCAAGCTGTAATAATACACGCAAGCAAATAAGAATACACAAAGGCTAAGTCTCCAACCATACCAAAGCCGTGACAAGACAAAGTTAGGTTAGATTAGATTACATTAGGTTACGCTGATAAAATTTCCTTCCATTTCAACTGAACTGATCTTTATAAAAGGTAATGTTGCTTTCCTTTTAGGAGGAGTACTTCCGTCTAATTTGCTCGTCCTGGAGATTTTCTACCCTTATTCGTTTGCAGACAGATTTCACTTTCTCTACCCTAGGCCTAGAGATACTTAGTTCACTACAGATCAGATAGTGGTCTGTATCATCGAAAAATCCGCGGAAAACTCGTACATTCCTAACAGATTTCCTGAATTCGAAGTCTGTCAAGACATAGTCTATTATGGATCTGGTACCCCTAGCCTCCCATGTGTAGCGGTGAATAGCCTTATGCTTGAAGAATGTATTCGTAACAGCTAAACCCATACTAGCACAGAAGTCCAGCAAACGCTTCCCATTCCCATTAGCTTCCATATCTTCCCCACATTTACCAATCACCCTTTCGTATCCTTCATTTCTATTCCCAACTCTCGCATTGAAATCGCCCATAAGCACTATTCTATCCTTGCTGTTGACCCTGACCACGATGTCACTCAATGCTTCATAAAACTTGTCAACTTCATCCTCACCTGCACCCTCACATGGTGAATACACGGACACAATTCTTGTCCTAATTCCTAATTCCTCCAACTGACAAATCTACCCACATCATTCGCTCATTTACGTGCCTAACAGAAACTATGTTCCGTACAATGGTATTTCTGATAAAAGCCCTACCCCAGACTCTGCCCTTCCCTTTCTAACACCCGTCAAGTACACTTTATAATCTCCTATCTGTTCCTCGTTATCTCCCCTTACCCGAATATCACTTACTCCTAGCACATCCAGATGCATCCTCTTTGCTGACTCAGCCAGTTCTACTTTCTTTCTTCCATAAGCCCCATTAATATTGATAGCTCCCCATCGAATTCCATTTCGTTCGCCAAGTTGTTTCCAAGGAGTCCCTCGCCTGTCAAATGGGAGTGGGACTCCGTTACTCCCATAGCTCCGAGGCTTGCTTAAAATGTTCTGAGCTCGGTAGATTCATGAAGCAGGATGCTACCCTATTACACATAGTCCAAGTGAGGATCTCTCCTCTAACGGGTTATGGACCACCGGTGAATTGTATAGTCCTAGCCGCCTGAGCACAAGGAGGGCCAGGACTCAGAATATGTCCGAGATGCCCACTCCCATTCCATAGCAACTGGTATCCCGACTCTCAGGACCACTTACTAGGCCACTCAGCCGTTGCCCATGGTTCACGAACTAGGACGTGACTACAGTAACCCACAAACATGAACCATTGCATTTAAAAATTTAAAAAACACAGTTTTTTGTTTCCGGAAATACTACTTAAGAGAGTGGAAGTCGTTTTTTAGGATACTGATATCTCAAAAATTGAAGATTTTACAGACGTGAAAATTGGTATTTGGAGTCTCCTTTAAATCTAAGGAAGTACGTATTTTTTTGTTTTCCGAAAATCCACTTCACAGGGTGAAAAATTTGAAAAATTAGCTGAATTCTTTGTATGAGGATGCTTATATTTCAAAAATGGAAATATGTTGCAGACGCTGTTGGATTCTCCTTTAAAAATAAACACGTTTCCTTTGTTTTCGAAAAATCCACTTGGGGGGGGGGGATAATTGAGACATTAGTTGATTTTTTTTTTACGACGATACATTTCAAAATTTGAAAGTGTTATAAACGTGAAAATTGGTATTTGGAATCTACTTTAAAAATAAAGATTTTTTTTTTCATAATATCTACTTAGGTGTATTGGGGTGGGGGTAGGACTGATAAAGGGGTTGAATTATTTTTATGGGGATACGTATATCTCAAAAGCTGAAGATGTTAGTAACGTGGAAATAGGTATTTGGACATTTTTTGTCGACTTGACTATTTCTCACATCTACAGTTCTAAGTCTCATCTTAGCCCCAAAAGGCAACAGCACAAACATGGTTTACAGATACTTTCTGGGGTAAATGAAACTCAATATTTCGGTGAGTTTTTCAGTGGCGTGCATTGTGGGTATGCAGGCTAAGCCGGGCTTACCCGTTGGACTTGAGAAGCAAAGTAAGCAATAATGCAACTGTAAGTGCAACAAATAATTTTATCTTGTCAGTTGGCAATACTATTTTTCTTTACTAAAAGCATTTGCTGCAGTATGGTTTTCTGCAGTATGCAGGAAGGTTATTCTGCAGTACGAATTTCTGCATTAGCGAGGGTACGCGACACACCTACCGCTTGGCTCGCCCAGCGTTGAGTTCAAAGTGACGCATGCGTAATAACCGCGCCAGTAAGCGAGCTTGATAAGCCGACAGCTCAACGCTGCCCGGCCTGATCGCATAGTGTAGCAGTGTGAAGCAACTTTGTGCTGGTTTATGATACGTTTATTTATTGTAATTTGGCCTATTGCTGAAACAGCTCTTGCGAGTGATAACTGACAGCAGTGAAGAACGTTTTAAAAGTACGAATACCCAGTTCATTTTAGAATTGAAATATATTTTTTCTTAAATGTAACAGTATGAGAAAAACTTGCCCACCACTGTATATAGTAGGTACCAGCGTTGCTGTGGACCATGTGGCATGTTTGTAGGGGCGTACGTTCCTAATAATTTTCATAATAATAACATGAAACGTGGACAGTGCTGTGTCGTGAGTGCATAATTGTGTATTTACGTAGAAGTATTAGTGAAATATACGGTACGGTAATTTCTTATTAGTTTCAACTATCGTAATATTTGCCATGTGAGAAACTAGAAATTGTTCAATCTGGAAAATCTTCTCCAGATATGCCCAACATTAAAGGGACGCATAAAAACAAAAGTCAAGAGTACCTTGGTCATTTCCAAACTTCACAGTACAGTAAAATAGAATGGATTGCTGGAAGTTCCAAATTTAATAAACTGTTTGCTGGCCATGTTTACTCTTTGCAAGAGACCGGACTGTTTGGTCTGACACTGGTTATGATAATCTGAGTAACTTGCACAATGCCATTCAAAAGCATGAAAAATCGCAGTCACACATTTCTGCACTATTACGTTTGGAAAATCTAGAATTGATGTTCAGCTTGATGCTCAATTGCGTGCAAGCACTGTGCAATATAATGAGACCGTTCGGAAAAACAGGAAGGTGCTCAAGCGATTGATTGATGTTGTGTGTTTTTTAGCTACTCACGAATCACCATTCCGTGGACATTCTGAGGGTGAAGATTCTTTGAACAGGGGTGCTTATTTGGGTGCATTGAACTTACTCGCCACCTACGATGCGACGTTAAATACACACCTAGAAACATTGACCGTGTTCCGCGGGAATTCAAACAGGATACAAAATGACTTAATAAGGGCAGTCAGTGATGTAGTTTTGGAAAAGTGAAGTCAGAAATAAAACACGCTATTTTCGTTGCCCTTCTTCTTGACGAGACTTCAGACATTATGAATTTGTCTCAACTATCAACCACTCTGAGATACGTTGATTCTGAAAGTGGTAAAGTTCACGAAAGGTTCATTTCTCTCACTGATGTCAGCGCAGATCGAACAGCCAGTGGTTTGTTTGTACATGTGAAAAACATTGTTACTGAGTTTGACTTAAACTACATGTTGGTTGCACAAACGTTCGACGGAGCAGCTGTGATGGCCGGCCACACAAGTACAAGAATTATTTCCGAAGGCCGTATTTATACATATTTATTTATTCACAAGCTTAATCTGTTTTTGTCACAGTCATTTTCCTGTATCAAGGAATGTAGAATATTTTTTCAGACCTTAACGGAATTAGGATCATTTTTTCACAAGTCCTCTAAACGATCTCATCAACTGAAAGAATTTACCGCAAAGAGGATGCCTAGAAATGCTTCAACACGGTGGAATTTTTCATCTCGTCTTGTTCACACAGTGAAAGAACATCGCACTTCATTCCTTGAATTCTTTCGGAATGTTTTAGATGAAAGCTCAAACTGGGACAGTAAAACAGTTGTAGCGGCATAAGGTTTCATGAAATTTCTAACCAGCAGTGAAACTTCCTTTTTGTTACTGATTTTTAGCAACATTTTCACCTTCACTGATATCCTTTTCAATATCCTTCAATCCAAGCATTTAGACGTCCTATATTGCTCCCAAAAAGTTCAGGAAATCAAAAGAGAGATACTAAACCTCAGGAAAAAGTGCGAAGTAATTTGGGCCGAGTCTCTGGTCTATCATGGTGTTGAAGACTCTCTACCAACTAAACGACAATGTCGGGAAGAAGATCTAATAATGTCAAGGAAATTCCTTCACCGCTCTATTTTTGACAACATTATTGTACAATTAGACGAACGACTTGGGTCATTAAACGAATTACAGTTTACTTCCTTGTTGGATCCTCTGAAATATGAAGCGTACAAAGCTACTTTTCCTCATTCTGCTTTTGAAAGTCTTAAACTGTCCTATAAAGAACTTACCGTGCTGTATTCGTTTGATGAATTTTATGGTCAACACCCTCATCAGTTAGTGTGTTCTCTGAAAAGCAAACAATTAGATACAGCCCTGCCTGAAGTGTACAAATTGGGTGTACTTATAGTAACTGTTCCAAGTACCAACAGCGTCAGTTGAAAGATCGTATTCAGCCCTCAGGAGGATTAAGACTTATCAGAGGTCAACACAGAGTCAAGAGCGGCTATCAGGCTTGGCAGTTCTGTCCATAGAAAAGGAAGTTCTGCACCAACTCAAAAGCACAGACACATTTTATGATAATGTCATCACAACATTCACAAAACAAGAGAGACGACTAGATTTCACCTTCAAGTAGACTCAAAGCAACCAAAAATCTTGTGGAGGGACTTAATGCACAGTTTTGTTAGTAGTAGAGCATACAGTGGACAATAGAAGAACGTCTCACAAACACGTAGCAAATAAGTTACTATCAATTTTTGATAGGCCTGTATGTACAATGCAATATGCATGATGCTGTAGCATTAGTGTCAGAGGTATTTCAAGTTGGCTTCTATGCTGAAGGGTAAAAAGTGTAACATGACAGAGAGTTTTCTGATACATACATAAGAGATCAAAGAGTTTTTTAAACTGAATAGTGAGGGGTGATACATGAAATAGACGTGATTTCTACTAATCTATGTACTTTGATGTAGGAAACTGAATAAAATAACAATTTTTATTTAAAAAAATGCAAGAATGACACGTTTGTCTTCCTATTTTTTAAACGGATTATGCAATGTCATTGCGCATAAATAAACTATTTCTATACATCTCAATAAGTTAATTGCAGCTTTAAAAATTATATTGATTTTTTAAATCTATAGATGTGATGTCACTAGTTATTTTGTGTTTCCTGAAGAGCCAAGGATTTGACATGATACCGTACGCTCTGGTTAGAAGTTCTTCAATTTTCATGAGATTACACATAGGTACCCGTAAGTCTATATGGTTACAGCTTGGTTACATTCGTTTATATAATGATGCTCTTTAAATTATACTTCCTACGTCCGGTAATTAGCACGTCCTACCTTGGACAGCATACCCACTTTTCAAAACCACCGCACGCCACTGGAGTTTTTATACTTAAGGGATTTTCAGATAATGTCTTAGTACAGTACCGAGGAACGATTACTTTTATCAAATGTCGAAATACACGCGAGCGAAGCCACGGGTAACTGCTAGTGTGTAGATAAATCTTTATTAATGAGCACGTGGGGCACGGGGCAAGTTAGTGTCTCTCGTAGGAAGGTGTGGTCATAAGAGGACAAGCTATGGGAACTAGGAAACCTGTTGTAGGCTCACTTGTTAGATCTCTGATCTCTGTCCTCGTGATTGTGTCCAAGTGGGGTGGGAAACTGAGACAAGGACGCTTGCGAACTCATTCCTGTATTTTGCCTATGCAGCCATAGTATTCGTTAACAGTGTAGTAGAGTGCTATTCATAACGGCGAGTTTTCCGTAGTCATATACGGTGGTCTTTGCATGAAATAGGCATTGAAACCTAATACCAATGTCATATGTATCATAAAACAGTTCTTCGGCGCGTGGGTGTTGTTCGTTAACCTTGAAGACTAATTTCAGTTATACATTTCCGATCCAAAATGTGTGACACACATCGGATTCGTGCCGCCTATGTACTGCCGGTAGATATAAGTGTGAGAGCTAACCATCTCATCTTAATCGTTGGTGACCACAATGACACGTACCATTCAAGCAGAAGTTATTCACAGTTTTTACAGATTTCTTTGACAGTTGGCTTTGCGGTTTGAATCGTTTATTCATCAGCTTACATTCGGGAGATGGGGAGTTTCAACCCAAATTGTCGGCAGCACTGAAGATGGTTTTTCGTGGTTTCGCATTTTCACACCTGGCAACTCAAGTGTATTGGAGTAACTGCCCCTATCATAGAGACTTATTCAACCATCACTTCTAGTAATCAATACTCTTACTTAAATAAGTTCATAAGATCCACCCGGATATATGGAGCTTTCAACCGCGAACGGGGATGGGTCATATGTCATTTGGTCCTAATTTAAATGGATATTCCAATTTCTCCTCTTCTTCCTCCTGCTACTACTTGTATAACAAATACTTTTTTGACTATTTTGCAGATAGTGGTACGTATCTCTTACAGAATTTCGTAAATTGAACTTGTAGACATGTGGCCATGCAGTTGTGGAAACTTTTTCACTTTTTATAATATATAACAATAATTGTTCTTTCCAACGTATTTTAATAAGATTAATTATAGACTACGTCCGCAAGCTTGCAATAGAGCGAGTTGTCCGTGTCGTTTGGGTCGTGCAGTTGTGAGCTTGCATTCGGGAAATAGTGGGTTCGAGCCCCACTGTCGGCAGCCTTGAAGATGGTGTTCCGTGGTTTCCCATTTTTACACCAGGTAAATGTTGGGGCTGTACCTAAATTGAGATTATGACTACTTCCTTACCACTCCTAGCCCTTCCGTATCCTATCGTCGCCATAAGACCTATCTGTACCGATGTGACATAAAGCAAATTGTAAACTGGAAACGAAGGTACAAGGTATCCTGACGCTGGGCATTTCTCCTCTAATCCTCCTCTAGCCTACAGCACGTGAACTACCCATTCAAGCGGGCACCTTGCCCAGAATTGCTTAACTTCGGAGATCTCACAGGAATTGATGCTTCAACAGGGTTTCGCCGTTGAGTTGCTAAAACCTGAAAAATGATCAACACTAGAACGCCTGGAGCTTTGGTTTGCCTTCAGCGCCCGAGTGGGTCATTTTGATCTGATTAATGAGGGTGGTTGCCCAGTTGTACTTCTTCCTCTTAAAACAATAACTACCATCACCTCACCCGAGTAAACAAAATGTTATATTTTACAATGTAATATTGAAATAATAATACAAATGCACAAATGAGAAAATTAGTGGGACAAAATATTATTTATTAGAAATTTGCATGTTAGTTTTATTAGCTGCCAACCCCGGAGGCCCGGTTTCGATTACCGAAATTTGAAAAGTGGTGGGAGTGCTGGAACGGGGTCCACTCACAGACCACGGGAGGTCAACTGAGTAGAAGCGGGTGGTCGATTTCTACCTCAGCCATCCTCGAAGTGTTTTACCGTGGTTTCACACTTCTCCTCCAGCAGATCAGGCCGCCTGGGCGAGTATTGGTCCTTCATCCCAGTTTAATTCCCCCTCCCCATTTCCCCCGATCCAAAGTCTCACGCTCCAGGACACTGCCCTTCAGGCGGTAGATGTGGGATCCCTCGCTGGGCCCGAGGAAAAAAAAACAATCCTGGAGTGTACGGTTTAAGAGAGAAAGAAATGTCCTCATGAATACGTATCATTTCACTTATAATTACCATATACGAATAGCTTAAAAATAATTATAAGCTACAAAATGTCTGTTAATTACATGCTCTTGGACAAATTGCACTTTCTTCATGATATGTCCATAGATCATTTTTTCTCAGACCATACATCGTTTGGAGCCGTCCCCGTGGTGGAGGGGTAGCGTGCCTGCGTCTTAACCGGAGGCCCCGGGTTCGATTCTCGTCCAGGTCAGTGACTTTTACCTGACCTGAGGGCTGGTTCGAGGTCCGCTCAGCCTACGTGATTAGAATTGAGGATCTATCTGACGGTAAGATAGCGGCCCCGGTCTAGAAAGCCAATAATAACGGCCTAGAGGATTCGTCGTGCTGACCACACGACACCTCGTAATCTGCAGGCCTTCGGGATGAGGAGCGGTCGTTTGGTAGCCCAAGGCCCTTCAAGGGCTGTAGTGCCACGGGTTTTTTTTAATACATCGTTTGGGGGAATCACAAATCATCCTCTGAATTTTCTGACAAAATGTCTCCCCCCATAAGAAACTACTTAAAGAACTCTCTGGACCTCAGATAATAACTGTCTTCATGTAAATATCTACGCTGTAGTTACTGAAACGTAAAATCATCATCATCATCATCATCATCATCATCATCATCTACGAGATACTGAGTAACCACACACAAGACGACATGATAATGCTATACTGTCACATTGCGCTCACTGTTGCATCATTGGTGCTAATGTAAATGTTGCAATAGAATCAATCTGTGGGTAATGTTGGTAATGTGAAGCATCAGTGACAACAATGTCATTGTTGCTGAATACTTGCCCTATTGTCATTTTTGTTAATTGTTGCGTTTTTCGTGATATTTAATGGCGTCGTTTCACAAGCAACTCGTAATGTACGGTTTTCCGTATAATTGCCTGATATTTCGAAAACAAGATATTTCACATTGTCCTATCAATGTGAATTACCTAAGAAATGAATAGAACTATTTGAAGGTGATGATTATAACTCACTCTTAAATATATGAAGCATGTATTCAGAAATGCCATCGAATCATATTGACCGTTTGGGCGTTCTGGTTTTTAATGAACGTCACAAGTGAATTATTTGCACGGAGATCAGCGTTAGGTGACGGAATTTGGAATTGTCACGTGTGGACGTGCCCCTATATAAAGTTTGTTGCCGTAAAATACAGCGTTGTAAGCTTATTTTCTTTTAAGAGAGGTCTAAGTAAACACATGACCGAGCATGTGTCTGCGCGGCTTGCGTCACGTAGCTGGCTGCTTGCATTCGAGAGATAGTGGGTACGAACCCTGCTGTCGCCAGCCCTGACGATGTTTTTCTGTGGTTTCCCATTTTCATACCAGGTAAATGTCAGCGCTGTCCGCTTTTTAAGGCCACGGCCTCTTGTCCCTCATTCCTGACCCTTTACTATCCCAACGCCCCTATAAGATCTAAGTGCGTCGGTGCGTCGTAAAGAAAGCTGTAAAGAAAACACATGTGATACATTTGCGTTAGTATCATAAGGGGAAAACCCATGTAAAGTTTCACTGATGGCGGAAGGTTTTTTTTAAAAAAATTCTAAGTCTCTGACATGACGTGAATCTGTACAGCAGCCAGAGCTTGGAAAACGCAAGGGTTGTTACCCCAGGTGGGAATGATGTCTATGATATACGTAGTCTATAAATGAATTAAAACTAAATAACAAACACAAGCCAGCGTGTGCTGGACCACTTAGGATGCTCAGGTGCCTCGACCACTGCCCCGAGGTCGGCTTTCTCGATTGACATACAGTAGCTGTGAAATTGTGTTCCTCTTTACGTTGTAACGTTGACTTTCCTGAGAGCAATACCCATCTATTAATCTCGCTCGGACAGTTTCTACTGTAGAAAGTCTTACTCAGCATCCTCGATTTAAAACAGCATACAGTACTTTCCATCTCATGCGACCTACTCTTTACTCTCAAGGTCATTTAGACTTTTATCGCCGTAATCCAGGATATACTGTACTGTGAGGGGAAGTATTGGGATAGTCCCTTATTAAAATGTCGGGGGGCATGCTTCATACTTCCATACGAACGCGACTGTTGTTAGTACTGATGATGATGATGGTGGTGATGATGATGATGATGACTGACCTGGTGCAGATCTTGGTAGTTGATACCCATAAGCGCGTTTGAGTGGCTAGTGATGATGATTATGATAATGTAGAGAGGGAGAACCGAGAGGTTTAACCTGGTGTCCGCACATAGTCTCCTCCTGTCTACTCCTGCCCCTAACCGAATTCTCTCTGGCTTTTTACGGGTCCATGTTCCTGAAGCATGTAACTCGACTCTTTCATACAAACTTCTCTTTTTATAAGAATTACTCTTCTGGCTCGGTGAGGAAAGCAACGGGAAACTACATTGCTCCTCATTTCCGTAGTACGCCTCTTCAGTGACACCTAGGCTATTTATAATAGCTGTTGGCGGAGCTGTGGAGGATCAAACCAGCCTTCGGGCTGAATACCCAACATACAACTCCCTTGCTCCTCAGGGACATAATCGGTTGAAGGTGCTTCACGGAGGTAATGCATTAGAAACACAGGGTGTTCGGCTTGAATTCATAGTACAAAAAGAATTACAATTTGTTTTAAGTCGCACCGACACAGAAATGTCTTAGGGCGACCATGGGATAGGAAGGGCCTAGGAGTGGGAAGGAAGCGGCTGTGGTTTTAATTAACATACAGCCCCAGTATTTGGCTTGTGTGAAAATGGGAAACCACGGAAAATCAACTTCAGAGTTGCCGACAGTGGGACTCGAACCCACTATCTCCCGGATGCAAGCCCATAGCTGAGCGTCCCTAACCGCACGGCCAACTCACTCGGTAAAAAAATATGTTAGAAGTAATAGTGATAATCATTGGCGGTTTGATCGTGCAAGTAGAGAAACTCAAAAGGTTTCTTTACATTCCACCCCCTGTGGGCGGGGGACGCAGACGAAGAATACACCCAGGGTATCCCCTGCCTGTCGTAAGAGACGACTTAAAGGGGCGACCAAGGGATGATTATATTAGAAGCATGAAACTCCTTGTGATTAGTACCACTACGCGGGGAACATCGTTTTTCCTTGCGCGTAGTACCGCTATGTTAGGTACCAAATAGGTTTGTGATTAGTAGCAAACGAGAGCGCGACGGCTTTTACAGTACCTGTGATTAGTAGCACTATATGGGCGACACCATGGGATGGCGGAACCCATAGTTCTGGCTGGTCTGTGATTAGTACCCACTATATGAGGAACACCACGGGATAGTACGAGTCCCTGTGGTTAGTACACTTAAGTGGTGAACATCATAGGTTTGCGTTGCCTGTCAATGGCGCCGCAATGTGCGAAACACCGTCTGTAACACATGTGCGAATATCATTACCTGTGAGTAGTACCATAATGTGTGGAATACCGCGAGTCTACGCTACTCTTGATTAGTACCGCAACATGACAAATACCGTGGTTCTACTTTTCTAGCGATAAGTACCATTCACTGATCTCTATACATGGATGGCTGGTAGCTTGGGTAGTAGTAAGCCGGATAGAAGATGACTTGCGTAGCAAGATGGCAGCGAGCGCACGGTGCAGTAGACCACGAGGAGCGCGTTTGATTTGTTTTGCTTTGTTTATGCTTAGTTCCTTCGAGCATACACACAGATAGAGAAGTCGCTCCCTGTGTTTCTACCGGCCAAGCGTGGCACCAACGTCAAGCTCTGAGCGATCAGGTGATGTAGGGCAAAACAAGGCGGTCTTGCATAAGAAGAGCATTACGGAGTGTTTTTAAATCCGGATTTATGCGTGCTGCTTATGAATAATTGATTTAAACTATTCAAGATAGTAACAAATGCTATTCCCTTGGAATATTTCCTTTCCTTTTTGTATGAAAAGTGTTAAGTATCACTATATATGTGTAATATTTAGATGTGTTTACATATCAGTTAAGCGTTACGGTGGCGTGATTAGGCCTTACGTGGTAAATACTATAATTACCACTTTTCTATACACTAAAACGACGCACTATGAACTGTACGCTATAAATCGCACATTTACAAAGGAATTAAGATGAAACACACAAATGAAAAATCACTAGTTTAGATATTTCACTCGCTGAATTGAAACCACATGTTACTTCTGCATGTTAGTAAAATATAAACAAACAAGGGAGCTATGCTTGTACTACTACGATTAACACAAACACGAATTCCTAAATGTAAATAATACAAATACGGTACATAATATATATAAACTATCAAAGTATACATGTGTGGCAGATATAAATTAAGTACTATTTGGAAGAGGTACAACGTTCTCTCTGTCAGTTCAAATTAAAATATTTCCTAACATAACGTAATTGTATTGATTATGTAGTAAACAAGTGACTGTCAGTATGCCCAGGTGTACTTCTACGGCAAATACGCTGCGAAATACTTGAATATCCAGCGAAAAACACACAGTAAACTATCATGCCATTACTGGAGAAGTGGCTTCTACAAGCTTTAAACAAGCCGGAATGACTAAAATAAAAATATTTTCTGAAAAAAAGGAAGAATTGGGACAGTTTTGTATGAATAAACAGAAAAACAGAGTTTTTGGCTCAAAATACGAAAAATTTAGTCATACCTCCCCTAAGAATGCATAATTTCGTGGCATACATTTATACAATTTACAGCAATGTTTCCAGAAACTGTTTTTTTACCGATCGCTAATTGCATGTATTCAGCACCTAAGTTAATATTTGTCGGCCGGTTTTGTACACTCATTTGTATTGCTATTTCGGAGATTTATTGACCTCGGAATGATGTCAGTGTTCCCAATGTCCTTGTGCTTTGAGTGAACATGTCCCTATATTTTTAATTATTCCAGTGCGCCATTAATTGCGATTTAAAATTGATTATATTATCATTGCTTCCCCATAAGGAGAGCTCTAGGATGGGTACACCATCATGGCGGACCGCGCGCTCAACTTGGCGTACTTTCTCCTCCAGCGGAGAGCTGTCATCAGCGATCCATGTATAGAGATCAGTGGTACCATTATGATGGTCCGTTGACTTAGATTTTGGACTCCTTTTGACTACAAGCATCATCGATTCAGTATCGTGCTATAGAAGCAGTCCCTTGGTCAGTAATACTATTGTTTCACGCCAGCTTCTGAGCATGTGAGGCACTGTGGGTCGGTTCCACTGTTCGTTTTAAATTCACATCCATCCACCCACCCATCCGTCCGTCCGTCCGTCCGTCCATCCATCTATCCATCGTCCTCACGTTTTGAATTGTGGTCAGTGGAGGATTTTGGGTTTTTAACCATTTTTCAAAATTGCTTGGTGTTGTGGCTCAGTATCGAAAGCGAACTGTCAGCTTCCCGAAGGCGTCTGTGCCATTTCCTGATTGATATGTGCGTGGGGAACAGCGTCACTGGCTGCCTTCACACGTACCACTTAGCAACCACACCGCAGTGGGTGGCCGTTGGCGGTCCTGAGCTTTTATTGAAATGCAATATTGCTTTCACACGTACCACACACTGCAGTCAAGTTCAACTGTTGTGACAATCTGTGGGCGATATCACCCACAAAAACGTCGCTCGCAGTGGTGGATTGCAATTCACACGGGCGACACGCCATCTACACGCCCGTGATAGTCTACGAACCTCGCGCACACCTGTTCACTTCAGACGTTTCCTTCGTTTCCAGCCGGTGATGCGTGTTTCCTCTCTAGTGCCAGTGCAAAATGGCCAGCGAAAGTGATACCTTTGGTAAGGAATTGTTTATTGAAAAGGTAAGCAACTTACCGAACATTTGGTACTAGCTACAGAATAGAAAAGGCAAAAGCTCCTGTTTTGTATAATAGGATGAACCCAATAAACTCTATTTCGATGATGCCGTCTTCGTCAACGTAACAAAACCACAGCAATGTTTCCTCTTCGAAATCGATTTCTGTACTGTATACTTACGGATGTAAGAGTGGGTTGGACATTTTGTAGTCGATACGAACTTCAAATAACCACAAAGAACTACGTAATTGTGGTTAAGAAGGGTCGATTCTAACCACAGCTGAACCACTCAAGAACCACCGTTTTGCAGTTACAAAGTGGTACGTGTGAAGGCAGCCTTAGTCGCAGTTGATACTCCAGCAGAAAACAACGTAGCAGTTAGTGGAACGAAAATAAATAACATTATTATTTAAAACGTTCGGATACTAAAGTTTAAAATTCTATAAAAAACGATTGGGTGCACCAATCTCAAATCCAATTGCACCACATTATAGCTCCATTCTTTCTTCGTTTAACAGTAGTATACAACTTTTCTTTTCATGTTCATTTCTTCAGCTGTTGTAATCGGAACGAAAAAGAAACGTGCTCATTGGCTTTCTACGGACAAATCTCGAATTTAAAACAACGTAACATCAAAATGCTTCATCCGAACGTGATAAAACTTTCATTTGTCATAGCCTTGAATTTGCAATGGGTTTCTCACTTCTGCGAAGTCGAACAAAACTCTTGTTAACATAATTATGAACGTTAAAATTACTAGGTCCTCATTCTGCTTCAGTCTAGATCTGGTGGAGACGCAAATGGACGTGCTGAGCTACTTTTAAGAACTCTTGTTCAGTAATCAGTAGGACACAGTGCTAGCGCACAAGACGAATTATTATTTCGAAAACGACTTCGGAAGGAATGTTCTAAATTTCAGTTTTTCAGCTAATTGAATTTCCAGCAGTGCCGACCTTCATTATTAGGGCTACAACTTGTGTCTTTGATTTAACACACGGTCTGTAAGGGGAACTACACCCATATCGACAGCTTGATGCGCCTTCTTGCACGGAGTTAGGCCATCGTACTCTCACGATGTTCATAAGGAAAATGCTGGGATTGTACGTTTAGGCCAAGGTCGCGGGCGCTTCGATCCCTATCCCATCGTCGCCGCGAGACCCATCTCTGCCGGTGCGCCGTAAAGCAAATTGAAAGAAAGAAAACAATCATGCTGTGATGAAAGCAGTAAGTGGCTCTCGGACTTCGACTTTGTTGTCAGTGTCAAGGTCGAAGTTGAGTCCAAAATTAGATTTCCATGCAAATAACCGTGAAGTTTTACTTCAGTTCTGAATATAATCGTTCCTATGGGACCTCCAGTTTCCCCGAAGCATAAGGACACTTGACTTCTCATTTCGAATACCCTTTCGCATTGGTTACAGTTGACTTGGAAAATTAGTTTGTACTTCTTGTTTAGAATCTCTGAAAATGGTTTAGTACTTAATCAACTTCTTAGTAAGAGCGTTTGTTGTGACCGATGTGTAACGTTTGCTGAACTGCAGCGCAACGGTCAGTTGAAAAATTCGAACGAGGGATTGAAGCAGCGTATCCAAACTCCAACGTGTTAATAACTCGAACGATAACCTCACATCCTACATTCACCGAACAACACACAGAATAATTGAAGGCATGGTGGTGCTTTGGAAGATTGCATGAATTTATGATTTTGTTTCATACGTTTAGATTCATACCAGGAAGTTGCAGTAGTTAGTGAATGGTGGTGTCGACCTCTACTGCTTGGTACGTTCTGGTTTCAAAGAAGCCATTTGCAGCTTCGAAATTTGACTTGCATTTAGAAATGTACACTTTCTAGGGAGTTGTAGTGAGTTCCGCTAGTTCTGTGCTCATAGTTGTTCCATGCATGCCGGAAAAGATGACGAGATGTTTCTACTAATTATAATGGAGTTGCTAACTGCTGGCTTCTGTGTACAGGTAGCCGTGTTTATCGCTGCTGAAGGTCATGGTCCTCTTGTTAGCACACTTTTATTTGACATATGATGTCTCTTTATGTAGCAGCCCTATGTATCTAATGTGTGTGAATTCTGGTTGTGGCATATGTAATTGTGTATTTGCAGTTGACAACGTTGCTACCATGACTTGAATTCTATCGTACGATTCAACTGGAATTGAAATGGGAAACCATTGAGAGTCGCTTGTAATTGTGGCTGAGGATCATACTTTCGTCCGATTCCCTGGATTAATGATCAGTGTTGCGTCGGGGATTGTAATCGCGTGTGATCAGTTCTTCTGGCTCAGGGGCTGGTTGCTTGTGTTTAATAATAATAATAATAGTAATAATAATAATAATAATAATGTTATTTGCTTTACGTCCCAGTAACTATTTTTACGGTTTTCGGAGACGCCGAGGTGCCGGAATTTTGTCCCGCAGGAGTTATTTCATGTGCCAGTTAATCTGGCTCAGATGGTTGAGGCGCTGGCTTTCTGACCCAAGCTTGATAGGTTCGATCCTGGCTCAGTCCCGTGGTATTTGAAGGTGCTCAAATACGTCAGCCTCGTGTCTGTATATTTACTGGCACGTAAAAGAACTCCGGGAGGACTAAATTCCGGCACCTCGGCGTCGCCGAAAACCTTAAAAAGTAGTTAGTGGGACGTAAAACAAATAACATTATTATTATTATTATTATTATTATTATTATCATTATTATTATTATTATTATTATCAACACTAACTATTAATAATAATTGCGATGATAATCGAAGTCATATTTTTTCAGGAGTAAAAATGGGAAATAAATTCACTTTGTCTATATTATCAAAATTAAAACATCGTTAGGCTTCTGTTTAATGCATACAGTTCATCACTAACACAATCACATCGTTACTGACTCTTAGTTTTAAACGACACACTCTCCGTCAGCATCGTCGAGTAGTTCGAAAACTTCGTTTGTTTGATCAACTACTTTGCTGGGCTCTGCTGTAAAGCCTTCCTGTTGAGCGAACACGTCCTTAACCCTTTAAGGTGCAAAACCATTTTTTCAACTTTTTCTTTTATAACTTTATA
This sequence comes from Anabrus simplex, assembly GCF_040414725.1. Lineage (NCBI taxonomy): Eukaryota > Metazoa > Arthropoda > Insecta > Orthoptera > Tettigoniidae > Anabrus > Anabrus simplex. The sequence goes on along the minus strand of NC_090267.1, from coordinate 106,479,311 downwards.
GCTTCCACAATAACGAATTCCCAGTGTCGGTACCAATTTTCAGTGTATAGAAGTATTTCTGGCCAAAAAACACAAGGGGATAGTGGCTACATTATTAACCAGTTACTGTTGCTAGTGTAATTAGATACTAAGTGATTATAAAAATGTTACAATCTATAAAATGATACATTACTTAAAAAATACATTTATATTGAATAAGTCCCAATAAAATAAATATTGAGTTAGCAAGCCATTTCAAGTTATAGGTACACTTTTATTTCTTCTATAGCTCTACAGATTTCTCCTCTAGCTTGTAATAGAAATATATAACAAAAACATAAAATGGTATATAAATATTAAGTCTAAGTTGAATCAGCGTGTCTGGTCATCCAACTCTAGTCTCGTAAGCCACGACCTAGAATAATGCTCATATCACCGCGTCCTTGAATCATATTTCGCTGATCCTCGGGTACGGTGCGCATTCGTATCCCTGAAATATTACTATAAAATTTGTCACAAATGGAACATAATAATTGCTTTTGCACATATCAAGTGAAAAATCTGCGGCAAATTAAGAAATACCGTCGTTATTCAGTCAGCAGTATGTAAAGATTGTTGGTTACAAGGATAATGTCCAGATAGAGGAGGAGACTAAGGCCAAAGAAGTAATAAAATTTACATATGATATATAACAATGACATTTCCATTAAGATACAAAAGTTGAAAACTAGAAAAGCGGCTGGAATTGATCAGATTTCTGGGGATATACTAAAGACAATGGGTTGGGATATAGTACCATCTCTGAAGTACTTACTTGATTATTGTTTGGTCGGAGGAGCTATACCAGATGAATGGAGAGTTGCTATAGTAGCCCCTGTGTATAAAGGAAAGGGTGATAGACAAAGCTGAAAATTACAGGCCAGTAAGTTTGACATGCATTGTATGTAAGCTTTGGGAAGGCATCCTTTCTGAGTATATTAGACATGTTTGTGAAATTAATATCTGGTTCAATAGAAGGCTTTAGGAAAGGTTATTCCACTGAAGCTCAACTTGTCGGATTCCAGCAAGATATAGCAGATATCTTGGATTCTGGAGGTCAAATGGACTGTATCGCGATTGACCAGTCTAAAGCATTTGACAGGGTGGATCATGGGAGACTACTGGCAAAAATGAGTGCAGTTGGACTAGACAAAAGAGTGACTGAATGGGTTGCTATATTTCTAGAAAATAGATCTCAGAAAATTAGAGTAGGTGAAGCTTTATCTGACCCTGTAATAATTAAGAGGGGAATTCCTCAAGGCAGTATTATCGGACCTTTGTTTTCTTATATATATAAATGATATGAGTAAAGGAGTGGAATCGGAGGTAAGGCTTTTTGCGGATGATGTTATTCTCTATAGAGTGATAAATAAGTTACAAGATTGTGAGCAACTGCAACGTGACCTCGAAAATGTTGTGAGATGGACAGCAGGCAATCGTATGTTGATAAACGGGGTTAAAAGTCAGGTTGTGAGTTTTTTTAATTTTTATTTGCTAGTTGCTTTACGTCGCACCGACACAGATAGGTCTTATGGCGACGATGGGACAGGAAGGGGCTAGGAGTGGGAAGGAAGCGGCCGTGGCCTTAATTAAGGTACAGCCCCAGCATTTGCCTGGTGTGAAAATGGGAAACCACGGAAAACCATTTTCAGGGCTGCCGACAGTGGGGTTCGAACCTACTATCTCCCGAATACTGGATACTGGCGTCACTTAAGCGACTGCAGCTATCGAGCTCGTTGGTTGTGAGTTTCACAAATAGGAAAAGTCCTCTCAATTTTAATTACTGCGTTGATGGGGTGAAAGTTCCTTTTGGGGATCATTGTAACTATCTAGGTGTTAATATAAGGAAAGATCTTCATTGGGGTAATCACATAAATGGGATTGTAAATAAAGGGTACAGATCTCTGCACATGGTTATGAGGGTGTTTAGGGGTTGTAGTAATGATGTAAAGGAGAGGGCATATAAGTCTCTGGTAAGACCCCAACTAGAATATGGTTCCAGTGTATGGGACCCTCACCAGGATTACCTGATTCAAGAACTGGAAAAAATCCAAAGAAAAGCAGCTCGATTTGTTCTGGGTGATTTCCGACAAAAGAGTAGCGTTACAAAAATGTTGCAATGTTTGGGTTGGGAAGAATTGAGAGAAAGAAGAAGAGCTGCTCGACTCAGTGGTATGTTCCGAGCTGTCAGCGGAGAGATGGCGTGGAATGACATTAGTAGACGAATAAGTTTGAATGGCGTTTATAAAAGTAGCAAAGATCACAATATGAAGATAAAGTTGGAATTCAAGAGGACAAACTGGGGTAAATATTCATTTATAGGAAGGGGAGTTAGGGACTGGAATAACTTACCAAGGGAGATGTTCAATAAATTTCCAATTTCTTTGAAATCATTTCGGAAAAGGCTAGGAAAGCAACAGATAGGGAATCTGCCACCTGGGCGACTGCCCTAAATGTAGATCAGTATTGATTGTATATTGCATTGTATATAATATGAAAACATACTCAAGGCTTGTAGACAGGACTGTTTTATGTCGTACTCCGCTGCTGGTGCCGTCTTTTGTTACTTTCTTCAGGTCCAGGGCTAACACCTTGGAATTGGAGTGCTATGTCTGTGGATTCTCATTATCTTTGTCCATATGACTAGAGCGGCCAGTTCAAACAGCAAAATGGAGGTCAACAGAAAAATAGCTTGATCCCTGGACCAATAAATATTTTTATTTTTGTTCGAACGAAAGTATCTCGATCCCTGGACCAATAAATTTCTAGTCCACAGAATTATTCTTATGTACATTGGCCATACCATTTTGTCGCCTATTAAATATTGCATATCGCGATACAATTCAGGAAATGATGTCCTTGACAACTGAAGCAATGAAACGAAAGCAAAGAACTTCAATGAACACAGACATCACACACGAAATTGTTGAAAGGGTAAGACAAAAGACATACGTGTGTCACTGTGAGCGTAACACCAAATGTACTTGTAAAGTGGTAAAGTACGTATACTTAATATTCTCCAAAAATTAAATATTTCTTAATTTGCCGCAGATTTTTCACTCGATATGTGTAAAAGCAATTATTATGTTCCATTTGTGACAAATTTTATAGTGATATTTCAGGAATACGAATGCGTACTATACCCCTGGTCCTCGACGAGGCTGAATGTTCCTTAGCAAGCGCATTACTTGCAAGAAAGCTACAACTCTCGATATTTGTCATCCCAGATCCCTTGATCGTTCGTAACTACGTTTGTAAATGCCAGTAATAATAAAAATCGAACTCGGGGCATCTATAAAAGGAATGAAACTGCTCCTCCAAGAAAGCATTGTGATCGTAAAAAATACTACATTATTCTAATTACCAAAATATCAAGAAATCTAAGATTCACAAATGGGTTTCATTTCCACATTCCACCATTCCGCTCTTTCGCATTTCACGCGTGGTTCCAATTTTTTCACGAATAACATCTTTGCGCCAAATGAAAATTATCATTCATAATTAGAAAATAAATCAGTAAAGATGACAGAACTATGATATCAACATTAGAAATACTACATGAAGAAACAGACAGGTATATAAAAGTGTTTACAAAGGGGCAATAGTGTATATAAATACACTTACTTTTCCATTCGTTGCGATTTGAAATCTTCCAAAACAATACCTGGCTACTGTATCACACATAAACAAATCTTCCGAACACCTACTAAGGATCTATTGTTGATCAAAACAGCCAAGAATGCATAATAGCGCTTCACCAACCATAAAACACGGACAAACTATATAATTATCCAGAAGACCAGGCCCCAGAGCGATACCGGTTATCTAAGTAACCACTTCGAACAATAACACATCAAATTCACGATTCCCAACCCCCTAAAAGATGAAATACCTCTCAAAATCATCTCTATGCTCCTCATGAACGTCAATAAATGCAAGAGGGTAGATTTCAACAAAAGGTTACGTGACGAAAGTGTGATAATAGCTGGTGGTATATTAAATGACCAGTAAGCCTTAAAGGGTTAAAGAAACTTAAGGTTTAACCTTGGTCCCATTGATCTCCGTAGTGGAGCCAAAAGTCTCTTCACGTCATCGAGTTTAGCTTTTTTCACATTACCTTTTGGAATGACGTCAGGGAGATCCTTCGTAAACGTTTTGCCTTTCTTAGTAAGACTCTTCGGCTGGCACGCTTCAAAATTATAAAAAGGCTCTCCTTGTACAAAGCGCACTTTTTTAGTCAGGTTCTTCGTAAAAATCAGCGTTCTGGGACTGGAAGTGCCACGTTCTTGGGGTTTTCAGGATGCTCTGGGCGTAAGGCTTCCAATCGTGTACTGGGCAATCATCTCCCAAACGAACCAGCGTGGAAAATTTCGGTGTATTTAGTAGGGTTCTTAATAACTGGAAGCTTTCGGAGTTGTCGTTCTATGTTCCCGAAAATTCTATCTGGTGGAATAAATGAAGGTCCGACGATGGGATACCATAAAATGATTCTCTCCAATGTATTCGGAGCTTCATGCAGAAACCACCGGATAATCATGCCCATCATAGTTGTATTTTTATATTGGCCGCCGCAGCCGTCGCAGAAAATTCGCAATGTTATTCTGTTGGTCAGGTCCAAGTTGAGAAGTTTGTGATTCACCTTTCTGAAATTCGCTTTCAAGCCACACGTGTCTGAGGTTCTACTTGCATTCGACGAGCCTACCCATATTGTGAAATTGTACAGATACATCTGTCGAGCGTAGTACGCAGCTTGTTCCGTGACCTTTGGACGAAATAGATTCTTTTGGACGTCGTAACTTATTGTCAGCTCATTGTCGTTGTCTTCTTGAAGACGTTTGAAGAAAACTTCAGCGCGTAATCTGTGAGCCATCAGCTGTGTTTGAAGCACAGTTTTCTCCTCGTGTGTTTCTGAGCGGGCAAGCCTCTGCCTTAGCGACTAGCAGGTAGAACAAGTGTCGTCCGAAGGAACAGCGAACCCGATATTAAACTCTGTATCGAATATTTTGAGATAATAGTCATACTTGACCTGGAGATCACGCGAGTTATTTTCACAAAATATTGACCCCATCTTCTTGACATTAAGCTTACTAGACAGGTATACTAGCTCACAGTTTTTGCCTCTAGAGTGGTGCTTTTCAAGTGGTTGAAATGATTTTTATGTGGTTCTTAACAGCCCCTTTTCCGTCTTTGTAAATCTCAGTTCATCGATATCCTCCCCTTTTCTCACTTGGAGCAATTTCATCTTCCAAAGCATGCCGACAAAATATTTTTACCCCGTCCTTTCCAACTTGTAGTATACTCAGAAAGGCTCCTTGGCATACGTGAATATTCTCGACCACACTGGCTCGATGTTTGGGCAGTGTGAATAGCGTAGACATTTGGCGTTTCGTAGTATCACCTTCGGATTTCTGTTTAGGGGAGCTTACCAAAACGTGTTGCAAAATAAATTGATTTTGTGTAGCACGTTGAGGGTCCGCGTAGAACGTCTGGTGTATTCTGCGTACATCTTGCGTCGAGAATTTCTTGCACTTCAGTTTTCCCTGTGCGTGCTTACAGTGTGGACGTCTCGGTAATCCCTTAGGCTGGATACCTGTAAAAAAAGAAATGTGGTTTGAGGACGAGCACGGTACGTAAAAAAATGAAATGGCGTATGGTTTTTAATGCCGGGAGTGTCCGAGGACAAGTTCGGCTCGCCAGATGCAGGTTTTTTGATTTGGCTCTCGTAGGTGACCTGCGCGTCGTGAGGAGGATGAAATGACATACACCCAGCTCCAGTGTCTGCGGAATTAACCAATTATGGTTAAAATTCCCGACCTTGACGGGAATCGAACCCAGAACCCTGGGACCAAAGGCCAGCACGCTAACCATTTAGCCATGGAACCGGACACGGTACGTAAAATAAAGTACAATACATGGATTGTCAACATTGAGGTTATGTGTCATGGAACTATCCTCCTTTTCTTCTGAACATTCGTCTTCCATTGTTGTGGGCATCTATGTCTTTTCCGGCCTCTTCTTGTCGGCTCTTGACCATCGGGAGTAGTAATAGTATTCTTTTTTGTTACATTTTGATCAGGAGTGATCAACGTTTCATCACTAGCTGTCGTACTTCTACCTGAACCCCCATTCTCCCGTTCCGAATCCGAATTATGGCGACTCATTGCTGTAAAGCCCAACAACGCAATATTGGATTTATCAGTAAATAATTAGCTGTAACCCCTAAAGTATAAATTGCTATTAAAAACACTCATCAATCAAAGTTATGGTAGCATCCCACTCAACTTGCGATTGCAACCGTTGTTCCATCGTCCACAAAGAATGATAGTGGCTTCACTTTCACGTACTACCAACCTATGCAGTACCATTACTGCCTGCCTAACACTACTTCTGCGACGCTATCGATATTCTATAAAAATAATAATCGATAAACGGTACAGTGCGGAACACATCAACAGCTCGCAGGTTTTGCATCCGTACACTGCGAGGCGGGCAATCGATATACCCAACCTAGCTGGTTTTGCAGCCGTTGGCCACTTGGCTGGTTCTGCATCCGAACAAGCTTGACACTTAGCTGGTTTTGCAAACGAACGCTTCTTTCTAATCTCATTTTGAGATCGGTGTAGCTGGTTTTGAAGCCTGAGTCTTTCACTCATCGTTAGAGAACGCGAAAACATATCCAATGGCGCTAAAAGCTCATTTTTTTACATTTTTGTCAGTTGGCTGGTTTTCCAACTAACCGACTCATATGATAGTAGGAAGGGAGAGGGTGCCCAAGCCTGGTGTCGGCACATAGCTTACTCGTGTTGAATAGCACCGAGGGGTCTCCTCAAGGCTTAACGTCGCCATCCGACGGACGAATCACCATCACCAGCGTCGCATGCAGGCCTTGGCACACAATGTAGTCATGTGAAATTGTATGCCACCGCCTCCCCTACACTGTCGCCCAACATTCTGATTTTTGCGACCAGCGGGACTCGAACCGGCTAACTACGATGTCAGATAGTTTAGGCTTCAACGCCTCAACGATTATGGCCACCAGACGGGCTAATGATGTATGTATATATGTTGTTATATTGTCTGTACATTGACCTTCGTTAAATGAATCCGAAAAAATTCTCATCAGACCGTTATCAGTTGAAAATTTTTTACGTGCGACGAGAGAGAAATGATTGAGTGTTTATGAACATTCCCGAGCGAAAATTGTTGACGGCGGGATTACTATTGAATAACGTCTCCAGCCGGCGAAATCCAAATACTTGGAGTTAGGTGGGGCATCATTTCCCTCCTGGTCCGGTCTTCGACTAGAATCAGGTCATATATTTAGATAATAATAGTGATTGATAAATAATATAATATAGGCCTTTCTTCTTTTTCTGCCGCTTTTCCAGCACCTGTGGGGTCGCGGTTTCGAAATGTGGCACATGTAGATTTGGCCCCGTTTTACAGCCGGATGCCCTTCCTGACGCCACCCCTATATGGAGGGATGTAATCACTATTGTGTGTTTCTGTGGTGGTTGGTAGTGTAGTGTGTTGTCTGAATATGAGGAGGAAAGTGTTGGAACAAACACAAACATCACTCCCCGGGCCAGAAGAATTAATCAGATTCGATTAAAGTCCCCCGACCCGGCCGGGAATCGAACCCGGGACCCTGTGAACCGAAGGCCTCAACGCTAACCATTCAGTCAATGATTCATACAATGTAGGCCTTATATATTGCAATAATAATAATAATAATAATAATAATAATAATTCAGTGTATGTAATATTTATTGTGCATGCCAAAGGCATTCGTTCACAATGCTTTAAGCTTGAAATTGTGGTTAATCATATTTTAATTATTAATTTAATTATTTTAAGATGTAACCATTAAGTGGCGATGTGGGACTCCACTATTGCGAATACGTTAATGTATTAATTATTTTACATTTGCACAAGTTACAATAGGTTTACTGTGCTGTGTGATACTGCTGTACAATATCAATCGCGCCCCGGTTTATTTGGCAACCAAGGCGAGTGTGACGTTACTTCGCTTTAGTCTGTCCAAAAGGTGGCCTGGAGAATTGCACTGACTCAGGCTTTATTAGGATTTTGTGAAAATATTGTTATGCTCCGAGTCCCAGTAAATTATATTTACTTAAGAATTTTCTAGAACTATTGAGATAAACATATTCAGTTCCGTTCAGAACAATTCGTAAAATACTGCTAGAAGAATGCAACTTGCTACTCGTCCATTTGACTTAGCTAGCTTAATTCCACTTTCAGTTTAGACGTTTAATGGGCAATAATACGATGCCACGATAAACCAGCTTGAGAGTTATAGCATTTAAAAACAAGTAACAGATACATGTCAGAAATTACATATGGCCTGAAAATGATTCCTATCACTGTCATTTAGATGTCGTGCTAGTTCAAAGGATGAACCACGACTTCTTTCACTGTCACTTTCGTCTTCGTCTACACTTGAGTCCACAGCTCGTATGTTTATAGCAGTGTCGTCTATTTGACCTTCCAGTAGACCGTCCTTCTCGCTGAACTCATTTTCCAATTTCATGACTTATTACCGTTTAAGTCGTTCCCAGTCAGCTGATTTTACAGATGAGCCAGAATCTTTCGTCAGTTGCTGTAGCTTTGTCGGTGTCAAGTCTCCAGTTATATCCCCGTGCAGTTCCCTTGATTTTTGCCCAAGCTAACTCAATCGTATTAAGTTACAGTGAGTCAAAATGAAACTCATACACTGGAGGAAAGCTTGTTTATTTGGATTCAACAAAATTGTAACTATTATTTTCTTTTAGTCTTGGTTCTGGTTTAACAAATACATATTTCTATACTAAGGTACAAAATAAGTCAACTCCTATTTCTTAAACTTACAAAGAAAACTAATACATTATTCTTAAACATGCATGAAACAGGTCAAAGTAAAACTCATGCACCTTCATGTAGTTTCTGATCTATCTCTAATAACACAATGTTCTTAACAGTCAATACTTTGTAGAATACCCTTTAGAACTTTCACGGCTCTTAAACGGTTAGGCATAGATTGTACCAAATTTTTGCAATAAGATGGATCCATTTTCTTCCATTCTTCACACAAAGCCATTTGCAGATCATGTTTGTTAGAAATCTGGTGTTTTCTTATCGCTATTTCCAAGTAATGCCATAGATTTTCTGTCACATTTAAGTCTGGTGTGGATGTTTCTCGAGTACTTTTGGGCAATTATACACCAGCCACAACCGTACTTTATGAGCTTTGTGCTTCGGGTCGTTATCTTCGTAACACTTAAATCGATCAAGTATTCCAAGCTTTTGAGCACTAGGTCGTAAATGTTCTTCCAGTATATTTAGATACACATATTGATCCATGGTCCCATCAATAAAAGTCAACTCTCCTGGTCCACTAGCTGACATGCACCCCCAGACAGTTACAGTTCCTCCACCATGTTTCACACTTGGACGTAGATTACTAGGTTTCAACTCCTCATTTGGCTTCCTCCAGACATTAACATTTCCATCTGATCCGAAGAGATTGTATTTGCTTTCTTCTGCAAAAATAACAGTCCTCCAGAAGTCCAAATCTTTTTCTGTATACTCCTTAACGAAGCTCAACCTTTTCTTCGTATTAATCTTGCTAACAAATTTTTTTCCCTAGCTATTCGTCCATGCCTGTTACTTTTCCTTAGGATAAGTCGAAGAGTTTCTGGATGTGCTCTCTTGTTGGTATGTTCCTCAGCCATCACATCCAGTTTTGGAGCACTAATCGCTGGATTTTTCTTCCCTTGTCTTATTATCCAACGTTCCTCCCTGAGGTTGAATATTTTTCTCCCACTCACTTTGTCTTTATTTTCAATGCTGCATGTACTTTCATATCTATTTATAACGCACTGTGCAGTTGCATGTCTCCTGTTTACAAGTTTACCAATTTCCCGGAGTGATTTACCTCTCTTATGGTGAAAAATCATCAGTTCTCTTTCTTCTTTCGAAGATTATCCTCTTTGACGCCCCATGACAGTACCGGAACTTCTCTGTACTTTACAACTCTCCACAACAAACTGAATGTGGTGTCAAAACACAAACGTACAGCATTTGTACTGCCCTCTTATCTGCCCATGTAGGACTGTGAGTTTCATTTTGACGTGCCCCAGCTACATATGGACAAAGAATCTGTTATATCTTGCTAAGTTAAGAGATACATTAACTAGCCTGTGGTGACTTAGTAACTCAAGACATATCTTTATTGTTCCACACATAAAATGCGAACATAAATTATTGTCCACATTTCTATTCATAAACACATACTGTTTGCAGTGGTGTATGAGTTTCACTTTGACTCACTGTATAGGCCTATACGTAGCCGTAGTCCAAAACGCTCTATTTGTTCATATGTTCAGAAAAGGGTCATTGTTCCTGTCTAGCCATTCCACTATGTCTCGTTCGGCAGCATATTGAAAGGCGGTTGATTTTCTTGATCATGTTAATAAGGGCATTATCCATTGTTAATAACGCTTTTGTTGGGTAGGTTAGGAAGTAATCATTCACTCTACCACTTCTCAAAATTGGCAGCATTCATTTTATCACGGTAATCACCGCTGGCCATTTCTGCTCTGTAAATTAACTATGTTCCTGCAAAACAATTCATAAAATGCTGGTAGAAGAATGCTATTTGCTACTCGTCTATTTGACCAGCACTGACGATTATCAGTCTATTTGAAGAGCTTTTGTTGGTTGCGATTACGAGAATGCTTTAATTCTGCCAAGATTTCCCAAACATAAGATTATTATCCACCCAGCTCTTATCCATGTAAACAGTATTCTTATTATGATAATGGAAAATTCTGAGCCTCCTTAAGTACTTAGCTCGCCAGTTAACAATATTCGTACTTTTAATTAATATCTTCCTGTTACTACCACATCTCTTCAACTTGAATCCCGTGTCATGCAACAATCTCCTCGAAGTGTCTACCTTTCATGGAAAGTTTATTTTTTCCTGTAGGCAGTGAAGGCTTGCTCCCACCTAGTGGAATCGAATCTAACCGAACGGTCGAAATTTCCACTTGACCGCTCACATTTAGGGGAACAGATTCGAACGGGATTCCATGGAAACTTAATTCGCGCTATGGACTGTCTGATGGCGCTAGCACTTTTGTATGAGGAGGCAGGAAATGAGCGTGAGAGGAGAGATCGGAGAATATTCTGGGTGCACGAAATTAACAAGAGAGCCCGAAAATAGAGTATTCAAGCTTATTTGAATGTTTATTGCGCAGTGAAGCGAAGTCTCGTACTTCAGAGTTAGTGTATTGAAATATCAGCAACTATTTCAGATAGTAGAATTTAACAAAACAGTTCGATTTTACAGCAGGAAATGCTACTTTAGATGCAGTGGGAGTCAGTGATCAATTTGAAACTACTTTAATGCAGTAGGTTGCGTACCATGGCGAGAAGAAATCATTAATCGAGGTAGCCTCAACATTAATTACAAACTGTGAAGTGCATTTGCTGTCCATGGCAGAGCAGTTTTGTGTGCAGAATTGGTTGTTAAGGAACTCACGTACGGCAGTTTCAGTTGTAGGGAATGCCTCTTACGAAATGGTTCCCTCTGTAAACATTTAAAGATACATCTCAAGTGATGTCACTTACCCGTATGGGTGACCTGCGCGTCTATAAGGATGAGGCCCTAACTGTGATGAATTCTACTGATAAAGACGGCACGCATACCCAGCCATCGGAATTAACCATTGAAGGCCCAGCCGGGAATCGAACCGGGGCCCCCTGGACCAAAGGCCAGCATGTTAACCATTTAGCCATGGAGTTGCTGAAGAAGGTCTTGTCGTAGAGGAAATTATATTTTTTAAACAAAATGTTTTTTTAAGATTTTCCTCGCCAAACCCACTTTTGTTACATTCGAAATTGTCTTTAGCAAAAAGCACACAATAAGAAACAAAATAGTCCATTTCGGGTAGCACTGCCACTCAACCATGGTTGCGATTCGTACCATTGTGCTCAAGAACGTCTTACAAATTTTCCATCAGTTTTCTGAATGGAATAGCGTGTGTTTCCGTTCTTTTCTTTTACATGGAGTTTTTCCTCCAGAGTTGAGAAAATATGTCGGATTTTCGATCGAAAATCCAATAGATCTTGAGATAAATTGAAGACATCCCTTGCAACTCATGTGTAGTGAAGATAAGCTTACTAGAACCTAATGTTTATTTTCAACTACACTTTAACGAACACACGCGCACAGTAAGACGCAAATAAAACATACTTCACTGCACTTAAATTCCGTATTGACAATACACATTTTCGTAACATTCACGCTGTAGTCAGTCGCATTATGATCAACACAAATGGTAAAATTTACCTTCTGAAAGGACTGCCAACATGTCGAAAGAAAGAGCAAATTTTAAAAAGTCCTCAAATGAAGTATTTTCTTTTGCAACTTGTTTTACGTCGCACCAACACAGATACAGTAGGTCTTATGGCGACGAACTATGTATTTTAAAGTAACATACGACGAGACTATTATCCTCAGTTCATTTTTTTGTGTCAATCAGTCAATACTGATCTGCATTTAGGACAGTTACCGACGTGGCAGATTCCCTATCTGTTGTTTTCCTAGCTTTTTCTTAAATGATTTCAAAGAAATTTTATATTTATTGAACATCCCCCTTGGTAAATTGTTCCAATCCCTAACGGCCCTTCCTATAAACGAATATTTGCCCCAATTTGTCCTCTTGAATTCCAACTTTAACTTCATACAAAGAGCACTAGAAAAGTTTTGCAGTACGCAAAAACGGTTGGCTGGACACCCCTGTTACGGTGAGGGATGAAAAGAGGGGTGAAAACCGGTCTGGAAGACAGCAAGGCGCGACCTTCACACCAGTTGTTACCAAGCAGTGGGATTGAAAGCAAGTTAAGATGTCAGTGTGGTCTAAAGGTGAATATTGCGCAATTATCCGCTACAATATTGCTCGTGGATTAACTGTTGACCAGTGTCTGGAGGAAATGACTCCTGTGCTGGGGAAAGACTCTCCACATCGGACAACAATTTTCCGCTGGTACAAAGAGTTCCAAAGGGAAATTTTGGGGTTGAAGACGATCCTCGTTCTGGGCGACCGTCTGAATCAGTGACTGAGAAAAACATTGAAGCTCTGAGGAAAATCCCTATACCAGCTGTTCATTCATTTCTACACGACCATCTCCATGTTAGAAAGGTTTGTTCCCTTTGGGTGCCCCATTCACTTTCAGAGGAACAAAGGGCACATCAAGTGAAATGGTGCCGAGAAATGCTAAAACAGTTTGAAAATGGGTCTTCGCGTAACGTCAATAGCATCGTTACAGGTGACGAAACTTGGCTTTATTATTACGATCGCAACAAAATCCCGTAACAAGGTGTGGCTGTTTAAAGATCAGGGTACTCCTGTGACTGTGCGAAAGTCAAGGTCAGTGAAGAAAAGGATGATTGCAGTATTCTTCACTAAACGGGGCATCCTGACTCGGGTGCTAGAAACACAAAGGACATTTACTGCGAAGTGGTAAAGTGAGACTGTCTGCCACAGGTCATCCAGGCTCTCAAGCAGCTCCGTCCAAGGTCACGGCTCAACACTTGGCTCTTGCATCACGACAATGCTCCAGTACGTCGTCTTAATGTAACAATGAATTTTCTTGCCATTGTTGGGCCAGGGTTGACTACGCTTGATCACCCTCCATACAGTCCTGATCTTGCCTCATGTGACTTCGCACTCTTCCCAAAAGTGAAGATGAAGCTGTAAGGGCGGCATTTTGCATCCGACGAGGAGCTTCTGGCAGATGGGATCAAGAGTGTGAAAATGTAACCGAAGAAAAGTGGCAGAGTAGGTTCAGTGACTGGTTTCGGCGTATGGAGAAGTATATTGAGTGTGGTGGAAATTATTTTAAAAAGTCTAAAAGCGTTCACTCACATTGCAAAACTTTCCTAGTGCCCTTTGTATTGTGATCTTTCCTACTTTTAAAGACACCACCAAACTTATTCGTCTACTAATGTCATTCCACGCCATCTCTCCACTGACAGCTCTGAACATACCATTTAGTCGAGCAGCTCGTCTCCTTTCTCCCAAGTCTTCACAGCCCAAACTTCGGAACATTTTTGTAACGCTACTCTTTTGTCGGAAATCACCCAGAACAAATCGAGCTGGTTTTCTTTGGTTTTTTCCAGTTCAGGAATCAAGTAATCCTGGCGAGGGTCCCATACACTGGAACCATACTCTAGTTGAGGTCTTACCAGAGACTTATATGCCCTCTCCTTTACATCCTTACTACAACCCCTAAACACCCTCATAACCATGTGCAGAGTTCTGTACCCTTTATTTACAATTCCATTTATGTGATTACCCCAATGAAGATCTTTCCTTATATTAACACCTAGATACTTTACTACTATAGGAGTGGAAAGGAAGCGGCCTTGCCCTTAATTAAGGTACAGCCCCAGCATTTTCTTGGTGTGAAAAACTGTCTTCATGGCTGCCGACAGTGGGGTTTGAACACACCATCTCCCGGATGTAAGGTCACAGCCGCGCGCCCCTAATCGCACGGCCAAATCGCCCGCTTAGGTGCTAAAATATCAGGAACATTTGACGATCGTTTTTGTCAATCTTTGTTAGAAAGCATTGAATTAGAATAAAATTAACTGACAGGTTTCTGTCATTGAATGAATGTAGCGAAAGCATATGTAACAACTGTATAAAATTACTGACGCAATTTTTTCAAAGTCCTTATAAGGGCGCATTTGAATAGAACCAATGATTCAACATAGAAAAATCTTGCCAGTAAAACTATAAAGTTGAAAAATATTTTGCGTGTGTGATTTGCTCTTGAGACTGTATGCCCTAGTCATAACATGACGATCGAATGTTTTAATTTGATAATACATTTGTTTTATTCTTATCACTGGTTCTTTCAGATCAACATCAACAGTTTTCCTTCCCTATATTATGTTACCAGAACGACGCAAATGTCTTAAAATCTGTAATTCGTTGTGTTTGAAGTCGAAATGTGTAGTGTTTTAATACCGCGTTGTGTCATTGTTCCCCTCGAGCCGCTAGATGGCAGCACTTCGCGCTGTCGCCGCTGCTCTGCGTGTTAAGTGAGGAGAGTTTCTACTATCTTCTATATATTGAAAAAATGTATGAAAACTAAAGTCAGTCAGTCCAGCCATTCTCTCCGGTCGATTTCTTTCATTTGTTTAAAATTGAAAGGTATCCATGCACAGATTTGTCAACAGGTACTATAAATCACTTAACTTCCGCCTTCCTCAATTTTTTTTCTTTCAATTTTTTGTCTCTTTGAACCAACTATATCTTTGGTTCTAATTGAGGCACGGAGTTTGTTTTGGCCTAAGAACACTCAGTGGATCAAGCTCTTTCATTTCAGCTCTAACTGTTCATATTGGTTGACTCTGAGAAAAGTTATGAGTACATTTGTCTCCACGACGAAGATCTTTCAAGGACTTTTTAGCAGTTCGGCGCGTAGTGTTGTTCGAAGGAACGTTCAATTCAATTTCTTTGTGTGATGTATTTTCAAGTGTTTTATTGACATAATATTACATTCTGTTACCACAGCAGATCATGTGCTTTATTTCATTAACTCGAAACTTTGCAAATACATCCGTGAGGATAGTAACGAGCAGCACCATACTTTGTACATTGCGGTCGGAGCCAGCGGGAAACTGCTAGTTATCATATTAAGCTATTTGGTGGTATTTTGTACTGATATGATGGAGAAGCAGCAACATATAATTGCGAGGTAGAACGACTGAATGCAAGTTCATTTCAGTATATTGACCAGCGGCTTGGTGTCGTTATCTGTAGATGTATAGGCGGTTTATATCGACCGTAATAGATATATGCACTTAACAGTCGCTAATGTACACTGACTGACAGAGCAAATGCAACACCAAGAAGGAGTGGTCAGAACTTTATGCCAATTGCAGGGTAGACTGACGTCACTGAGGTATGCTCATGATGTGAAATGCGCCGCTGTGCTGCGCACGTAGCGAACGATAAATGGGACACGGCGTTGGCGAATGGCCCACTTCGTACCGTGATTTCTCAGCCGACAGTCATTGTAGAACGTGTTGTCGTGTGCCACAGGACACGTGTATAGCTAAGAATGCCAGGCCGCCGTCAACGGAGGCATTTCCAGCAGACAGACGACTTTACGAGGGGTATGGTGATCGGGCTGAGAAGGGCAGGTTGGTCGCTTCGTCAAATCGCAGCCGATACCCATAGGGATGTGTCCACGGTGCAGCGCCTGTGGCGAAGATGGTTGGCGCAGGGACATGTGGCACGTGCGAGGGGTCCAGGCGCAGCCCGAGTGACGTCAGCACGCGAGGATCGGCGCATCCGCCGCCAAGCGGTGGCAGCCCCGCACGCCACGTCAACCGTCATTCTTCAGCATGTGCAAGACACCCTGGCTGTTCCAATATCGACCAGAACAATTTCCCGTCGATTGGTTGAAGGAGGCCTGCACTCCCGGCGTTCGCTCAGAAGACTACCATTGACTCCACAGCATAGACGTGCACGCCTGGCATGGTGCCGGGCTAGAGCGACTTGGATGAGGGAATGGCCGATGAGTCACGCTTCTGTTCTGTCAGTGATAGTCACCGCAGAGGAGTGTGGCGTCGGCGTGGAGAAAGGTCAAATCCGGCAGTAACTGTGGAGCGCCCTACCGCTAGACAACGCGGCATCATGGTTGGGGGCGCTATTGCGTATGATTCCACGTCACCTCTAGTGCGTATTCAAGGCACGTTAAAATGCCCACCGCTACGTGCAGCATGTGCTGCGGCCGGTGGCACTACCGTACCTTCAGGGGCTGCCCAATGCTCTGTTTCAGCAGGATAATGCCCGCCCACACACTGCTCGCATCTCCCAACAGGCTCTACGAGGTGTACAGATGCTTCCGTGGCCAGCGTACTCTCCGGATCTCTCACCAATCGAACACGTGTGGGATCTCATTGGACGCCGTTTGCAAACTCTGCCCCAGCCTCGTACGGACGACCAACTGTGGCAAATGGTTGACAGAGAATGGAGAACCATCCCTCAGGACACCATCCGCACTCTTATTGACTCTGTACCTCGACGTGTTTCTGCGTGCATCGCCGCTCGCGGTGGTCCTACATCCTACTGAGTCGATGCCGTGCGCATATCGGTTTGAAATAAACATCAATTATTCGTCCGTGCCGCCTTTGTTTTTTCCCCCAACTTTCATCCCTTTCGAACCACTCCTTCTTGGTGTTGCATTTGCTCTGTCAGTCAGTGTACTTCGAATTCTTAATTGGATTCTGTTACGTAATTCGCGAACGTTGTTCAAGAATTGAATCATGCTGTAGATGCATCTAAAATCGCATAGAACTGTTGTATTTATATCAACAATCTCGATATTACCTATCAGGACGTGTGAAATTAGAGTATATAGCATGCCTGAATATTACAGATTCTTCAGTAAAGTCTTCCAATTTCCGACCTTGAATATGAGTGGACGTGACCACATGGAGGTCATTTCACTCGGACAGGGAAAGTAGGCCAACTCCACGTACGCAAGAAGATAACATACTACAGCTTCCAACTACAAACCGGACGGGGTGGTTCCAGGAGTACGAAGTTCAACAGCGATGGTTGCAGACATAAGGTAATTGCAGCATCAAACTTGTTATGCATAAATAACATGAAGAAGAAATTAAACAGTGGCACAGGCGCGGCTCCATAATACGATCTGGAGAGCTGCAGAACCACCACAATGAAAGATATACAGTAATATATAGCGATTAGCGACCCTATCCTTCATATTGAGTGTATATATCGAGCCAAAGATCGATACCCATACAGCTGCTGGTGATCTGGCAACCCTGTTTAGATCTGTGAACGACAGAACATTAGGAGAGCCACGGCCAACTGGGAGAGCACACTTAACTACAGCTTTCTTCCGGTAGATGGCTAAGCCCGCTGTCACACAGGGCATCGAACGATCAAGAGCGACCAACTGGCATCGAGTACTAACGACTAAATTCATTTGCCTTGTCACACTGCTCATCGATCGAGAGGGATCGACTGCATGTAAACAGCTGATACACCCGCCCAGTACCGTACAGGCTACAGACGTATTCATATTCACGAGAGAAAAAGAATGTGTTGTGAAAGCGATAATTCGGGTGGAAATATGATTCTAACCTATGAATATATTAGGAGAAAGGAAAGAACCAGACGATCGCAGTGGACAAGGTAAAGAGCCATGGAGAATTCCACCAAAGTGTGCCTTCGTTGTGGAATGACGAAGAAAAATTCAGGAACTAGTACCGAATGCCCATCAATAATTACGGTATAAGGAATTAGAGGAAAAAATGAAGTCACTAATAAACATCAGGCAAACAAATTACAGGAAAAGTATAAGTTCTGAGGAAAGGCCGATACTGTCGTTAAATTCAATATTCACAACGAATTTTTTAGGTTTAAAGTTAGAAGTGATGTTCATCTCCGAAACAACTACTGTATGTCCGTGGCAAAATATATCAAATAAAAGATTAGCGGCAGGTACATTTCTTTGCATTCTACAGGATTTTAATAAAGTATTGATAAAAAGGACTGAAAGCTGTTATGTAGGGCCTACATCAATTTTAATTCATAATTTGAAGGTGCTACAATCAACAGTGGAAATATATTTAGGCCTACAGGTAAAATTCCAACAAAAGCCTCACAACAGTGGCTCATTGTACTTCAAATATAAGACTAATACCATTTATGCTTATTTGTTTTAATGATGCTGGATCTTGGGTCATAATTACTGTCTTTTAAAATGATATTTTGAGGTGTTGATTAGATGGAGATTAACAGCATTTTTTTTTTTTTTTCATACCTCTTGGTGAGATCCCACCTACCAAAATAATAGACATATCAAGAAATGCTTCCAGTCAAAATTTACATTACCTAATGTAGAAATAGTGTGTCAAGTTTTGTTACAATCATGTAAATAATTTTGAAATAAAAATGCATATATGCTCTGAATATTGTGAAATGAGAAAAGCAATGGAGTTCCTTACACTGTTTCTCTCCCTCATGATCCTCTGCAAATCTCTTGTTGCCTCTCCTCTTCTTTGTTATTGTGCCATGTTCAGAATAGTATCATATTGCTTTCATGACAAGCATGTTGCTGAATTTCTGTAGGCCTACTGTGTTTTGTGCAAAGAATCCAGGTCCATATCCAAACTTTACAAGAATGACAATCCTGTCTTAATTTATATCATTGAAGACTACAGCAGCTTCAAAAGCAGCTAATTTTACCAAATGGCTGTGAAGAAAGGTTGTCTATGGACATCTCTTTCAAAGTAAATTCTCTTTAGGGTTCTGTGTATTCACATATGTGTACATTTCTTGAGGAGTTCAGGAGAGGCTAGTGCTCTGTACACTAGCTTAATAACTAGAGGAAAAGCTTCTGGAATATTGTTCTAATAAGTAAGTTGGCAGTGTAATAGACTGATAGTTGTCACAACTACATGTAAATTACACACAAGGTCTTGTTTATTACCCTCATCATTAAGCATAAAGTACTGTCTCCCCAAACTTTTCACTGGCAAGCTGATCTAATTGCTCACTTGGCAATAATAAACCAATTAATATAAATCCTGTACTTCCATCCAAGTTACTGGTAAACTCCTTGGTAAAGAGTAACAACATTTTCCGCAAAGGTCTGGTAGAACTCTCTTTCTTACCTCAATATTGATTTTGCCTTTCTGTGTATTGTTCATATGTAACTTCTTTATTGATATGAACACTACCAAGCCTATCCTGAAATACTTTCCATGAATCAGTTGAAGGAAAATGAAAACTTTGCCTTCAGTTTCACCAAAAATGAAAACCAAACACTGCAATCAATAATAGGTGCTAATAACAAGCACCTTGCCTTCTATTTTTAGAAGTGAAGAGTATGCCTTTCTAACAACTAAATACTATTGCCGTCTACAGCAAAATGTTATTTAGGCCTGTTGCTCAGGTGTTAAATGATTTAATTTTGCTATATCTTACATTGCATGTCAAAACTGTTTGTAAATACTGATTATATAAATTAATGTTTGACATAGTACGGTGTATGGGTCTTGGATCTTGGATTGACTTACAGGGTAATTAATCTACTCAACCTTTTATTACAAGCATGTAACTGTCATATGAATATTTTTTTATAAATATGTTCTGCCATCATATCCCCTTAATATCACAGTTTTTTATTTTGTAGATTAAAATCTACAAAACTTTGGTAGAAACACCTGTCAAAATAGTTGCAAATGAATTTTTCATCTTTGTTTTTCATTGTTTATATGGATCTACAGCACAAGAAATAAAATAATCAGTCTACCTTGATGCCCTCTGTAGGCCTATATGTTATTAATAAATTATACAGTAAGTATGGTAACAGACATGAAAAGTAGCGATTGCTGGTGCAAACAGGTACCGATGGCAGGAGAGTACTTGGAATGAGGAGATAAAGGCTACCTAAGTTACAAAGGTATAAGGTGGCAGGGAGGGATTCTGTCAGGTATAACTGTAGTAAGAATTTTGTCCTATGCGAACGACTTGGTCTGTTGAAACTGTGCAACCTAATATCTTGCAGCTTCAAAAAGGATGCAATGAATATGACATGAAAATTAGTCGTTTTAAGACTAATGTGATGGCAGTAGGGAAGACACCTGAAAGAGAACTGAATGTCAGGTTGAGAACACAAAACTGGAACAGGTAGATAATTTCAAATAGGTATTTAGGATGTGTATTCTCCCAGGATGACAGTATAGTAAGCAACATTGAATATAGATGCAGTAAACCCAATGCAGCGAGCTTGCAGTTGCAATCAACAGTATTCTGTAAGAAGGCAGTCAGCTCCTGGACAAAACTACTCATGTCTTTACACTGGTCTGGTTTCAGACCACCTGTGCTGTACAAACCTAGTGCAATGAGTTTGCAGTTGCGATCAACAGTATACCGTAAGAAGGAAGTCAGCTCTTGGACAGAACTATCAATACACCGGTCTGGTTTCAGACCACCTGTGCTGTGCAACTGCTTAATACATACACACAGAAAGGACCTACTACATGTGTTTCAAAATACTCCTTTCCTTGTAAACCATACATGTTCTACCACATAAAATATACAAATTAAGATGTTGTAATAATGCTAATAATTAATAAAAATTGGAGTTAAGGTTACTCACTGAGGATTCCAATAAATATTGATAGATAAGTATAACATAAACTGATTTAATTTAAAAAATAGAACATTTCTCAAGAACATAAATTTTATTAGATTCTTTCTTGGTCTAACACTGTATACAACAGTTCCTGAATTTTAACTTTGAAAACCCTTTGACCTACTACACTCATTCTTTCCCTGTCATCATTAAGACACTAAAAATAACATTGATTACATTTTCTTTTCACTTTTCAGTATCTTTTCTAAGTATTTACTTAACACATCACTGTCACTTTCACATTTCTGTTTCTTTTATTTTTAACTGCTGGCAGAACTGTTTGTAGAAGCAGAAGCCACTGCACTGGAAGTTGAAGTCCCTTCAGTAATTTCTGAACTGCAGGAGTTAGACCCCTCCAACACAAATTATTTCTGCTTCCTCCTCCTCTATTTCAGCTTGGTGAAAAGGCTCTCATACACCAGGTGCCACTTCCATAGATATGTTTGTTACAGAACTGAAAAAAATGAACAACATATTAATGCAATTCTTCTAAATTGGAGCTACATTTTAGTCTGGACACAAGCCTTCTGCTTAAGAAATTGTTACTTTCAATAATTATTTTAGTAAGATGATTGTTAGGTTAGATTATATTCTATTACTTTCAGTTATATCTGATAAATTAATGAACAGATGGGTGGAACTTATGGCCTACAGACTGAATCTTCCCCTCACTCTTTCACAACTAAACACTGGTCTGTAGTGTAGGCCTACTTTTAAAAAGAAATATTATAAAATTGTACCTTCTTCCAGCAATGAAGAGTTCCAGAAAGTTGAGGGTATTGAAGTAGACCCATTATATGTTTTCTGTACAGCAGAACCTGGAAGGAGAGGGAGGATGTTATCTCTCCAAGTTCGATATCCAGCCCTCAGAATTTGCCATATTTTGGCACAACTTTTTCCTGAAACAATGAATCAGAATATTGTGACAAAGGAAATATACATGTAGTAGGCCTACTTATGGCATAGGCCTACACTTATTTGTCATTAAAGCGAACAATGGTATTCATTTCATTAGGTAGGTACGAGATGGAGGTTAGGAAAGCACTGCTTATGTTTTCCAAACATTTCTTCAATTAAGTTGCAAGAATGATAATTACTACTTCTCGTAGTGTAACTTTTTTAACAATCTATTCCGTACAATATATTTTATCAATAAATAATCTAAGATAACACTATTCATAAGATAATCGTAATAAATCTAATAATTACTTACCAGTTTTTGTCCCAATTCTCGACGCTATAGAATCCCATACAAAATTCACGGCGTCCCTATTATTATATCCAGGGAGTCTAGGATTATACACCACTTTGTTTTCATACACCAAGCAAATTAATGTTTCGATTTCATCAACAGATGACTATGTTGCGTCCGCCATTATCGAACGACTGCGACTGAAAAACGGACACGTTTGTTTTCACAAACCAGTCGATCTTCATCGCTCGTAGTTGATCGCTGACGATCGATGCTGTGTGACTGGTGCCACTGCCCTCTGTAGGTTTGTTTTCTTAGTCGGTTGATCGCAGTCGTTCGATCGAGCCTGTGTGACCGCCCCCTAAGAGTCGCCCATAAGGTTCTGTATGAACTGCACGCCTTGCAGTACGGCTGGCCTATTCCCGTGACCATAGAGTTAGTAAATAATACGACTTGTGTCTCGGGAACGCAGAATGAGGAGCCAACCCCGAGACACAAGTAATAATACGCTAGAGGTAGCACCAGCGCAACCGTCCGTGAGAGAATCGTTGCAGCGAGCGAGCATTTTGAAATCTCAGCTGTTTGGGAAAAGCTCCCTTGTATTCATCAGTATCAGTGTAAATATAGAACTTTTAAAACTGTGTGGATATTGATATGGTTTAAATTCTTGCATGTAAACATTCTCAAATACTAAAGTATAGTTGTGGTTCTTCTCTTCAGTAGAAAGAAAGCCTAAATGGCTTAAATACAGGATAAATGCGTATTAAAAGGGGATGGTTGTGATTAAGTAATACAGAATCAATTTAATGTTCATGTTAAGTCTTCAAACAACGTAACTTAAGATTGGGGGTATGTACTGTATCTTTCTCTATCTTTTGTGTAAAGCACCAGAACTTCAGCGTAATTGTATCCAACGACTGAAAACATTCTCTCTCGTACGAAGCGAATGAGCGAGTTCTTAGGCCTACAAGTAATCATGACTATGTTTCTCTATAATGGTAGTGAATTCTTCCGAGTTAGGTAGTCACGAAAATGAAAACATAAACGCTAGTACCATTAGATGATGTTCCCTCTCCATTAAGAAAGCCGGTACCGAGCTCGATAGCTGCAGTCGCTTAAGTGCGACCAGTATCCACTAATCGGGAGATAGTGGGTTCGAACCCCACTGTCGGCAGCCCTGAAGATGGTTTTCCGTGGTTTCCCATTGTCACACCAGGCAAATGCTGGGGCTGTACATTAATTAAGGCCACGGCCACTTCCTTCCCATTCCTAGGCCTATCCTATCCCATCGTCGCCATAAGACCCATCTGTGTCGGTGCGACGTAAAATAAATAGCCAAAAAAAAAAAAAAAAGTAAGCCGGCTCCCAAAGATGTATGTAGGTCTCGGAACCTTTGTAAATATAAATGTGTCGATAGGTCAACATCTTTTTTTCAATAAGCGGACGAGGGGCTTTTTTTGTAATATTTTAATTGTTGATTTTTTGTACAAGTCAGTTATTTATATTGTCAATGTCCCTCGAAATCGGGGTCTTACAAATTGAGATGAACTTCTACCTGTATTATTTCGGTACATTTTCGAGAACTTCACCCTGATATGACATGGAGTAAAGCGTTTCCGCAGAGTTGGTGGACGGATTCACACGAGCTCAGCTGACACTTCCCGTATGCAATACGAATTTAGATATGTCTATTACACTTACTGCAATGGACTGGGCATCACAGAGCAGAACCACCAATATTATTCAGCACGAGCCGCCACTGATTTAACAACAAATCTCACGGGGTATTATATTATTCAGTTAAAGTAATGTTAGTTGATTTTGATGTATAGTCATGAGTTCTGTTTTCTTTTAATAATAGTAATTGATTCAATTTCCGAATACAATCCTCATTTGTGGAAATGCGACTACAATCTACATCTATCCTGATCCACATTCCTGTATATTGCCAGGTGTGTGAGTTTATCACCCTGTGCCTTGAGAATAATAAATATAAGAGGAATGCTCTCTGAATTCGCCGCTTACTACAGTGGCTGGCGCTCGACTAATTTAAAGAGTAATTGTATGAGTGTAAGTAATAATAACAGTAGTTGTAGGAGAAACCACAACGAATAGTTCGTATGGGCCGATGACCTAGATGTTAGGCCTCTTTGAACAATAAGCATCCTCATCAAAAGTCCGTCTAAATCCATGCAAAGATTGGCACAGCAGAGCAGCAAGAAAGAAGCTATGGGCCGATTGCAGAAACGATGACTAGTTTTAAGTCTTAGACGTCGTCTACCTAAACAACGCCTAAATCGAGCACGATCTTCCATTGCATAAACAATGTTCAGTCGATGTTTATCTAGACATCGCTTAAAGTTTCATTCTGGTTTGGAATGGAAATGGAGACAGAAGTATCTATGTAACTCTTTGCTTTTCGTAACCAATTAAATTCGTCGGTGCGCGCGCCGAAGGCGTTAGCTGTTTGTCTTCCTACACATCACTCAAATATGGCTGAGCATGACTTTCCCACAGTAAGAGCATCGCTTTTGGTGGAAATTAAATCTCATAAATATTATCGACACTAAAGCGACACGCCACCGTACGGGGAAGTGTAGCTTTCATTATAGCGTTGTTACAGTGAGTGTAATCTACTCATAAATACGGTAGCTTCGACGAAGGGAAAATGAAGTAATAGTAATGTGTAACGGAGAGTGTTGTACGGGCCATAAAGATGTAGCTTGCATTCTGAAGATTGTAGGTTCGAAACGCATCACCGGCAGCCGTGAAGATTGTTTTCCGTAGTTTCCCTATTTTTACACCAGGCAAATACTAGGGCTGTTATTATGGCCACGGCTCTTCTTCCCCGGTCCTCTTTAAACAATATTCACCATTACAAGCCTTTTCCTATCTGATAGTTGCCGAAAACTTATACGATTATATATATATACATACACACCCCATACAACCTACTTTTTAGTTGTCACTATTATGAGTGTTTACTTGGCAGTAAATATAAGTGAATCCCTCCCGGTTGATGTATGTGACAGCCCTGTGACAATCGGGACACGTAATTCTGATATGTATAATTCCATGGAAATTACTCCATATATATAATAAAATATATCAGTTGCCAAGAACTTTATTAAAGTTGACAGTTACCGGACTGTCAATTTGTCAGTCTCAAGAAACAAGTTCCTCGAAAAAAGCGAAACCTTATTTTAAGATCTATCTCCCCGTGCATGTCAAACGAATTGCTGCGATTTAACAGCGGGCGACCCACAGAGAGGCCGTCGGACTAACCTTTCTTCCCGGAATCGTCTGAACATGATAATCCCAATTACATATTTCGTGGTACATAACCTCTGATTGTGATTCACTCCTCTGATTTGAGGTTAAACAGTGCTCTAGACAGTGTTTAAACATGACCGGTTGAACATCGGTTTTAGACAGTGTCTAAGTGATAATTAACGTCTCTGCAATGCAGCAGCCATACTTAGGCATTGTTTAACCGTAGACATTGTCTAAATGCCGTTTCTGTAATCGGCCCTATATATTTATCTGTTTAAATGTTTTGTCGTTCAGGGGTTGAAATAGGCGGACGCAGAGAAGAGGATTTTTTTAATTGCGAATAGTTTCAACGATTTGTTGATCATCATGGAAAGGAGGTTTTCGACAATTTTTTTTAATCGATGAAGCTTGGTTTTTTACTGATTACGTAAACAATCAAGATACCTGACTCTGGGCATCAGAAAATCCACGTGCAATACGTGAAACACAACTTTATTCTAAAAAGATTGGCGCGTTGATTATCTCACGTTCACACATTATTGGACCGATGTTTTAAAACAGCTCGGTAGATTCAGAAGTTTACTGTTATGGAATCTTGCACCGTTGCTGCGAGGTTTGGGTCACGTAGCTATTAGCTTGAATTCGGACTATAGTGGGTTCGAACCCCACTGTCTGCAGCCCTGAAGATGGATTTCCGTGGTTTACCATTTTCACACCAAGCAAATGCTGGCGTTGTACGTTAATTAAGACCGCGGTCACTTACATCTCACTCCTAGCCCTTTCCTATACTATAGTCACCAAAGGACCTAACTGAGTTAGTGCGAGGTCAAATATTAGCAAAAATAAGAGGCGGAGTTCATTGTTTCGCCACCCGGAGTTAGGTTTCTATTTTGAAAATCTCGCATTCATTTACTTGTATAGGGACTGCCGCAACATACTTAGTGAGAAACTTAAGTTGATATCTCAGTGCTGCTATCGATGACGTGTACCCACTCTGGCTTGCAGACCTGGCTGATCATACTTACAACATCTGTTAAAAATTCTGCGTATTGTTCAAATATCGTTTGAGAATGATTTGAAGTGCCTTTCAGTAAGATTGTGTGTGATTTGTTTAGCAATTTACAGTACCGGTACTACCTGCTTTTGACCATGTTTTGAAAATTGAACTGATGTAATATCCAGTAAATACAGATTTGTTCCTAAGATTGTTCCTGGCGGAGAAAATAGCTGCTATCTCTTTCTGGTGCGTTGAGGCGTTTGTATGTTTACTTCTGTAATACCTATACAGAATAGTGCTCATTACAACTACTGTACTTGTTCAACTTTCGCCACATAGCAGGTTCCGTGAAGATGAGTAAATGTTTGTGCACAAAACAAGCGGGACAAGGACATTGTCTGACCTTATTTTCATAATGGCCCGCTCTGCTTATAATTCACTTTCGTGAGATGGTGTCTTGCTTGGAAAGGAAGTGTATATCAGAATGTAACACTGTGCAGCATGATTTGTTCTCTGAAGACCTTATTTCATCTTGTAGTTCCATTCTTCTTCCGCCGCCGCTTATCTCACACGCTGGTGGGTGAGTACTGTGTCGCATTTGTAGATTTGGCCCTGTGTTACGGCCGACGCCCTTCCTAACGCCAATCTTATGTGGTGTGTGTATTTTGGGGTGGTTGGTAGTGTGGTGTAGGGGCTGCCTGGCCGAGGCGGTAAAAGCGTGCTCGGTTCGCCCGGAAGGACGTGGGTTCGAATCCCCGTCAGGAAGTCGTAACATTTAAGAAACGAGATATCCACTTCCGGAGGTGCATATTGTACCGGTTACGACCTGTACATGCATATATATATATTTATTTTTAGAGTTGATCATATTTTATCACCACGAGTATTACTCCGTGCAAGCCTGGTTTGTTTACATTCAGCAGGACGAGCAAGCAAGCTGGAACAGCTGTATGCGTGACGTAGCCGCAGGGGCTAGTTAGATCACCCGCCTGTCATGCCACGTGCAGCTAGCCTGAACTCGTATGTTCCAGATTCAAGCGTCACACCTTCCGGAACATTCGATGGAGAAAAAAATTTAAAACTCCCATAATAATTGGGGTAGCGACTTGATCAACATGTCATCTTAAAGGGAATTACATAAACGTCGCAATGCTTGAATTTCAAGAAAATCCGTCGAGGGATTCAGGAGATAACCAGCTTCACGGCATATGTGACGTAATGTCCCAAACCAAATATAAGGAAGGAAGGCTCAATATAGCCTGATATCTCAGTCTGTCAGTGACAGTCAAGTACTTAACGTGGCCCTACTCGCTGCCATTATCGTCGGAAGCTATCTTCGTGTGGTTATAGTCTTACTGAGGATCTCTGAATTTTTCTAAGTCTTTATAAATGGGTCTTGCAATATTTACGAGTGTTGAGGACTCTAATTTTTCGCCAGTAAGACTTGCAACATTTACGAGTGTGGAACTCTAACTTTTCGCCAGTGATTATTCACACTTGTAATATTCACGAGTGATGAACTCTAAATTTATTCGAAGGTTCCATGAGCATAGGCTTGTGATCTTTGCCAGTGATTACTTAAAGACTTGTAATTATTTTTCATTGATGAACTATAACATTATTGAAAGTCTTCATGACCACGGACTCGTCATTTCCATGAGTGTTAAAGAGTGCATTCTTGAAAGTCTTTATGAACTTTGTTTCGTGGTTTTACTAGTGGTGAGAAAACTCATTACGCAAGGTTGTCATGAACTTTGATTTATTCTGCGAGTGACGATAAGCACATTTTCGGAGTTTGCATTGATGCTATCAACCTCATTGTACTTGGGTAATGTGACTACCCTCAACATCGTCAGGAACCAGCGGAGGTTATCACGAACGTCGGGAACTTGAGGCGTATTCCATGCAACCAACCTGGATGGTCCGTCCGCATCTTGACGGAGTATTTGGGCATCTTCGGGAACGTGTTCCAGCCGGTGCGGCCTGGTGAGCTGGAAACCCGGGCCATTTAAAGGAAAATGTGGAAGACAACCCCTATCTACCATGAGGTGATGTACAATTTAACATGCATTATATGAATAAACTCTTATCAAATCAGATACAATTTTTTCTTGTAGATAGGACCCTGCCTCCTGTACCAAGCCCTAGCTATTACTCATCCAGTGTAGCCCTGAGAACTATTCCATGCTTGCGTTGAAAATAATTCTTAAAGTCGGGCTCTTTTACTGGTACAATATGGCCCTGAGGTTCACTCAGCCTACACCAAAAATGAGTACCAGGTTAATTTCTGGAAGCAAAGGCGGCCGGGCGTAGAGCAAACCACTCTACCCCATCAAGTGCCGAGGTTACGAATAGTGGAAGCCTTTACCTTCCACCACTCCAAGGGCCTTCATGGCCTGTAAGGAGATGACTTTTCTTTGCTTTTTGGTAGTGTGGTGTTTAGTGTTTAAAACGAGGAGTGTATTGGTACAGACAGAAATACCCAGTCCTCGAGTCAGAGGACTTAACCAGGTGCAGCTAAAATCCCCGATCCAAGAATCGAACCCTGAGCCCTCTGAATAGAAGGCCTTAATGCTGATCATGCAGCTAAGGAGCTGGACATTTTCTAATAGTTACCGATCACCAGTATAGTATATTGCAGTTGTTATTTTGATTTTACCTGTTCATTTATATCGCAGTGCTATTATATATTTGAATAATCTCAAAGTAACTCGTTAATGAATTTCAGGACGACCTCGCGAACTTAAACAATCCCGAATGACCAGAACCCATGTACTGAAAGTCCGTATATCTCAAGCCACTGCGTTCTTTATTTTTCTTCTCCTAGGATTTTTCTCTATTTATTACGACATGAATAGAAAGCTTCATTAAGTTTTAAGAAAAGAAAATTATTATTATTATTATTATTATTATTATTGTACCGGGCGGTACACCTCCACGCCGCTAATTTAAAATTTGCGCCAGTTGAAACTCCTCTGCTGGAGGAAGTCTGAACTTTATATACGCTATTAATTCGCTACCTTCTCAGAAGATGTCACCACGTGGAAAATTTTGAGTTTTTGAACTGTGTCATTTTTGATGTGTTTTTGTTTTGCTTGAAGTAAGAAGTGTGAACTTTCTCTTCTAGAGGACACTACTGAAGATCAACAATAGTGCACCCTAGTGCGGAGTCAAAGAACTATTTTGTTGGAGAAATTTTTATTTCAAATGTTCGTTCTTTGCTAAATTTCTTTCAGTCATTGGTTAAGTTGGCAATATTAACCCCTTCTTTCCCCTTGTTTTAAATCTAGCCTATCCCGAATTTCTTAAATTAATTTTCCACCAATTATGTGTTTCTTCTTAGTATTGTGTAGGGGGTTTATGGATGAACCAATAAAATCCTCGTGGGAGGGTGTTCTCATTCCCCTAACGCCTAGAAACTTCCGCGAGAGTATATAAACTGCTAATTTTAGGGTCTCCGGGCCACTTCAGTTCCATCTTTCAGTGTATTAAGTACATAGCAGGAGGCGGGAAGCGCCTCTTTCCTCGGCAGCGGTCAACAACAAGGTAATGGCCGATTAATAACTTCTTTCTTTGCTAGCTCAGCAGTTTAACTCTCGGGGCGGGTTCTAAGCGTTCCACCATGTAACCTTTTCCTAAATGTAACTACTCTTTTCATATATTCTCTTTTAAAGCTACATACTGGGATAGAGAGTGCTAACCCTCTCGAGCTCCCACTCATATTGTTTTGAGGTGAACTTATTTTTCTCAACCTATTCTTCGTTAACGTAAAACAAATTGTTCTCTTCTTAAGTCACCTCTTTAGTATGGGATTAGCCCTTGTATTAACGGCCTAGTGCCAAGTAGGTCTTAATCAAAGTGTATTAGGAGTGCAAGTTCGCCTCCTCTCAAATTGTTATTTTAGAGGTCATTTAATTAACCTCCTTTGCATTTAATAGACCTCAGTAGATTGGGTATTTTACCCCTGTGTTTATGTCCGTTAAGGACAACTTGAAGGTGGAGTTTGGTGTGGCCTGGGAGAGGCTTAAATTTGAGAGCGAGTGGCTCTTTTTGAAAATTGAGTGTTGTATGCCTCGTGGAGGCTTTTCAGTGTAATTTGGAGCTAGGGCTCCTAGGCATGAATGGGGTTTTCTGCCCCTCTGTTGAAACTTGTGTTTGGAGGTAAAACTGCGCTGATTGCCCAAGCATTGTGTTTTCAGGGCTCGAAGCCCAAATCCTGTAAATATTGTAACTACCCTTTTGACTTGCTACTTTGTACCTGCCATGCTTGTTATTTCTTTGTTTTTGAAAAGAAAATATAACCTGGTTAAATTTTAATTAATTTTACTTTAGTAGCTTGAGACCCGTTCACCACCCCGCACCTTCTTTCACGCATAACTACCACAAAAACACGGTAACAATTATTATTATTATTATTATTATTATTATTATTATTATTATTATTATTATTATTATTATTATTATTGCACTTGCCGCTGTGTCCGAATTTATCGCGCGGAAGTCTTTGTTCAAGGTTTGTGCATTATACCATCTTACGGTGCTATCCTTTCATAGACCTCGTCGTCGATTTTTAAAAGCAGACTATTGCATTATGAATCGCCACGAGCACGTCAATGTATTATTTGAATAGAGAGTTTCTTGGTGGGATAATGTAATGTATGTAGGGTAGTCAGCAAATATATAATACCATTGGTTTTAATGCTGTAGCATATAGGTGCTCAGCTGGGCGCCCGTTGAGGCTAGCCCAGTAATAATAATAATAATAATAATAATAATAATAATAATAATCGTATGGCCTCAGCTACCGTGTGCAGACATTTCAATTTGACGCCATCTGGCTGTCTGCTCGTCAATTTCGACGTTCCGTTTTACTCTAGGCCCCCACTAGATGGCAGACCGAGTAAACCGAAACTCTCTTGGGCGTCTATGACTAGCCCAGTGAGGCCAGGCTGGCGTGACGTAAATGCGGGCAGTTTACGTAGCAAGCATACGTCACAGTGAAACGAGAGAGCGAACGCGCTTTGCAGGATGGGAACAATGACATTCGACTGTTATTACGAAGCTGCCCTCCACTACTCAGCCAAATGCCAAATTGGGGTACAGTATTTGAGGGGGGAAAAAAACCGCTGTAATTAATTGCTAGAAAACCGACCTTTTCAAGCTAGTCTTGTTTAATTTATACTGCGCTCGATGTAAACAGTCATTTTCTTGTATTGATACATCCAAAGAAAACTAACACGTTATAATTTTTGTTTTACAATTTACACGTGTACGAGGTTTAAGCGTACAAGCTACGATTTACACTTCCTTTGATGGGAATGACAGTATATTAGTTTCTTAAGAAGTAAAATTCCTGTTATTCATTCAGCAAAAAGTAATAATTTACATAATTCAACAAATTTACTGCTTGATTTTGCACAGTGTTGTTGTGTTGTTTGAAATTACTTGTTCACTGAATTTGAAAATAGTATTTAATACTTATCAGGCGTCCGAAGATAATAGCTAGCCTCTAAATGGCGAAGGAGTATTACATCGAGTACAACAACAATGTAAATGTACGTGTTTACCAACTAGATGTACATGTCTTCAAATAAATAACCTAACTGATGCTCTTCCCGGTAAGCATGATTGGATTGTTGGTGAGTTTATCAGATAATTTAAACCCAAGCAACCACCTTAACTCTTGTGTTCTATTAGAAATGCTTCTAAAGCCGCCCTTAAAATTTAATTGTAAAAATTGTAATTTATTGCGTACATTACACAAATATTTGAGGCTGTAGGCCTCTTTATTGTATCCGGTCAAAATACATAAAATGCCTTAAAGCCCCTTTGTTATGCTCTGTCGTTTGTGACGAATTTCAGCTTGCTGTTTTCCGTAACCGGAACGTGACCCATGCTCGGCAGACAGAGGGTCTGCAAGACGTTGCCCAATTCCGTCTGCTGCAGGTCAGTGAGAGAGGCGTTCGCGGGGCGAATGACAAAGCCCCGAGGCAGGAAGGCCTCTATGTCCCTTGACGGTTCACCACCACCGTGAAACTTGGCTAGATAGTCCGTTGTGTTGGTGGTCTCTCTCCTCTACAGCCTAATGGTCCGCACGATAGTAAACTACAGTACTATCGCCAACAGATGAGGATCCTGGAAGCCGCGATGGAAGTTGCAGAAACTGGCGGTTCATCTAACTTTCCGTTGTTGTTGGGGCTGTCGAATCCGTAATTACAACAGAACAACCGAGTATTTGTACACATGTTTACTAAGATTATCCACAACGGATAATGCTGTAGCATATAGGTGCTCAGCTGGGCTCTTCCCGCATCGCGCTCACTTGTTTCTCTCCCTGGTCGCCTTCTGCGTGAGTCATGTGATATGAGACAACGCTCTCCCGTCCTGTTGACACGTATTACCACTACAGTCTAAAATGGTCATAACTCTGAACCATTCATGCAAATAATGTCCTGACAAGGTTATTGTAATCCTTATAAAATACTGGAGGAGGTCAAACAATTTATTTTGATGAGAAATTCGAGGATAATATCGAAATATTTTTTTTTGCTAGGGGCTTTGCGTCGCACCAACACAGATAGGTCTTATGGCGACGATGGGATAGGAAAGGCCTAGGAGTTGGAAGGAAGCAACCGTGGCCTTAATTAAGGTACAGCCCCAGCATTTGCCTGGTGTGAAAATGGGAAACCACGGAAAACCATTTTCAGGGCTGCCGATAGTGGGATTCCAACCTACTATCTCCCGGATGCAAGCTCACAGCTGCGCGCCTCTACACGCACGGCCAACTCGCCCGGTTATTTAATTTTAAGGAGTTATATTTTTTACCGCGGACTATAGCATAAAAATCGCTTCTAGAGGACAATTGGTTGGAAATAGGTATGTGCCATCCCGGACTTTTTTTTTTTGTAGAGGTTTCTATGCTCTACATTTCGTACGCTTACATTTGGGGTCTATCGCTGATGGTTCACGCAGCGTAAGCCAAGAAAGCAAGTGACTTACCGACCGACCGACATTTTTGTCTCTTTCTACGTATTTACTGTATATCGGATCACGGATACATAATAATTTTATAGTGGTTCATTACGTGAACAGTGTTCGTGTTGCCCGTACCTGAAGTAGAACCACTGTACTGATTAAAATGCAGTCAACATATTATGGAAACGTGTGTGGCGCTATAAATTGTCGGCACGTAAAAGAACTCCCGTAGGACGAAATTACGGCACGTCGTGTCTCAGAAAACCGTAAATGTTGTTAGTGACACGTAACACAAATAACATTATTATTATTTTGCATATTACGAAGACAGACGACAACAACCATTATAGCCAGTTAGTTTGCTACGGTGGTGGCATAACAATACTTCCTCGTCAGCAATGCTTGGTTGTTGAAACACTTTGTAATAAACTCTTGAATATCTCCATTATTACAGCTCGTACGGCAAAAAGGTGTCAGATATAAATGACTGGATGAAAATCATATTCTCTATAATTATTAATTATTATGTGCTAATAGCCGGGCTGAGTAGCAACTCAAATGGTGGAGCGCTGGCCTTCTTAGCCCAACTTGGCAGGTTCGATCCTGTCTCAGTCCGGTGGTGAAGGTGCTCAAATACATAGTTAGTGGGACGTAAAATCCAATAACATTAACATTATTATGAGCTAATAACTTATATTTCTGAATATATTTCGAAGCTCGTGAAATAATACAGTATCCGTGATCCGATGTACAGTAAATACGAAGAAAGAGACAAAAATGTCGTGCGAGAAGAGACCTGTTACTGGATCTCGGTTATTACAAAAGGGGACCTCACACATCCCAGTCATGAGTGGTTAAAAACATAGCCCAGTACGAAATTTCATTTGGTGTGTTTCACAGTAAGACTGTATCCAGATGCAAAAACATAATGAAAACTCGTATTTCTCTTATTAAGTCAAAATTTCCAGTATTCCATGACAAAATAATTTGTCTCTACGTAAGGACCAGGACATTTATTAGGATATGGCATTTTAATGCAAAGAGTAAGGAACTAGCACTGAGAAAATATGCCAATAAGAAGGCTAAGGTTTGGGCTGGTTCATCAAGTAATTAAGTCTCCTGACACGTACGTTTTAATAATTTAATATAATTCCATAAAGATGTCGATATGATGCATATTTTCCTATGCCATTTGATATAAATATTTACTTCATTAGGAAATAAATTATTTATTTTGAGTTGCATATCAATATTTTATTTCTTATCGTATTGTATGTCATGTATTTGATAGTTGATGTTCTACCTGCTCAGAATGTGACGAAATTTAACGCATTTTCACGTTTTTAAATCTATTGTAAGTGCCGTTACTTATCAAATCGGGCTAAACCAGATTATTATTTGATGAAAGATTGAGAAGATGTTTCACAGGCACGAGAACTTATAGGCTTGCTGTACTGCGACTGTGTACCTTACTCGCTGTCGTTCATATCGCGTGACGTCATAGCGCTCCAGCCAATGGAAGCTTCAACCGCCGGAGTAGCCTTGCATCGAGGGGTTGTCGTTAGTGATGAGCGATACCGTGATTTGTGAGTCACAGCGTGATTTGATATCGTGATTTTCTGATATCAGTGATTTTTAGTCGTGACGTGATCACAATCACTGCTTGGTGCTTGTTATTTGTAGCTTGTGATCAAGAGAATGCCTTGTTATTGTGACTAGGCTATCTCTGTGTAAACATTTAAAAGAAAATCAGCCACCTAAGGGTTTGCATTGAATAAACAGCCTACATTTTGGTTGCATTACAGACGCGGTCGTTGTCAATTTACTTTTAGGCGTACAAACATATTCATTTTATTATTTACATTCGTTTTTTGTAGATATGCCGAAGTTCAA
This sequence comes from Anabrus simplex, assembly GCF_040414725.1. Lineage (NCBI taxonomy): Eukaryota > Metazoa > Arthropoda > Insecta > Orthoptera > Tettigoniidae > Anabrus > Anabrus simplex. The sequence goes on along the minus strand of NC_090267.1, from coordinate 106,443,708 downwards.
CCAGTATGTCAAGGAAAAAATAGGATCAACATTTGTAACAGTCGTGTTTTATACTGTAACCGATTATTTGGTATGTGCTAGGAAATGAAATTCTACACATTTATCTGGCACAAGTGAAAAATATAATGATGAATGACTATTCCCAGCCACCTAATGTAAGGTTAACGATACCAGTGCACCTTTCCCTAGATACCAGTACCGGCAGTAATTTAGAAAAATATATGGTATGGAAAGGCGTTGACCCAGCTGCGTGAGGGCAATTGGAAAGCTACAATGAGGAGCGGTCTAAGAGGCACGGCAATACACTTGAGGGATGTGACGTGCTGACCACACGGTTATCTAATATCTGCAAGCCTAGAGCTGCGCAGCAGCTGTAAATGAAAGCCAAGACTTTTCGAGGCCTGGAGTGTTCTTGTTCTTAATTAACTTTAGAGTAGTAGTGGTTTAAATGAAATAATTCAAAATTACAAATTATATTCATTAGCTATTCCTTATCTTAGTCTAATTTTCAGCACATTATTGTGTTTTAGATTTCACAAGAGCATGCTGATAGTGCTAGTCACAAAGCAAAATCAACCATGAAAAGTAACACTGGACAGACTCTGCTCACACAAAGTATACCTCCCACAATCCACAGTAGTTTCTATGCTCATATGTTTAGAGCCCTAGTTGCTGAAAATATCCCCTGGAATTCTGTGCATAGTCATGTTTTCAGAGATTTGTTTACAGAAATACACCAACAACACATACTTTCAACATCTACATTAAAGAAAAACTACTTAGATATAGGAGGTAATTTTGCCAGTCACAGAGGATATTTGGTAGTCCTTACATCGGGTTGTATGTGGACAAAACCAGCAACTCTGTGAGCAGGTACATTGCTAATCTTGTAGTAGGAAAACTGGAACCCAATTGGCATTTACTGCTCTCCTTTGTTCTAAGCAGCTTCAGAAAATAGAGTAAAGCATTGTGTACATCATCAACAAGGGGTTCCAGTTGTTGTATCCTGGGAGTGTTGATGATTATAAAGACCTTCTCCTTGTCTCCAATGCTGCTTCCTACATGATTGCTACTCTACCTCTCATTAAAACTTTCTACCCTTCTTTAATGTCCATGTTACTTGCATGGCCCATGCCTTGCACAGACTCACAGAAATAGTTAGGGCCAAGTTGCCTGCAATAAATAATCTGATTTTAACAACAAAGAGAGTGTTCTGTAAGCTTCCATCAAGAATAGCCATCTTCTGAGAGAAATTCCCCTCCATTCTTTTCCACCACAGCCAATCATCAGCCGTTGGGGTTCCTCAATGGAAGCTGCCCTGTATTATATCGAACATCTGTGATAGACAATATGCCTTTAACAGACAACTCTGCATGTGTGTCGTATGGGCAAAGATCTGCTAAAGGATTATTCCAGTGTTCAGAGAGACATTGCATATATTCAGGCAAATTTTTCATTTCTTCCAGTCAATCATTACAAAAATAGGAAAAAAAGTAGTCTCAAACAGATATATTTTGTAAAGGAGGAAGCTGAGAATATTATACAAAGTACTAGGGGTAAAGTAAGGGATAAAATAAAAGACAGGTGGGCTAGTGTATTGCAGAAGAATCTAGGTAATTCAGTGCAGGAAAGGATATATCAGGTAATGGATGGGGAAAAGTAGACCTACCTAGTGAAATTGAACTGAAAAATGTAGGTAAATTTTGCTATGCCCCTCCAACATCTGTGAGTGTAGAGCACATTTTTTCTGCTTTAAAAATTGTTTTAACAGACAAAAGACGCAGCCTGACTGTGGAAAATTTGGAGAAGATTATTGTTATGTGCTGTAAAGCAAACTACGACTGAAAAGTGCAGTAGGAATGTTTCTCAAAAATAAATACGCATACCAGTACTACGCATTTAATTTAATTTTAGTACAGTAGTGATGAAAATTTTTTGTTTCTTAATCCATAGCTGTTTGTAATAAACGCCTGTTTAATTATGCCTTCATTTTGCAACTATTCCTATTTAGAAAGGGTAGCCTATACCACTTTACTTAACGTAAAAAAAAATTATCACATTGCAGTGTAGGTCTATATTGTCATATTTTAAAGTCGATTTTCTGCCTATTTTTAAAGCATATTTGAAGTGCCTATATTCTCTTTTAAAAACCTATTTACTTGTTTAAAAGGCCATTTTAGGTGCCTAAAACATTTTTTTAGAGTCTAAAATCCCAGGTCTGTATCATCAGATACATGCCGATTGTTGACTACTGCTTTCTGGCAAAGCAATTGAGAGGTGCTTGCATTCCAAATGTTTATTCAGATTTGAAGTACTTCTTTTTAAGACAATTTCTGTTTGCTCACATTACATATTGTGAAATTTTCATCCACTTCTTTAAACGACTGCTAGAGGTCACTGTTCTTCCTTTTTCTAGAAAACGCCATTTCAGTCAACTTGCCTCCCAATACTGAGCTTCAGTGACAATATGCCCCCGGGCATTCCAAAATACAGGAGAAATACATGTTTGTTACTATTCTAGGAGAGTCCCGTGTACCACGATTTTTTTGAACGCGCGCTTAAAAATAATACCATACTGCGAGTCAACTGACAATTTCCTGAAACTGATATTGCAAGCGATGCCGAGGATTATAAGTGTTTCAGTTGTTAATATATTCGGGAGGAATGTGCTCAATTCCTACAAACACATTATATACTGAACGATATGTTGACGTCCTTAAAAAATTAAATCAACAAATGTCCATACTGTTGGTAATCATGGCGATGCTGCTTCCTTGAACGCATCGCTTCGCATGGATACCGTTGCGGCAGCACATGTCGTGATATCACGACTGATCACAACATCGATCACAGTCACAGTTTAGGTAGCAACATTCTAGTTCTGTATATGGAGTTAAGAGGGCGTACGGTGATCACTTGAAGTGAAATCTTGAAATCACGGCTGATCACAGTGATAGCGTAGAAAGTAACAGTCGTTACTCGTGATTTATTGATATCAGTGAAAAAATCACAGTTCGTGAAATATCGCCCATCACTAATCAGTTACTTATTGCTGCGGCACTATATTCCGCACATCGCCGTCTCCGAAAACCGTTAAAGTAGTTAGTAGGATGTAAAGCCAATAACATTATTATTATTATTATTATTATTATTATTATTATTATTATTTTGTAAGTGGTAGTATTATTAAGAATAAAATGGCCTCTATTGTAAATGAAATTAAAGTGTATAGGCCTACATAAGAAGGAAGAAGAAAGGAAAAAGGGAGTGTGATAACAAAGTAGCTTCGAGTTGTTTTTCATCAAGATGGCTGTGGCTCGAATCTCTTTTTCAACATACGGTATGTGGCTATTATGAAATAGAAAATTCCAACCCGGTGGTTCAGATTCCATGTAACACTTGGGATCTTGTAGCTGTGTTCATTCCTTCCACAGTCGCGTAAAACTACAAGCTTGCTTTTTCAGGAATAAAGAAAGAATCTTAATGTATACGACAGGAGACCAGTGACATCGATTTGCTAACTAAAATCAATATCGAATATGTGTTTAAGGAAGCGCGTTATGTACTGTCATAACAACCGTTATACATTGTAACTAGTAACGTTTTGTTTTTGTCTTTATATTGATTTTATTATATTAAAGAAGCAAGTTCATCGTCGAATTCCTTCCTATTCGTAGACCACAGCCGATTCCGCCTATCACATTACCCAGTTCCACTCACCATCATTCAGTTCATGGCGTCAGAAACGGCTTCTGGCCGTAAAACATGCCATATAAATTCATCGCACCTCATTTCCGACCCCTCACCAATAAACGAGATGGGTAGAAAAACAAACACAAACAAGTCCATCGTAAATTGAGATGGAGAAATGGAGAAGGAATATGAAAACCATTAAAAGTATGTTTTGTACTTAACTTCCGTTTGTGAGAAATGCTCGCCGAACTGACAGTAGCGTGCGTAAACACTCATGCTGTTAAAGACTGCTTTCGTCATATACCTAATATTCTTCCGCTTTGTGACTGTGCACTCTTACAAAGTGGACACTTGTTAATTGTCACTTCCTGTATGCTCTTCCTCGCTGTACTCCCAGGTGTGAGAGATAACGGAACTAATACTGATCGTAGTTTAACTTCCTTTGTTTCTTTTCGTTATAATTTGATGTCTTTTCAGGTGCCTAAATGTATCTTCCTTGTAATGAAATAACGCAACCGTCCTTTCACTCTAATTTTGGCTGTAACTTCTAAAAATTACTGTAGTGGACCGTACTCTAATCTCAGAATAATAATAATAATAATAATAATAATAATAATAATAATAATCACAGCTATTCCTAAGGTCGCTGCAGCCACCCAGGGCTTTCTCTTACAATAGGCTTTTTGTCGCACTGACAGAGATAGGTCCTACCGCGGTGATGGGATAGGAATGGACTAGGAGTAGGGAGGAAGCGGCCGTGGCTTTAACTAAGGTACAGCCCCAGCATTTGCCTGGTGTGAAAATGGGAAACCACGGAAAGTCATATTCCAGGGCTAACGACAGTGGGGTTCGAATCCACTCTTTCCCGAGTGCAAACTCTTAGCTGCGTCCCTAACCGCAACGACCAACTCTCTCCGTCATTTTGGTTTTGACTGTGGGTTGAAGGCCGCATGTCTTTCCTGACGCACGGGATTTTTGAGATGGAAATTTCAAATCAAGATTGTCTGGGACTCGAACCAAGTGGGAAGCCAGCAGAGGAGCCAGAGAGCTAATAACAATAATCATTTAACATGGTGTGTTTTTTTGTTTGCTTTTTGTTTTTTGTTTTTTTAACTCTGGAAGATGTTCGTAGATTCTGGGACGTCGGAATTTTGTTCCCCTGGATTTTAAGATGTCTCCAGCCAGCGATATAAAGTTGTCACATTAAACATCCTTAAATGCCGCTGACCTCCGCTGAAATTGAAGCTGGTTTGTTGAGAACAAACGATTAACGACTGCGCCTCTGAGGGCGACAAGTGTAGACAGAGCGTAATCATGATCTACTTGTAATCGTTGTTATGAATTTATTTAAAATCGGTGTTTAAGGTCAGGGGAGAAGTTTCTTCGGTCTAGGCTATAAATAATTGCGCTGGATGGAATAGTCGTTTAGGGGAAGGTCTAAAATGTAATTCTCGTGTACAGTATATCCGTTGATATTGTTTCTGTCGATAAATTCGACTTATGTTGTAGAATCCATTTCCGATGTTATGCGGACAACAAATTAATCCTACAGCGAAAAGTAACTGAAATATTTTCGATTTTACATAGGTTTCTATTTCCTGTGTTCTACCGTTAATCGTACGGAAGAACCTTTTTTTTTAAAAAAAAAACAGAGACAGGAGGAATTAGTAAATTGTGATCTACCATGTTTGCATGGGTCTATGAGAGTTACCTTGCTAAATGAAACAGCCTCTAGCTAGATGTTAGATTTCTTTCTTTCTTTCCTCTACCAGTATGTATATTTGATATTTATTCAAAATTCGTAGCCCATTATTAGTTCTTATTCTCCATACTCCACTACTGGTCCACAGTGGCATCTCATTGTCGTCCTTTCTAAATATTTAGCATCATCTTATCCATTTCTGACCTACGCTTCCATACGTAACTATTGGTGTTATCATTGTCTTATATATATATATATTATTTTGACGTTTTGCTTACTGCTCTGGATTTGAAAATGATAGACTTTAATAACATCTGTTGCCAGTAGCAACAACCCTTGCTTTCATTTCTTTCTTCTTTTTTTTTTTTTTAAGGAAGTTAGATAAATGTATTTTCATCTTGCCATTCCCCTGGACCATACGTATCCTGATAACTATTGGTACCGTACTTGACACACTGGCCCATTATAATATTTGATCAGTTCTATCCTAGCGTGCTGTGGAGGTGCTGCAAGGAATGAGGAGTTTATTCACTGAACGGAACACAACAGTGCAGTCTTCACCACGGTCTGTGGCTAGGTCATTTCAGCACTGAAACTTTGCACTGGTAGATCGCGAGCGTAATACTGTTCGTGAGCGAATGAAAATATATCCCACTTTTCATTTGATAGACAATTTCAGGATAGTATTTCGGTACATTAGAATATCATAGAGACTACCATTTAAGAGGTACTGAATATTTGAAACTGTATTTATACCACGTATTCTCTTCATTCCTAGCAGTCCCTTCAGTTTAAGCAGCGTCAGGTCCACGTGTCTGCTTTGCTATAGCTATCCATAAATAAGTCGCATTGCCAAGCGTACGTTGCTAGCTCGGATTTGGTCCTCTAATTTTATGTTTATGCATGCGCCAGGCGGTGAGACACAAAACTTTGTTTATACCGAATCTCTTCATTGGGAATATAATCCTTCCGCTACTAAGATCGCATGTCTTAAAATTACTGAGTAGCACTCTCAACGTATTACAGACCTACACTGCCCTCCCTTTTAGTTTGTTTTATTATGGATGAGCCTTTCCTTTTACAGACGGACCGCCATATAAATACGTTCACTACAGCCGTAAATCAGCTGCTTTGCTCTATTTACCTGAACCACTGATATGGCCGACCTGGCGAAGACGAGTAAAGTAGCTAGTAGAGGTATATAACCGGGTTAAACTTCCTTGTTCTCACCAAAGATAGAATGTGGCCTCTCCAATTAGTGAAAGAACGCCATGGCAATGCCTCAGTTCTTCAAGCTTAACATTGACATTTTATAAGTAATATTCCCTTTGCATGTTACGTTTAAATTTTTATTTCACGGAACTGACGAATCCCAAAAAAATAATTTCTGCATACTATCTTGACTATAATTCTTCGTAGTTTAGTTAGAATGGAGTATATTGTTCCAGCAACTTTATTTATGTTTTTATAGTGTGTGTGTGTATTTTGAGTAGTCAGCCCGAAGGTGCAAGATACAGTCATGTCTAATTGTGTGACAGGACTAAAGAAATGTTTATCGGAAGAACATGAGGGGCACAGCTTGGCTACATGTTTGGGGAAACGGTGAAGTGCGTCACCGGACCGTGATAATATTGTTACGTGCCACCCGTGGTAGCTCCTTTCGGTACTTCCAGGAAGGGGCTGAAGATTCAGCGGGAATTTTCTGCCTGTGGTGACATGAAATTTCTGGATCAAATCACGCGAGCTATAAAAAGGGAGGCTAGCTGCTGACAGTCAGTCAGAGTTGGACTCGGAGTGACAGTTGGGCTCCGAGGTGGAGTTAGTGTGACAGTGAGTTGGGGTTCAGTGGCTGAGCTGAGGGCGACAGAGGTGTTGGCTGTCGCTAGTGTCCCACCGAGGTGTGAACCAGGAGCTGTGGTTGTAGTATCCGAGAGACCAGTGAGTGCGTGGACTGGATGGACAGAACGAAAAACTATACTGTGTTTTCGTGTATTTCTGCGTGAGTCAGGGAGGCAAACCGCTGTCGCGAGTGTGAAGGTAAATGGACCTGTATTAATGTTCACTGTTGTGAGTATTGTCCTGCTGTTGAATCATGTTGAGATCTTTGGTTGCTCACTGGAGTGACTCTGTGAAGTATAAGTGAAGTCGAACCTACGAACAGTAGTCATGTTATATATAGCCAATGGCACTGTGTTCAAATCCAGCTGTCTACGCTCAGTGGCTGTAGGAGGTGACTGGACTTTGGAAAAGTGAAAGTAAGGATTAGTTTCCCAGGTAAAGGAACGGGCTGGACCCTTGCTGTGCCATAAGGTAGAGAGATTTGTAAATAGACTGGTAATTAGTGTGGCGATTCATAACTGGTTAGAATTGTTTTTTTTAAATATGTGTGTGTGCATTTATTAGGCCTTCCTGAAATAAATTAGAGTAATGAATCAGATGGAGTTTTATTCGCAACAATATGTTATCTGATCGTGAACCATGGAGCTGAAATCAGAACCAGATTCGGCATTGCAAGAAACATATTTCTGAAATTAAACCGTGATCTGATTCCTAACTCGTAAAGTGGTATGTGTTGCCACTTGCCAGTGCTGCCTGATGGTGACGAAGGACGGACATAAAAGGCTTCGTTAGTGAACCGAGAAGCGTTGAAATGTAGATGCATCACGAAATGTTGAAGATCATATGCGCAGACCGTGTCAGTAATGTGGAAGTACTCGGTCGTGCCGGAAGAGTGGTGGTGGTAATAATTGTTTTAACAGGAAGTACAACTAGGCAACCCTCCTGTATTAACAATAATTAGAGGGGAAAAAATTGAAGGAATCCTATACCTTGAAGAATGAAGGTATCGGCCAAAGAAAGACAGGGGTACAAAGGACATGAACATGTAAGACTCCCCGTCACGTAATACGGTCGGGGTCAGAAAAGAACAAGAGTTAACCAAGGGATGTCGGATAGTCGTGGTCGTGATTATTGTTTTAAGAAATAGTACAATTGGACTACCATCTTGTGTTAACACTAATCATAGCCGGGGGGGGGGGGGGATGGATAGAAGGGATCCAACACTTCGAAAACGAAGGTATCGACCAAGGAAAGACAGGGGCCACGAAGGGCATGCCAATGAAAGGCTCCCAAGGCCTCGAATACTCTAATACCGTCGGGTTCGGAAAAGAGCAAGAGATGACCAATTGAAGTCGGATAGGATAGAATAAAGTGAGGAGCCTAACACAATTGAATGGATGTAATGCCAGGACTCAGCTAAGGGCCCCGTGTTCGCAACCCACATTCCCAAGTTAAGGATACCTTGGGGCCCCTTACAGTCTCCTTTTACGACAGGCAGGGGATACCATGGGTGTATAATACCGCCCCCACCTACCGGGGGACGTGCCGGGAAATCATGTGGAGTCTTAATCCTCGCAAAATGCAAGAACGCAAGTTTTCCTATCTCTCGGCCTGCCAAGTCCGATGACGTAATGCTTAGATGACGCTCATAACGAATATTGTGTTGCAGGATCTTCAAGAAATAACTAATACAGCCTGGGTACATCTGGTCATAGAGGATAACGTGGACGTCCACGATACAACTCTAATACGAGAAACACAAAAGGTACTCGCGATGTTTTCCAGCCTCCTGTGAGGAGACTGTACAACAACAACAACAACAGCAGCAAGAAAGGGAATGATTACAATTAACCATAAAGTACGAACATTGAATATTTCTTTTGGGCTTTACGAACATAGGGAAGAGATCGCTATATGTTTAATGTTATTTAGTAAATCAGTTCTTAACTGAAAGACGTGCGAGGACTGAGAATATGACGGGGATTTCACTGTGCTCGTATATCCATCTTGTAGATTTGCTGACCTTGTCTTCTTCGCAAGGGAATTCCTTGTACCTTGTTCAGTTTCATGGAGCATGCAACAGGTCGAGGTTTTCCCATCTCTCGGCCTGCCAAGTCTGGTGATGTAATGCTTAGACGACGCTCACAATTGAGTGTTGTGTTGCAGTATTCATCCCACGGCATAGTTGACGTCCGAAAGGCGTGGTGGTGATGATTATTGTTTTAAGAGGAGCAACCATCCGCTATTAACACTAATACACTAATCAGAAGGTAAATGGAATATGAAAGAAGTCCGACACTTCAAAAAATAAAGGTATTGGCAAAAGAAACGGAAGGACAGCGAAGAGTGGAAAAATAAGACTTCCTGGACCTCGAAATCAATACCGTCGAGGTCGGAACAAGAAATGACCAAAGGACGTTGGGTGGGATATTATTATTATTATTATTATTATTATTATTATTATTATTATTATTATTATTATTATTATTATTATTATTATTATTATTATTATTTAGAGGAACTGAAAAGGCCATTGTAGTGACTCATCAGCCTAAAAAACTGGTTTTCTCATCTTTCCCTATCAACTTATCTTCATTTCGATCCGTTGCACAGTCGTAACAAACCTGCTTATTCTTGACAAAAAGGATTTATTGATTCATTGCAACACGAAAAGTGAAATTTCAAATCACACCGAAAGACTGAGATTAATTACAAAAGTCTATCATCGCAACTCATCTTTATTCATACTGTCGGTGTTGTCGCTTTTGTCCTCTACCGTATAACGGAAATCCGTTGCCCGAAGCTTGTCCAGGACCACATTACCAAGCTATATGGCTTTCTTCTTCGGCATCATCACGAGAGAAGAGATAAGCGGATCTGAGGCTATCAGCTGCAAGTTGAGGACTTCTTTATTCGTGTTTTGGCCGGATACCTTCCGAGAAAATTTTTTTCTGCACTACTTAAATTCATTGTTTCTAATCTCATAAACCTCATCGCTTATTTGACCAATGGGAACTACAGCGTGGTGAATGATTACTGGGCAATAGATTGGATCTTTAGATCAAGCGTACTTGGCTGTCAGTTTTTAAATCTTTGCTGTTTCAAACGGAGCAGACACGAGCGGGGCTTATTTCCAGTTTTAGTAAGTACAAGGTGTGAAATAAACATAAATATCACTATGTGGAACATGCTCTGATATTTAATAAGACCTTTACCACGCTTCTAGTATACTACTTTATCGTCCCATAAAACCACGACTTCATTGTCGCCGTAAGACCTTTCTTTGTCGGTGCGATATAAAGCCAGTTGTAAGAAAAAAAAAAGAAACGCGACTGAATTTTCGAAACCTTGATCTAAATCGTATGAAAATGTTTCTACCGATGATAAAGACATCGTATTAATCCGAAGCCACACCTTGTGGTTCCACCCGAACTCTACACTAAGATGCATGGAAGGACTCACGAGATACCGAGCTTTTCCCATTGTTTCGCTGAGGCTCAGGTTTTGATGTGCGTCGTGGCTGCAGCTGCAATCCAAAGAACTTTCCACAGTCGAAAACTTAGGTTTCGGAGATTTATCTATCGTCTGAATGTAGAATAGACCTTTTGGCACCACTGTAGTGTCATTCAATTCCTTCTGTGCAGAACCACCATTGCTTAAGAATTTTGAGTCGTGAGACATTACGGCACATCATATCGCACAATGTGCGTTAAGCCCGGTCTGTTTCTCTTGCAGTTGGAAATATCCATCTTGGTTATCTGTCTGGACGAAATCGTGTAGTCAGGCTTGCTAGGATAGCTTTGCTTCTCGGTGTGTTCGAGATACGGACCAATCAGCCAGTTGTCATTGTCACTAGCTACTCACCAAGGCGGTCGCGGTTTGAATACCTATCAATGCACGTGTTAGTTTTGAAATGGAATATGAAGTTCCAATGGTTTGGATTCCGTTTAGAATTGGAGGTCCCGTGGCTATGATCACGGTATCAACAACAGGATGCGATGATTTAAATCAGTTGATTTTATAATAAATATGCATATTAAAATCAGTTGGCTTACTTATTTTCAACTTATTACATGCTGCCCATTACTCAAATTCATATAAAAATTAACTAGTTCAAATCGGTTTGCTTTCTTATTGTCATATTGCTTGTAGTCTATGGAGTAGCGCTTTAGTGCCCATCCCGAATGTTTGGAATCTTAGAAAAATGTTTTACGATACCTGAAGTAGCAGAGAGGAGAGATCTTACTTTGTGCTTGCCCGGGACCCATCAGCCCATCTTAACAAGTTTTCTTACTTATATAAAAGAATTAAAAGTGAGGGAGCGTACAACATTGCCCATATGGAGGAGTTTTTAATATTCTGTGTGGTGATAAGACTGAACTAACATGGATGTAAATTGTGGTTAAGTGCAAGCAGTGATCAAGTCGGATGCGACGACATTAGTTTGAAAGACCTAATTATAGCATGCCTTTATGCAATTGGGGTAAAACTATTACGCGTGGTTATAAGATTGGACGAATAGTGAATGAAAATTAAGGCTGTGCAGTATAAAGTGATAACAGCTTAGGATATAAGCGATAACAACAGTTGTAATACTAATTAATTACGCGTTATCGTCTAACTCCGTGCAACCACCAGAGGGTGAAGTCATGTGTACTATAATAGTGCTGCGTCTTACATCCGCCCATACAGAAAATCTGTGCTTCTTTCGTAGCTTCTGAGGAATATATTTTGTGGCTTATTTTGGGTGCTGAGTTTGTGTTAGTGTTGTCCAAAGAATATATATACTCGTTCAATAGTGCTTTTAGTGTAATATTTATTATAAATTTTGTGCAGTAAGTGTCAGCCATCTTGTTAACTGCTACAATAGTTCCACAGATAACATTACTTAGATAGCCACTCGTTGTGTTCGGCTAACTTCTTTGCCTTCACTTTCACCCATGTTGTTTCTTTTGTCTTGGTACCATAGAAACTATGAAGAAGATTGGCAACTCTGTTTACCATTCTTAGCGTTGCCTAGGTCACACAGCCGGCCCATATTGTCAGCCATCTTTAAGATGAGTAAAGTGAGGCTTCTGTACTGAACAGCGTATTACACATTACCTGGTCAGCTTGCGTGGGGGTTTGGCTCTGAAATGAGTAGGAGCTAAACAAAACCCTGCGTGAGACAATCAACCCCGACACGGCGCGTCCCAATGGCTGATAGGGGACGTCCTGTAGATATGCAGGACAGGTGCGAATAAGGCATGGTCAAATAAGTATCCGCGGATCAAATGAGGCTAAAACGAAAATGGTCAACGGTCTCTAAGGCGGAGGAGGTGGTCTCCCAACGGCTTGGAGAGCGGAAGAACTAACTCCAAGTCTTACCAAGTTGGTTTTATTCTTGGATAGAAGATATGGACCGAATATCGCCCGGGATAAGGGGGCCCCCTTTACCAAGTGCCAACAGCCTCCAAGGAGGGCGGTATAGGGTAGGGCACTCTCTTGCCCTTGGAATGGGAAACAGCTCCTAAAGGTGGATGAACCAGTATGGTCAACGGCATAGGATGGAGAAGGTCAGAGGGAAACCACTCCATTAACGATCAACTCGATGTCCCTTGTTATGCAGCAATGATGGGCTTTGGAACTAAATGTAATTCCGGAGGTAAAATAGTCCCCAATTCGGATCTCCGGCTAGGGTCAGGGACAAATCGTGGAAGAAACACAATAAATATTACCTTAGGGACTTGGAATATACGATCTCTCAACATTTGTGGTAAGCTAGAGATGGCTAAACATGACATAGACAAATTAGGAGTGAGTGAAATAAAGTGGCCTGAGAATGGAGACTTTTGGAGTGATAACTTTAGAAATATACTCTGGAGAAAAAGGAAGCCATGCAGGTGTAGGAATAGTATTAAGTAAAACCGTAGGTGTAGGAGTTCAGAGCCATGTACAATACGGTGATGGAATAATAAAATTATGGTTAGAATAGAAAATGAACCAGTTGACATGATGATAATACAGGTGTACATGCCAACAACAAATCATTCAGATGAAGTAGAAGACCAGATATATGATGAGTTAGAGGAGATGATGGATACGATTAAGGACAACGAGAACCTCATTTTTCATGGAGACAGGAACGCTTCTGTTGCTGAAGGAGAAGATGGGAGGACTGTAGGTAAGTATGGTCTTGGAGTAAGAAATGACAGAGGACAACAACTAATCGACTTTTATAAAACAAAAGGACTAATAATTACAAACACCTTGTTCAAACAGCCCAAGAGAAGAAGGTATACCTGGACTGCACCTGGATATAAAGCGAGATACCAAATAGATTATATTATGGTAAGGGAAAGATATTGTGTAACCAAGTCATACAATGCAAAAGTTATCCAGGGGCTGATGTAGCGACTCGAGTGACCACAACGAAGTATTGTTAAAATCTAAGACTGAGAAAGAAGAGGAAGAACGTGGAAAAATATTGCAGATATGTCAGGAAACTAAAACAAGACAGAATCAAGGAAAACTATCAAACATTGGTAAAACAGAACGTCGCAGAAATACCCAATGGTACAATAAATGAGAAATGGATAAGCCTTAAACACACTATGATAGAAGCTGCAAATCAGGTAATAGGGAAAACGAGGAAACAAACACGAGAACCATGGATTACAGATTATGTGCTTTAACTTATAGAGGAAAGGAGGCAATTTAAAAACTCAAGAGTGCAGAAGGAATCAGGAACTATAAAAGACTCCGAAACCCAGTCAACAGAGAAGCAAAGAATGCTAAGGAAGAATATATGATTCAGCGCAAATAAATAGAAGAAAGAATGGAGAAAGGACACATGGAAACTGCTTATGAATGGATAAAGAAACAATTCGGAACAGTCACTGGTAGTAGTAACAGCATATTAAGTGAAAATGGGAAACTGTTGTCTGAGAGAGAAAAGGTGGGAGAAAGATGGAAGCGATACATGGAAACATTATAAGAAGATCCTACTGACAAAAATGACCTTGAAAATGAAGACAACATAACAAGTGATCAACTGGGACCCTCTTTAACAAAAGAAGAATATCTTAAAGCTGTGAAAGAACTGAAACCTAATAAAGCGCCAGGATGCGATGAACTAACTGGAGGAATTGGTTACGTGAATGATGTTGATCCACGAAATATCACTGTAATATTTGTCACAAATGGAAGATAGTAATAGCTTTTACTCAAATAAAGTCTCAAATCCCAGGTTGATTAAGAAATAATGCGAAATATTTTATTTTAGAGAATACATACTTTACTGCCTTACAACAACTATTTCTGCTACGTCGCAGCGCTTCCGTAAGTGTTTTGTTTGTCCAACACTGTCGTCTGTGATGTCTTTGCTCACTGAAGTTCTTTGGTGTCGTTTTATTGATTTTTCTCATTCGATGTAATTTGATGGGCTGTCACTTCATGTGCATTAACTGATTCATTAAACGATTTATTGATCCAGGGATCATGCCATTTTCCTTTTAATATATGTATATGTATTGGTCCAGGGATCATGCTGTTTTTCAACAGAATACCCGCACTCCCATTCGCTAGAAAGAGAGCTCGTTGGTGCCAGCCCTGGACCTCAAGAAGAAGGAGAAAAAAAAGACGGCGCAAGCAGCGGAATGCAATACCATGGACTCCTATTTAGAGCCAGTAATTTTTTTTTTTTTTTTTTTTTTGCTATTGGCTTTACGTCGCACCGACACAGATATGTCTTATGGCGACGATGGGACAGGAAAGGGCTAGGACTGGGAAGGAAGCTGCCGTGGCCTTAATTAAGGTACAGCCCCAGCATTTGCCTGGTGTGAAAATGGGAAACCACGGAAAACCATCTTCAGGGCTGCCGACAGTGGGGTTCGAACCTACTATCTCCCGAATACTGGATACTGGCCGCACTTAAGCGACTGCAGCTATCGAGCTCGGTAGAGCCAGTAAATACGTATACATATTTCTTACTAGTAACGACGATATTTCTGAATCAACCTGGGATTTGAGTAAATCAATGATTACCTTTCGTTTGTGACAAATATTACAGTGATATTTCGTAGATCAACATCGTTCACGTAACCGGAGAAATTATACAGAGACTGGATGATGAAACACACGGCTATATTTTTAAACTGATCACGGAAATATATGAAACCGGAGAAATTCCAGAAGATTTTAAAAATCTCTCATGATCCCTATAGGGGCTGTGCGTATAGCGAGTGCTGCCATCTGGTGGCTTTATGTGAAGTAACTGGTAGGAGCGGTTGGAGCATTTTTCACCATCGAGTTATTGAATAGTGTTTTTTTATTTTACTAGCTGTAAGTCTTTGGCTGTTCACATTGCTTACTGAGGTAGCCTACATTTTGATTAGGTTCTTTCAGCATATTCTCTAAGCATGAACGATACTCATAGTACCGCACCAGTAAACGCAGTAAATGTCACGTGAACTGTTCCGTGTACGGTTGTAATTAAACCTACTAAAACAGCCCACCAGGAACGAAATTTTTTCCTTTTCCAGCCTGCAGCTGCCCATAAATCAGAAGGGAAGCATGGATAACATATTTAAAACGTTCAACACTTGATGGAAAACTGTGGGTTCCTGCCATTCATTCCAGAATCTGCATCCGACACTTTACTGATGGAACACGTACCAGAGACCCTGATAGCCCTGGATATAAACCTACTTTGCATATGTTACCACGCAGAACTAATGAAGACGAAGTACAGAGGAATCTGACAGTCAGGTACAAGAGGAGGAAAGGGAGACAATGTGAAATGCAAGAAAACATGAATTCTGTTCCTGAATCACAATCTCCCCTAACTGTTTGTAGTATAGGTATTCATACTGATAATTTACCATTTTCATATGACCAGGGAAATGTAAATGTACTATTTTGTAATTTATATTTGCCCAGTGATAATTCAAAATGTGATTCAGAAACTCTGACGATTTTACACACGAAAGTGTTAGACAAACAAAACACGTACGAAAGCGCTGCGACGTAGCAGAAAAAATAATTGTAAGGTACTAAGGTATGTATCCATATTACCCTCTTCGAGTAAAATATTTCGTACTTTTTCTTAATTTACCGCAGATTTTACACTTTATTTGAGTAAAAACAATTATTATCTTCTATTTGGGACAAATCATACCGTGACATTTCGTGGATCGGATTCGTTCACGAAAGCAAAGGATCTAAATTAAGATTTTTTAAATTCTTATCTTAATGTTAATATTATATGGGGTTCGACTAACATTTGTCTATCTCAGACATAAACCAGATACTTCTTTTGAAAGTTTTTCTTCCACCTGATATATGTGATGGCTATCATTAAGCTTTCTTCCTTTCCTTAAAGTAGAATTCCTAAAATACTGAGAACTTCACATAATTTTCTGAAAACCCACAAGAATAACAGCATTCGACATAGCTGATTAATTCAAATTATACGTATTCACAACACATCTCAATAAGTAAACGACAGCTGATGTTATTCTGGTGTTTCTCCTACCGATGAATAATCGTTTCTTCCGCTAGGGGCGCTACGGTCGAAAATTTGTTATTACGCACGGTCCCTATACCAAAGAAACCTGGAACTCTAAAATGTGAAGAACATCGACCTTGAGTCTGTTGTCGCACAGGTCAAAGATATTGACTAGAATAATATATAACCGAATAAGCAATAAAATTGAACCATATTGGCTGAAGATCAGTTA